>NW_018408885.1:250521-343490 GCF_002113885.1 Mizuhopecten yessoensis
GAATTAAATTTGAAAATGGTTCAAGAAATGATCTTTTCACGCTGACATTGTCCTCCCTGATTCCAATCAAATCTCTCATGTAGGCTATACTTTCAGATACGATGTATACCGCAGATTTTACGACCATAATTGACAGACCAGTATATAGTCCTGTCTAAACATTGTCCTTGTTATTATCATTGTGTGTGACTGACAACTCAACTCCAAGCCTAATGTCCATGTATAATTACTATTTATTTAGACCACAAAACTACAGTGTAACTGTAACTGACACTCGTAATTGTCTCTACACATTGTCTCGACAGTACTTCCTTTACATGACCGATTTACCGGTACTCTGATATAGTCTTCATTTACATGTACATTATCGGCAGTGGGGGTAATGGCACCAACTCGTCTTTACTGCTCGAGTATTCTTCCTTTATGTAACCGACACCAGTTGTATGGGCAACAATACGTCTCCACAGCTCGGTTTAAGTCAACGACTGGTTTACCCTGTCAGAATAATGTGAATGGATAAAGTACTGTGCTGGGTCCTTGAAGTATGAAATTCAGTGAGGTGCCACTCTAAAGCCGGTACCATATCAGCGCTATCACAAGGAGGCATATACACCAACATACTACCCCCAGCATACCGCATGCTTACATTACAATTGTGGTGGCACGTCCATAACTGGCTTTAACTGTTTATAGGCCATTAGCCCTAGAAACCAAACAACCATATTCTCCTTTTAGATAACTAACAGTATACGCTAATGCACTAACACGCCTTCATAGTTGTAACTTTCTCTCTGATGTAATCGACAGCAGAAGATGTCTCTACACTATAATCTAGTATGCTGCCTTTGTATAACCGGCAGTAGATGCCTAGACACTCAACTTATTTATACAGTTCTAATGCTCTTGTGTTTGTAATGAGCGGTAGAGACCTTGACATAATGCATCTAGTCTCTACCATTCTACGAGTAACGCTTTGTCTCCTCAGCTCTTGTTCAATATGTCTCCTATCTATAACCCCGGTCTAGCTACCACCTTCTCTCTTACACTAGCCCGTCTCTCTAGTTCTAGTGCTCTGTCCCCCTATAACCGATACGAAAGCAGAAACAACTTATTTCTGCGTTTCTTCTCTGTTTCATTTCCCCTTAGGGTGCAAGAAACAAGAAGAACCGTTGCCGATTCCCAAAGTGACATCTTCAAACTTTGACAAACATCACTGTGTGAAATACAACAAATGTTAGAATACACTATCTCACCGACAGAACTGAAACTCCGCTAGGCATTTAACAAGTGACATCAACACAGCTCTACCGTGTCATTATTGCCTCATATTATGTCACCAGTACTAAGAATAATGGACCCAAACTATACAATATATTGACTTATAAAACTAAATTTCAAACTCATCAGACAGAAATATACTAGTATTCAAACTGATGAAAGGAAAACCAGTCCATGGAATCTTGTTCTTACAGATGAAGTAGACGAATGGAGTAATCTATGAATGTTCACCAATTCTATAAAGTCTCATATTGTTTTCCTCTGTTATGAGTTGTCAGGACGACATTGTAAATCTCAATCTGCAGCATTTGTTTTTATTATAGTCTCTCTCGTGTATGGTCTCTGATATCTATAAAGCAATATTTGTTTTTATTATAGTCTCTCTCGTGTATGGTCTCTGCTATCTATAAAGCAGTATTTGTTTTTATTATAGTCTATTTCCTGTATGGTCTCTGATATCTATAAAGCAGTATTTGTTTTTATTATAGTCCCTCTCGTGTATGGTCACTGATATCTATAAAGCAGTAGTTTCTCAATTGAGCTGACTCGCTTTGCTCTATTCAATATATCTTCTTTCAGAATCAACACAAAGCTATTTTATTTCATACATTGCATCTTTTAAATGTTTTGATTATAAAAAAAAAATGATTATTAAAATTCGCTAGCTCCACGCGAACTAAATTGTCTCTAGGTAAGCTTGTTATAGCATTATCATCAATTACTAAAAAATGCTGATTAATTGATAACTATACTGATTAATTGATAACTATACTCAGATATATTTCTTTATTAAAAAACGAACAGATTAACATCCGAGTTATATTGAAATTCAGAAGTTATGTTCGATATGACCGGATATGTTCTTTGATCAAAAGTATTTTTTTCTACATAGCAATAAGTTGTCACAAGATACATATATATACATATGTTGTTTGTCATAAAAGTATCAATGAAAATATGTTATTTTAAATAGCGATAAGTAAACTGCCGAGTTTGTATCTGTATCGTTATCTAAATCATATTTTGCAAACAACAGATATCTAAAACTATTGGTCCTGCAAATACGGATTTCTACGAAAATATGTCCGACATCGACTCGGCGACAAAAGGAGCAGGCTATTGTATTTCATGAATGTACTGGACTTCTCGTCGGCTGCGATCGTTTTCACTCCCGATTTTCAAAAAAATAGAAAAATAACATATAGTCAAGTTTCAAACATTTTATTTAGCTTTACTCTTACAATTCATTTATAAATAGATCACATGGTGATAATGTACATGATTCAAAGCTTTAACAGCAACATCATAACATATGTCTGCGCTAACAGGCCGACTACAACTGTACAAACTGTCGTACGGCAGCCCAACACTGGCACAACAATGTAAACTACGACAGCAGTGAGCTGCCAGAAAGGACGGCATCAATTACTTTGGCGCACAAGTGGACAAGTATAGGACCGTGGGTTGGACCAAGGTAGGGCGCATTTATGTACATGGATACTATACTGGCCATGTATATAACATAACTTGTTAAGTACAATAATGTGTATTTCGTAATGTCTTTCTTTCTCTCCCACTCACACTTACCATCACGCACACAGGCACACATTGAATATAAATATGTGAACTTATGCTGTATTGCAGCATTTACATGACACACAAGTCAGTACATTTTTATAAATCATAGGAAGAATAACAACTGGTATTGGAATTCGTTGGAAAGGGGTTGAGAGTGGGAGCAGGTTATAAAAACTAACAAAACATATCAAACAATTTGTGGAAAACTCAAAAGAAGTATTTTTTTTTCGTTTTTGTTTTGTTTTAAATAATCCTCTTCTCACCAAATATAAAACTAAGAGCTTAAAGAAACAATTTTTATATCACATATATTTAAGATAGATTTAACTTGCAGACCTTTATGCTAATACTTTGTTCTTGAATTATATACCAGATAAGATGGAGCCTATATTACTTACATTGCATGTGCATTGGTATTTGTATGTCTTTGTTTATGTTTGTTTTTAATTAGGTATGGTTCTACTGCTGGGGATATCTAATTTAATACAGAAGTACACCAACCGTTTAAATTGCATTTACAGTGCGTGATACAAGAACTGGAAAGTGAACCAACTTTTGTATGACGTCATTCACTCGATGTATTTTGCCGAAGGAAAAAAAAAGGGATATTTATTTAAAGAGGGAGAAGATAGTACCTACAGACACAATAATAATTAAAGATAATTTCGCCGCAGACATCTTAACATATGGTGAAGCCACTGACTCACCTCTACAGTATACCCCCAGCACACTTACACACGAGTCCGAGAAATAAAGTACGGGGAAGCAACACTTAACCACTGCAAATAGACTGACTCATTGTGCTAAATCTTATGACAGTGTTCATCAATTAACTCTAAAAACAAAGAGAGTGCACCACTTTAGTGATAAAGGTCCCTTTCATCTTTACAATCCCTGAATTCTGTGTCATGTATACATTAATACTATCTCTTCATCTAACGTTAAAGCTCAAATCATTTTGAGGAGAAAAAAAGCCTTTTACACAACATGCGACTGAAAGAGTAAAATGGTTCAGATTGTGGAAACTGATAAAAATGATTTACACACGCTGTGAATTGATAATTAAGTATCTTCTTGTTCTATTTCCTTAGAAACTATTGTCAGATTAAGAACGTAAACTTGAATCATGAGTGAAGGAACACAGTCTTTATGGCATGAGTATATTCGTATAAAAAATATTCCACGTCTAGGTAATGGTTGTGCAATTAAGGTATTCCGATATCCAACACGAGGGCAAACCAATTATTGATTGAATATATACCAGGCTGGGGTTTTATCAGTTTTGAAATTGCTTTTCTTTAAGATGATTAATTTTATTTGAAAACCATAGTTGAAAGACAGCGATACTGTTGATTGCTGTCATGCCGAAGAAAATATTAAAGACTCAGAGATAATTTGTTGAACATAATAATGAAAGTATTTGACGTTGCATACTCGTGCTACAAGTCATCATTAATTACTTCTGGACATTTTCCAAGGAAATAACTAACATATTAGCAACTTTTACCACAACAGCTTATCACGAATTGCTCTACTCCCATTTAACCATTTAATTATTTGAAATATAAAATTTCACCAGATAAATGGATAGTATTTTGAGAACTTTGGCAACAATGTCTAAGGAAAGTGATAAGAGGAATTACTATGTTAGTAGATTTTATGAGCTATTAAAATTTTAAGAATATACAACATATTTCTACAAGATATCAAGTGTCTCAAGGATAATGGACGTTAATGTGGAAAGGACCCCCTGGAACGAAACAGCGGCAGCCCGTGTTGCGATTGTGATAATAAAAATGAATGCTCATATGTACATAACTGGATTATACGATTCTTATCTGTTACTTGTGCGCTGCATAAACAAAATCATTTTCCTTTAAATTGTGTTTCATTCATAAACAACTTTCATTCCGTATATGACAGTATTTTAATTATAAAGTTAATCATGTTAAAACCATTGTATGTGTGAAATATACACGATTAGTATATATTAAAATACATTTGCATACAATTTATTTATCATAACAATGATGGAACCTGTCTGTTCTATCCTCTTGTTTCGGAGTTATGTGCTTTGTTCATAGAAAACTTCAGTCAGCCTTGTACATTGCATTGTGAATGTCTATATAAAAAAAGTAAAATTAAATGTCTATTTGTTTTATTATCTTAATTAGATATAGTTTTAACTTTATTATATTTATCCTTTTCAAAATCCAGAGAGGCACCAAGATACCACAAAAAAAGGAATGGTCTAGATATAGCAGTTGCCGAAACTTTTTTTAACGATTGCTGTTTTTGAAATTGTACGCAAAATCACATTTTTACTTTATTTATAAAATCCAAAAAGGATGTAGTAACTTTAACTATGATTAAAAAACATGTCAATTGAAAAACAGACAACTATGAACTTCTGGCATGCCATAAGAGACGAAAGACAATTAAAAGTAGTACACTGTGTCTTGAATATCCATGTGTAACGCTTGTGGTTTAGTATTTACAAAATAAATTACGAAACGTACATTGCAACTACCATGATGGATTAAGATGGCTACAGAGTACTGTTTGATATAGATAAAACTCATTCATTTTGCCATTTTAATCATGATACTTAAGACGTCATTAAATGAAATCTACCTGAGTTTGCAAAATAAATATCCATCAAATATATACATATAGTGTCAACATAAAATAACATGGACATAACAATATTCGCAGAAATGTACAATCTAACAACAAATAAAACATCACCATTATCCTTAAAAATACTACCATAATAAGTCTACAGAACAAACTCTACCTCAGATGTACTTACGTGACAATTACGAAATTACCTGTTAAAAATATTTCTTAATATATATTTGGAAAATGAAAAAGATATTGTAAGTGACATTTTACTTTTTGTATATCTATGTACTTTAAAACGCTTAAGAGTGGCTTAGTCTAGCTAGATAGAGCGCAATATCAAACTTGTATATTATGATTATTTTTCTTCTTCAAGTTTGAATAAATAATCAAACCAGGACAATCGTTTGTAGAAGCTTCAAGCAAAGATAAATTTCTATCTGACGTCAACATTTAAGGACCAGCCTTTAATACGCTACAACTGTCAGTAGGACATTGTAACAGACAAACAGAAAAATAGGAATGCCCGTATATAAGCATTCTAAAAGTATGTTTAAGTACAATAGTTAGTTAATATGCCAAATATTTCAAAAGAGTATTTTGTTAAAATGTTTATTAACAAAAGTTTCTTGTTTGAAATTTACATTACACACTGCACGGGATGTCTAATCACGCGCCATAATTTGGTGCAAAATGTGATAAAAGCTGTGCCATTTCATAATCATTTTCATTTACATAGCTTCCATGTAAAAAATTACATCGCCATGACAAATGGAGCAGAGTGGTTGAGGATTCCAGCTCCCCAAGACCCCTTTGAATTCGGTAATTAGCATAACGGAGAAACTCTTAGCTGAACAGTGCATCAAAGTCAAATTATACCTAAATTACGACACGGAATAACTGATAAAGGACGCGAGAATCCTAGATACAAATAATGTTCACAAGAAAATGACAATAAAGACAAAAAAAACTTAAAAGAAATTCATTGCAACCGTTCCTTTGCCAATTTCTTTGTTTACCTGAAAAAAGCTTTCTTGTTTTAATGACAGAGGAATAATTAGGAGCTACCAAAAAACAGCCCATTCTCACGAAAAAGAGAAAAACATGAAAGACTGCCACAGCAAAGACACTGGTTAATTCTATACATTTCCTTTAACTGATCAGTTCTGCTTACACATAATATGGACAAATGATAATTTTATGTAATGAGTTATTGCTTAAACAAGTGCACTTACCCAGCATTGTGCGCGTTTTACATCAGTTTCCTCCCATCAATTAAAACAATACATAATAATCAACATCATCTTTCAGTGGTCTGAACACTACTTGAAAAACAATTAGTGCTTTTTCTTATGTGTCCATTGCACAGACTAGCACGATCAACAAAGATAGCACAAAGGTAATGGTCCAACATGAGACATGTTTCTGCCCTCACAACACTGCCAACTTTAAATTGACACTTAAATAGATGTGTCCTTCTGATTGATGTTATTCCCTGCTTTCCCACGGTGGTCCAACAACGCATCACTAGCGGACACCTGCCTGGTGCATTTTGGCTTACACAGTTGAACTCTCAACATCGGCTTTTTTGTAAGAATATGAATTATTCGGAAAGAAAGTTTTAAACACTGAATTTAACTTCGTTTGTGTCATGGCGCATGGATTACAAATTACTTTTGTATTGTTTTGATCCCACACAGCCTGTTTGAATGTGTCTTCTCACTGTTTCTATCTGGAGGTTACAACCCTTCATGCACACTTGTAATCATAACTTAATTTTATCACATTTTGTTTTGCAAGACCGACCCTCCTATTCAAAGTCGTTTTTCTTTGAGTCAGGTCAATGCTATTTGAGCTTAATCAAACTCTTTCTTCAGTGCACACATGTCACTCGTTGTTTTAAATTGTATTCTGAGGAAAAACTGTTTGAATCCCAAATTCTTTTGCGGGTGTGGCCACTTTGTTCTATGGTGAAAACTGGGTCCATTAACAAATATTAACCACTCAGGACATTGTCTCCTCATCCCGACCCCGAATCAGCCACTCCGTTGACTTCTCCACACCCACAACTCCTGTGGGGGATTCTGGAGAAGGTAATGATATTGTCACTGATTTTTGCGGTTGTGTTGGCCGCCCAGTTAACAGGGAAATGGTGTCATTTTCTGATTTAGGTAAACTACTACTCTCTGACGTGGATATAGGCACGTCAATATTCTCTAGCTCCAGGTAGTCACGGTCCCTACTCAGGAGTTGTTCTATCTCCACACGAAGACCTGAAAATGTCTGCCTGTCTGAAGGGGACTCCATCCAACAGCGACGTATAATAGCGTATCTAAAAGTCAAAAGAAATACGGTTACTAGTAAAACACGTTCTTTATAGGCATACAATTTACAAAATACGCGTTTGATATCGTGAGCAGTCAGCTGTTTGAGTATGATACAAGATACATGTTTTCAACCACATAAACAAAGAAATCAGTCATTAGTATTTCGCTACTATTTAATAATAAACCAAGATGACACTAAGCACATGAATATTTCTTCGTGAAATGTTTCATCGAGTGTTCAGAAAGGAAGGAGGAACCTTCTAGCTGATTGTATAAAACGGTTTAAATAATATTCTAAACAAAACATAGAAACAGGTGTTTTGGAAAAAGAATAATCATATTTTCTTTAAATATTTTATTTTCCAGTAAGTCCAGGCTTTTTTATTTGGGTGGTCCCTTTTACATAAAATTTGATAAAACTTTAACAATAACTACCACGAGAGAGACGTTTTATGCTTTATTACAAAACAGATTACAATGTAATGGTGAAGTTTTGGTTAAAAAAAGAAAGGGTGGTAGGAGTGAGCAGTAGAATTTAACACATGAGCCTGCCATAACGCAGGTACTACCGGCTAGAGTTTCTTTGAAGTACCGGTCTGGTGTCATTACTAAAATTCTGGCAAGCCATCAATTTTTATCAAATAGAAGAAATATTTGGAAGATTTCCAACAGAAATACATATTCTATTCATCACGAGATAATTTCAAATGAGTTTGAACTTATATAGACTAGAAATAGTATATGTATATATCTATATTGATAATTTGTCTGGTTCTCTTTCTGCGGTTTTAAGAGATGGCAGTGAAATAAGGTTTAGCCTAGGCGATAACACAAACATATCAGAAAGTATGAAAGGCTTACAAGAACAACATTCATTCCTTTTATTGTATTTTACTGCAAAAGAAGAAATTCTCTTATGTGGAAATGGTCGCGTTGTGACTCTCCTTATTTAACTGACGTCGGACGTATGCACATGTAAAGGTTTGATGCTACCTTAACTCCGGTATATATAATCGAAAACTGCATTTAAACTAATATTGAATAAAAGCAGCCTATATGCAGTGGCTATAACTCATTCTATGGGTATGACTTAACTTCCCACTGACTGCATCTTGTTAATTTATAATTTATTCTTACACAATAAATGTTTGACCATTCATGGTGCAGTTTGCTTTTGTTAACGCGACGATAGGCAACCCCGCTAGAAGTTGCAATTGATTTAACGCCAAACACAATTAATTCGTGAACATTTTTCACTGAAAGTATCAGTAATGAAATCGGGTACCAGTAACCGTAATCAGTACGAACCAAGACTTAGTATGACTAAATATGCTTCATGTAGACCAATTCAAGTATATAAATGACCCGAGACTGTACACTTACTCATTTCATTCGTGTACAGCTATATTCGTAACGACAATGGTTCGGTTCTAATACTATAAATAAATATTATTATTTGATATATTTTTTTACAACATGTCAGCAACTATAGGTGTTACATCAACGTGTCAGTGTAGTCTGTTAACCATTGGTTGTAGTTGCAAAGCGAAAATGATACTCATAAAAAAAAGTGCTAGTACCGTTTATGTCTCTTGTAACAATTTTATGTTCAATACCAAATGGGTCAGGGTCGACAAGAATAAGACATCTGGGTATCAGTTAGACTTGGTACTGTTCCCTGTATGGCGGCAATGATGCATGGGTATCTATAGGAGGTAATATTCGACACTGACACTAACAAACACCTGCCAGAGATAGAATGTTACCGTGACAACAGCTGCCAATGTTTGAATAGGTGGAGTAGTGTATATTGGGCATTATCTTAATCTAAAGACGATTTAGATAATTTTTGAAAGGATTTATTTGCTGGTGTTATGGGTATTGGTGTAAGATGGAGCCGATCAAATGATATGTTCTCCATGGTTATTGCTGACAGGTCTCTGCCAAATCAGCATCTCCATCTACCATATAAACCTTGGGTTGCACAGTTGTTCACAAAGTATCAAATACACAAGTTTAATTTGTTTATTCTTCTGTTCTTTTTTTTGGGATTTCGATCTTGATAATCTGAAGAATGTACACGGTCAGATTTAGAGTAATCATTATAATGCCGTAAACATCAAGGTCTTTTTAGAAACAGTCGTCAGAAAGACTTCAAAACGAACGAAAAGTAATTCATGTTTTTTTGCATTTAACTCTAAACATAAGTCTAAACATTTTCTTTGCTTCACAACTTCCCTACGCTCATCTGTAAGTCTTGGATAGAGAATAGTCCAATGATGGTTAAGTTATAAGCTCAAGTGGCGATACATTTAGCTGGAAGTGAATCCTTTTCAACTGTACACGATTACTTAATGGGCGGCTAAAACGCAAGCACAGAAATTGGTTGCCTGGTTGACGCTCAACAGTTAAACAATATTGCTACATTATCCATTATAAGATAAGTGTTATTACACATAATAATTCATCCTTATTTTCTCAGTGTTTTTACCGACACTATCATGATAGCTCAGCATCGTTTGTACATCTCCTATGTTATATTTCATTTCCACTGGTACAGATGCTGCAAATGCAGGATTCCTTAAACTACAAACTTACTCCTTTGTTTAACACCGCATCATGGTGAATCCCCGAGAATATATTGTAATGCAAAACTAAGCCAAAAGTGTCAAGACTCGACTTGTATACAACACACGAATTCAGGCCTAGCATTGAAGTTTATTTGACAGGTTATACTTACAATTCTTTTGAGCAATTGCTTGGCTTTTCCATGCGGTAACCGTTCGCCAGGACATAGTACAGATCTGCCAGTGCTATGTTTGTGTAAGGTGAACCACCTATTGGATGAAACAGAAACAATTAAGAAATCAGTAGTGGCATATCACTTAGCTCTCCTTTTTCTTTCTCTCTCCCCTAAACTCTACAAAGTCGCATGCAATTACGATAATCTGCAGACAGATGCAACAAGCTTGGTTTTAAATCTCTATTTTTATAATGCAACTGTCTGGTTACATGCCAACAAAAAATACTTAAAGGTAAGTTACACCTCTTTCCTTGTTAACCTACATTTTTTGTCAGTTTGAAGCCAGTTTCTTTTCATATTTTAGTACAATAAAAATATATTTAGACATGCTTTCTACATAAAAATGTCGAAAACGTTTATGTTAAAAGTGCAAGGTTTGAGTTATCAGCTGAATGCTACCTTTTTTACGGTTTTCGTTGATATTTTTTCTACGGAGCAAAAACAAGATAATCTCGTTCTTGTATTGCGCTTATCTACCAATGGAATATCCTTGGTGATACACATTTTTAATAATGCGTAAAGATTAAATAAATGGCTGTATTCTTAAGTAAAGTTTCACTAGTTGATAAATTAATACATAGATTAACAGGTACCAATAATGATTAGCAGGAACAAATATTAGCATGGCATACGTTTTTTCAATAACTCCTTATGACAGAGTTACACAGCGGCACATACCCATTGTGACGATCTCCCAAAGAAGTATACCAAACGACCAGACATCACTCTGAGTGGTAAAGATTCGGTCCCTCAAAGACTCTATGGCCATCCACTTGAGTGGAAGCTTTCCACTGGTCACTTTGTGATATTGATTGTCATTGTAGATGTCTCGAGACAGACCAAAGTCACACACCTTGACTACCTTATTATAGTCCAGTAAAATGTTTCTGGCTGCCAAATCACGATGGACGTATTTCTTTTCAGATAAATATTCCTGCAAGATAAAATAGGGTATAGCAGTTAGTATCATGCAGTTATCATCCCAACAAAGAGAGTCGTGAAGTTAATTTTCATTTACAGAGGAAGTAACATGTAGAGTGTGGCCTATTGTCTAAATGATTATGGGTTTACTATCCGTGGACTACGGTAATTCAATACATTTAGGAGAAGGATGCCTACGATAGATTAAAACGTCTACAACAAAAATATACTTCATGATATCTGTCTTTCCTAAGTTAATCCTTAACAACTTCAAATGATGCAACGCCCGTAATTATTGACCCTAGCTTCCACTCTGATACCGATAATGAGGCGAGCATGCAATGGATATCTTAATGCATATAAAAGTAGGTAGTAGTGCCAAACTTGCTGAACCTCTCAGATAGTTGTGTGTAACATCAATGGGTTGCATCTATTTTTTAACCTACACCTGTCATTTTTTTTAAAGGTGTGATTACACAAAAGCAATAAGTCTGAGGAAGCAGCAGATAGTCTTTGAACAAAACTATTGATTATGTTGTTTAATTACCCTTCTCTTTCTTTGTTTATTAACAAATGTCCATGTCATCAACCAAATTGCTTGGTTTATCGAAAAGCATGCTTGAACAATTAAACGTTTGTTTGAAAAAGTATCAAATGTTGACGAAAGATAAACCGGCACTCTATTGACAAACCAACGAATGATATATATAAAGCCCCTATATTCATATTTTTCGAACTCCCTCGGACAAATTACATCAGTTATATGCATATAGATGGCAGTTTCATTATGCATAGACATTTAGGAGGGGCTATTAAAAGACAAAAGTCTTTGAGAGTTTCAACTTTTAATATAAGACGTATGGTTGACTTTCCAAAAGGTTTTTAATCAGGCTTTTAGTTGTTTTCTCTTGTACAATGTTGTAGGCATGTTTATATCAGCAGTACGTCAATGACGAAATAAAAGTTCAGGTAAATTTTCGTTTTTGAACTGGAATGTTTGGTCGACTGTCTATAATCTTATCCACCGCTGCGAAATCTGTTAGATCAGGAATTGCACAAATAGTTAGCTGGATCCTATTTTCCTGTGGAACAATTTTTGAACCTTGGCCAAATATACAGGAAGTACCAAGCTAAATCTGTTTCAATTGATGAAAACGGCAATAAACGAAACCCTTATAAATGTAAACATGTCCGTATACTAGTATTTCTATATCCTTCCTGCTCATTTCAACCGATCTGAGTCATTAAACGCGTTAAAAATAGCAAGTTTTCTATGAGAGATTACCTTAGAATTGAAAAAGTCTGAACGCACCTAATAATCACAGGTAAAAACGATTTACAGGTGCAAACATTCACAAAAATGCTAGGCAAACTTTTGATTTATTTGATTTTTTTTCTGTTTTGAAAACTGTAAATCTTACACTGCCATCCACATGTGCCTTATAACATTGTATTTTTTTTTTACTTCTTAACAACTTTTTGTGTATCGAGCGAAAAACAAGTAACGTTGGCAATTACGTTGGACATAGATGGTGAAGCGAGTCTAGTTTGGCGGAGGAATGAGTAGGGCTGACATGCCTTACTCTCATGATTGATTTACCATTTGGTGAGATAATCCTAAGGCTACATAATCTCTCAAACAAAGAAAGTTAACAGCTTCTAAGTGATCCTCCAGCTGACTTTTAGTGAGCTGCAGTAAATCTAGATTGCACTGTTGGGACGGGAAGAGGATGTCTGTGAGTCTAGAAGGAGGGGACCCGTGCGTGTACTACAACTGGAGGAGGTCAAGCTCAGACGATGGGATTTAGAGGGATGGAGGGTGTGGTGAGGGAAACAAACTTTATGCACATGTTCATTCGATACTCAAGTATATAGCAGGTACTGCTTTGGTTGTTTAACCGACAGTAATATATCTTTAGTTATTTATGTTTCCAATACAAAGTTACACAAAAAGTAAAACATTTGCAACTAAGTTAAAAATAAGTGGCACACACAAATAATTATGGGATTATTCTGTTCGTAACATCTGCGTAGAAGATAGTTTTTTTTCCTTTTTGTTTTCAATTCCTATTTTAACTCTTTTTTTTGTTACAAAAAAAGTCCTTACCATTGCCATGGCAACTTGTCTAGCGAATGAAAGCATGTCTGCCGGAGTGATGACACCACTCTCGATTCCGCCGTTCACTCCGACGATCGAGTAGACAACCTCACTAGGGCGGCCAACACGCTTTTGCAGGTCACCTTCTAATCGACATTTCCTGAAAAAACAATAAGTGAACATATGATATCTATGTTGAATACTTAATTTATGTTCAGGATTTTCAAACTATCTTTATGTTGCCAACAGATAAAGCGGGTTGTACATCGGTCAGAGTATGTTCCTTTTGCCAATATGGTCGGGGCTCGACTCTTTGATCGGACAAGAAAAGGTGTCGTAACCTGACCGAGCGCGTGAGGTTTCACAGGGTACTTAGTTTCTTCCCACATTTAGACTCTTGATAGTTTTCAGTAGTGCAAAAAAAAGAGGAATCGATATCGAGTTGGCAAAACCTGTTTCAATATTTTCGTAAAATATATATTTGATGAACATCTCTACTAAACCATCGTTATTAAAACATAACTTTCTACACATCCTTTTTATGTTACATATTCACATAAACAGGTATCCCCCACAACGTTTCTTGTTGTACCCATTAATCTAGGTCACAAGAACTCTTCGTTGTGGACATTTACAGGCTGTAGCTGATGCCAATGTTTAACACAATAGCATACTAGCTGTACAAAGTTATGCTAATAGACAATTCTTCGATACAAAATACATCATTTTGCATACTTGAAATAATCTTTTTATTGTCTTGGCTAACTTTAGCATGAGGAAACCAATTACGTTATTTAGGAATTCAAAGCAAAAATAAGAACACTGGTCTGTAACGGTAAATCTTCTGTTGTTCTGCCCGACAGTTATGTATTGTGTCTATCCCTGCGTGGCAGTGAAGGCTCTGACAGAACTCATACACAGGTAGCAGTACAGGCAAGCAGTTATTTATACCTTTGTACATGGCACGTATATTGGAAATTACAGGAAACTCTTCAATATGCATATGCTGTGTCATCTGACACCATTGTGCATAGTAAGTCATTATAAAGTATACGTATGAGGAAACGGTCCGCTGACAAATAGAAAGATATGGTTCGAGGTACATGGAGTATATGTTATGAATTATGTAAACATAAAACATTCAATTCTTGTTTAACGTGATGTTGTATGAATCTAGGTAAATGCATATCCTGTATTCTAATATAACTACAACTGATAACTTATCGGCGTCAACACATAATGACAAAACTAGAAGCGACGGTAAAAGCGATGTAAATGGTTCAAAATTACGCATATGCATATTTACAGTGTAAACTATAGAACAAAGGGGGATTCAATGAGACTTATAAAGAAGAGGGAATAATTTAAATTCATAACTCTGTCCACCGTAAATATAAATAGTAAACCCCATACTCTATTCCTCCATCAACTATTTGTTGATACTCCATCGCGGTGGGAGTGCTTGCCCTGACATTGGTCGACCCGTAGAAGAGCAGACCTACGTATACCGATCGCAATCTTCATGTTATATTCTTAATGGTCAATTACACCTGACAGGCGTCACTGAGTTGGACATATCTCTGGTTTGCCACCCCCCCTCCTCCAATCATTCTGGCAAAAAGTGCCCTTATGTTCTCCAGTGTTTCCCTGGAATGCATTAGGATGAAGTATTCTGCACGCAATGTTTCGCTTTGTGCTTCGAAACATATTATATGGATGGGTTCAGTTTAACCCATCTGTCATGTTTTGGGGCTCCCGAAGTATTTTGAATCTTGTTTTTTATCATATTAAAGGTATAATACTTCGGGTGAGCTTGTATAAGAATTCTTATATATACCCCACAACATCACGGTCTTCGAATACCTGTGTATAAGTATTATTACGGAACTCGGACCTCACAATTCCCTATAGACTTGTGGGTTACAGTTCTCATTACAGCAATGTTTTGCTCTGTAACATAACTCTGCTTTTAACAACATAATATGCCTGAGATGGTCAAAGCGGTTGTAAATGGAACATAAATCAAAGATATTACGTTTCACATATCGCAAAGAATTTGTAAAAGTATCTTAACTTTGCATAAAAGTATTCAAGAAGTGTACTGATCCCTCCATATGATGTATAAACGCACTGAAATACATACATTGCACTTATTCTATTCCGTCTGTGTACCTGTTATGTGGATTCCAATGACAAGAAGAGCTTTAAGTATCAAAACGGATATTTCTGGTTCTTGCTCATCTAAACGGAATTTTAATTACCACAGAGATATGCAGTTTAAACATATTATAATATTTGACCTGTCATTTCTCGATATGAAGGAAGTATCAACGAATTTCCGATTTTGTTTTATATATATATATCACCATTAATGTTCTTCATTTTGTTATGGTTGAGCCTTAAAATATGCAAGAGGATAACGTTGGATAACACCAGATGATTCGCCCCAGAATAATTGTTTCTTTTATTTAATTTGTTTACGAAAAGTGAATATATATATATTTCTATATATAACTGATGTGTGAAAGAGTAAAGACCACTCGGATGAAGTGATGTAAATATATATAAAACATTAGATAGCTTTCGTGGTCTCATATGACCCTAGCCCATATGAATACGTTCAACCCCGAACAAACACACAAACAAACTTGCATTGTAGGATCAAGAGAAGTACTTTTTACCGGGGAATTTTCGCCAAGTTAACGTCGCCCTTCACATTTAATCATTTTGTTTATTATGCTGTTTACTTATATTCTATGTAAAACATACATTCACCCTCATTACGAAAGGTGAAAATGCGAAAATTAAATTTTTGCGAAAACTTATCAGTATCAATTAGCCATTTTATGTTATAAGTTTGCATGAACTGATTTTTTGAGGCTCATTGACAATTATCAGGTTAAGCATTCAACAAATTTAATATCAAATCATCTATAAAACGCGACCGTAAGTTAGTATACAAAATTCTTTAACAATCGACGCTCAAAAGCACTAGCTGTTAACTGTTAATTTGATGCAATATGGTGTATATTACGTGTCACATTAAATATTTTCATTGAAAAAAAAGATTAAATGACGTAAATGTACTACGACGGTAATTCAGGAAAGTAAAAAAAGTGGTATAGATCACCATGTGACATTAGTATGTACTTAGTGAACTTATACCTGGCAACCGTACTTCACTTTATGTTGCTTGGGACTGACATGTGTTCACTGCATGTCAATGAGTTATGCTACACAAACATGACACGTTATATATTGCATGCAACTGCTATGTAGATAATACAAAAAACTTGACAACAACACACTAACTGTATTTTGTATTTGTACCAGTGAGAGAGCTTGCTGGTACAATACAGCACCGATGACAGGACTCATTGTTTATCAGCAGCAGCAGAAGATGACTTGAAACTCTCAAAGCATATTTTGCGAACGGAGACATACTTTACAAAACATCGAAAGAAACTTTGTCCTCAAGAATTTTAAGTCGATCAACCTATTTTCCAGCCACAGTAGCGACTGACATCCAAGATTCCTGTTTTCTGTCAGGTGAACTGTTTTCTGTCAGGTGAACTGTTTTCTGTCAGGTGAACTCAAAAGAAGATAACCTTGAGTCACTGTATCCCGACCCCCCTTCATCAATGTCAGCTACATAGCAGAGAGATTTATGTCCATGTTAGATGTGTGTTTGTGTGCTCTTACACGCCTTATAACTTCTGCAGATGTTCTACATAATCCTTACAGTGACTTAATAATCAGCATTCATTTCCATTCTTAATGGTTTCTTTATTGATAAAAATCAGTAACAAGACCTGGTTTTATCTTACCCCATCCCGACCCCTCCCCCCGCACCTTCACATTCTACCTAATACAGTACCTTTCTGAATTATAAAGAGATGTTTCGTCATTGACAGTACTTACCTCTCATTTCTGTAGTCAAAATAATAGGTTAAACAGGAAATGAATACGAGGAAATTTCAAATATTGCAAATATGTGTTGGAGGCTTGAGAATGTTAAGACGTTTGTGAGCTTTAGAGAGCACTAATTGGGTTTTTAAGTACTGTTCTACCTAAAATAAGCGTAACCCCTGCAGAAACTTAACCGTTGTTGACATTGGAGAGAGCTCCATCTTGTTAAGTTGATAATTTACTCTGAGAAGAATTCTCGTTATTTTCCCGCACTGCTCTGCCAGTATTCCCTGATAAACTGAACAACCTAGTAATAGATAAACTCAACAACCTAGTAATAGATAAACTCAACAACCTAGTAATAGATAAACTGTACAACCTAGTAATAGATAAACTCAACAACCTAGTAATAGATAAACTCAGCAACCTAGTAATAGATAAACTCAACAACCTAGTAATATATAAACTCAACAACCTAGTAATAGATAAACTCAACAACCTAGTAATAGATAAACTCAATAACCTAGTAATATATCAACTTTGAGCCCATGATTATAGGGTTATATGCTACCAACAACGTCGTATAACACTATGTGGTCACTCTAACAATACAATTTGTCCAAGCAATTCAATAATGCAATAGTAGCACATAAATTATGCATGGATTCGAAAGACATGAACATTTAACTTGAAGCGAAGTGAAACGAGAGTTGGATGCATATGCTTGTTAATGAGAGGTGTTGAAAGGAAATTTCTCTTTTTACATGTTAAGATATAAAACTTTCTCAAAAGTGGAACAAGACACTAGCGGAACAGTCCAAAAGAAATCCATAAATTATCTCGACTGTGAAATTAAGACCGAAACACATGTAAAGACATGCACACTTTGGCCATCGACTGTGGTGGTTCTGAAAAGATTATATTTCGAAATGGCAGTGATGCATTCACTTATCAGATCCGCTATACAACAGTTTATGAACTAAGCAAGATATAACGGGAAAACAAGACCCTTCTTTTTTTCTACAAGGAATATTACCACTTTTTATGACTTCTATATTGGCTTTTTTCTAAATCATAAAATGAAATTAACACTCACTTATCATTTTGACATTAAACAGAGCATTATGTTGAGCGTGTTAGTTATCATCAAGCTTGGTGTACACATGTTTTAAACAAACTTGTTATTATAACTTGAGAGATGTTTCAAATACTTAAGAGTGGTAAATATTTAGTATTGCATATTAGTACATCAAGTTCAGATTTATTTTCATTATTTTCATTTAGTGGTATATCTTTGATTATTGGCTTATTTTATTGTTTGCAATAAAAAAAAAATACATAATATATAACGTGAATTATTATTACATGTACAATTCCATAAAGTATCATCGGATAGTTACACATAGTTGTATAATACCAGTGGGAAACATTCTAGTTTAATCAGATGACACATAATCACAAACGTTAATTGTGATATCATATTCATACATTAATTACAACCATATATATAGCTTTTCAAACAATTTAATCTCTCTTTTACATACAGGATCTGCACTACACATGTTGTAAATATTTAGTGTGTAAACGTGTAATGGAAACCTTTAAATGAGAAATCGTTGGGGGTTTTGTGAGAGTGTAAGATAAAGACTTAATGTATGCGAGTTAATGTACACTTATTTCCAATTTGTTATATAAACCAAATGTGCATCGCTTTAGCCATTAAAAAGTGAGGAAACAATCTTTACTAATAGCAAATGCCATATCTCTTAGTGTGTTTACATAGCAGATAAAATATCTTATCTTGTTTTAAGCTCGAAGGGTCTGTGCAATTTAGCGAGCAGTTGAAAAACTTGAGCAAAGTGTCTTTTTATTTGAAAGCTATAAGATGAAAATGATTAAGGATTGGTATTAATTGCTAACATAAGAAGCTGTCTTCTTCCTTTGTGTGCAAACACATGTCATGAATTATGGAGGTGAATTATAATTGCCGAACAAAGTGTAAGCAAATGCCTGGACATAAAAACGGTTTTCAGGACTATATAAATGTATTATGATGTGTGTACTTTTAAATTTAACCACTAGGTACCTGTTGTCCTCGGGCTCTAATCGGGAGGGAAAGAGAAGGGGGCACTGCCTTTGATGTTGTCTTCAGTACGGTTTCCCATGTTAATGCCAACGAATTACACATTTATTGCATAGTAAGCTTGTTCGAAGTAACAAACTAATTTTCAACTTTACACTGATGGGGGTTATATTTTTTGCATAGATGAATTCATAGTTGAAAGTTATATATTACATCAAAAAGCAATTTATTTCTGACTAGTTCAATTAAAATTAAGAAGTGTCTGCAGCACCTGTTCATCCGGAGGTTTACTGGCATTAATGCAATATAAGTTATAGGCCGAAAGAAGAGAGGAACCTATAACACGTTACTGGAAATGCACGTACAGTTCGCTGTTGATTGATCAGTTACATATCTGGTTAGTTGTAATAACTGAATAAAAGCTCAACATACCCTCCCCTTAATGACTGAAACTGAGTTCCTTTGTTTGTTTTCATCACAATATTAAAAAATACTTTCCTGCAACAGTTTAATTATATAACTGCTGACTGAACTCCTAGCTTACGCAACATACGAAAACTTCATACATGACCTCAAAATGCTAGAGGTCATAAGAAACTCTACAGACCGATCAATGAGAGAAATAACATGACATTAAACAGACCAATCAATATCAGAGATTATAACGGCACCACACATAACAACCAAAAACAAAAAGGTTAAAGGTCGTATGACTCTCAATGCACTCATGAAAACAATAAAGACGAGGGGTCACATGGCTATATACAGACAATCCAATGTCAGAGGTCAATGCACGCCTCATCAGACCAATCAATGCCAGAGGCCTTGTCAGCCTTCCACGGGTCTGTCACACTTACACACACACACTTGTACTTTATATGTTACATTGGTTGTTTTCTAGCCATTCCTTTATCTTTAACAGCCAGTTTACCACCGACTACCAGAGATTACGATTCTTAGATCACCCACTTCATGTTGACATCGGGCTGTCAGAATTAAATGATATCAACCTCCATGAACAGACAGACAGACCAACTGGCGTTAAGATACCGAAAAAAATGGTGAAGTATTACCTCCTTAGCTACAGATAGGACTTTGTTATCTTTCCTATATACATCTGTCAAGGAGCACCATCAACCAGAAGACAACATCGCCAGGGGGTTTCTGCAACTCCTGTGCAACTGTTCTTCGTGTCACAGTCTGAACGTTATTGGCTCAATATTTTGAAATCCACCAGTTGGCTCCTTTGAGCTGAGAGATACCCTTGCACAACGCCATCATAATTATATCTTTTCCAGCGAAAGTCTAACCAAGATACTGACATACTGATGCCAGGCTTTAACAAAATATCAATACTTTCCTATAAGTGTATCAAAATACCTAACTCTATGATTTTATCACCGAACTTATCAAAAATTATATATCTTTATTTCAAAATTACGATTTCAATGACGTACATATGCATTTCATTGAAACAGGCTGGGCGCTGACGCTGGAATGTTGAAATTGGACCATTATAAATAAGGTTTTACGATAACTTTGTTGACATATTAAAATACGTTTTCTTAAACCACTTCAATGTTCCAAGCCTTAGATCATCATTATCTACAACTGACACTAAATAAAGGTTATGTTGTGACTACACCGGTCAGAAGATTTTGGCACAAACATAACCTCAATGAAAACAGTTTATGTAATAGTGTCTAGCATTTGATAGCACATCAAACATGTGTAAATTTGTTTATGCTGCACTGGACATACAGTCTAAATAAACAAATTAACATTAGTATTCGCCTGATAATTGTAAGGATGATTACGATGTTAAGGACCTACAAGTAGTGCAGGTGAGGAAAATTGAGATGATTATTTACGTTGACATGATGTATCATGAAATACCAATAAGTTTATTTCTGAAAAATAGAACATGAACAAAAAACCCAAAGCAAAACAAAAACACAAACACTAAGTCATGTTCGTGCAATGAGTATATATTAAGGTACTATATTAGTGGTTCTTAACAGGTAATGCCAGATTAGTGGTTCTTAACAGGTAATGCCAGATAAGTGGTTCTTAACAGGTTATGCCAGATTAGTGGTTCTAAACAGGTAATGCCAGATTAGTTGTTCTTAACAGGTAATGCCAGATTAGTGGTTCTTAACAGGTAATGTCAGATTAGTGGTTCTTAACAGGTAATGCCAGATTAGTGGTTCTTAACAGGTAATGCCAGATTAGACGGCCCCAATATAAAAGTGTTACCAATGGTCTGTACAGAAGGCAACAGGTGTTCCAAAGCTGCATGATAACTTCGCCTCACAGTCTCGAAGAAATCACTAGATTATATATTTTGTGTGTGCCATTTTATGTTGACAAAACATGCAACAAGATGATTTATTTTCCAAATGTTCAAAGAGGTTACAGAAACTCTCAAGAATGTTGATCATGTTACCTTTGTACAAGCAAATTTTGTAATCAATTTCATCTAAACAGGAAGCTTAAACAAAACACCACCGCAGACATTCTGCGAAGAAGAAGTGAAGGTCATAGGCCATAGCCTATGACCTTCACCTATTCTTAGCAGATTTTACATGTGAATGTTATCACACTGTACATATAATGAACCGCTACCTGTCGCAATATGTCATATACAATGATAAGGTCACTGTAACAGTTTCCATAACAAAACATGACAAGGCCGTTTCTGGTACATAATCACAAAATCTGTACGGAGAAAAAAATGAAGGCAAACTTACTTGAGAAAGTTTTGTAGGTTGCCATAGGGAACATACTCCATCACCAAGGCGATTGGTTCCGTGAGAGTGCAGGCTCCAATCATGGATACAATATTTGGATGAGACCCTATCCGTTTCATCAGATTGATTTCTGCCAACAGGTCCTCTTTGTAGGACAGAGGTGCACTGTCTGTAAACATCACATTGAAATGTGTAGAGGCATGCAGAAAGTATAGAAATCTAAATTCTGGAATATTAAACGTTCGGTGTCGCTTAAATTTTAAAACTGAAAATCCGCAAATTATATTTTCAAAGAAAATGACGATCTGGCTATTGTTGATGCATATTTATTAAGAAGTCGGAAGTTCAAATATGAACACACGCAGTGATATGTATATTTATGAACAAATGTGACATATAATAAACAATGGAAGTGATATCCTTATAAATAATATCATGAAACTATCATGCAAACCCTATCAAAGGATTGTTAACATTTTGCGACTATTCATTGTACGCATAACTATTGTCCATCAAATTTGATAACTTTTGTGAATACTTGTTTATTAACAAGTAACACTGTTAACCATATTGTTTTGGTTTAAATATGTGGATAATGAAAAGTAATGTAAAAAAAAAACTTTCGAGTTTGGTCATTTGGATATTTGCCATGATATCTCCATATGAAACACGATTACGAATAGGCATCATTTTTCCCTTCATATTTCTCATATGCTGATATTTTTGTAACAACATCTACACTTCATACCTCCGCACAACACATTAATGAGAAAGATGTGCATTCATGCAGCTTTCATCCACCCAGTATTAATATACGTTTTCTTTCTGAAAAGGATTTGGTAAAATTCCAAATATGAATTAATATGGTATTAAGTGTGATAATGAAGAGAATGTTGCACAAGTTACAATTTAGTATCGAAAGTATATCAAATCCTTGAATCAGTTTACATCAGCTGTGCGGGGCAATTTTCGAGCAGTGGAATTTTTATCGCTAAGACTATCAGAGGAAAGAAAGTGAAAATGGTTTTCAAAAGGATTTCGGTAATAATGCTTCCAATTATGTATCACTTCAAAAAACAAGCTTTCTTGATGGTAATAAAGAACACCCTTATGATATAAGCTTCTCGCCTCTCCCAGCTAGGCCTGATAACATGAGCTTTTATATCAAACTGTTAGTTCCTTAACCACTTTCATATGGCCATACGTAATGTTACTACAGCTTTAAACAGATACAAGGATATGCTTTTTCTATCTCAACTGTTGCTTGTTATAAAAAACACCTCTAATAATTCAAGCACCTGTTTTGATCAAAACGCAAGTGGAATGTCGGTCATTAAAATCGCCGTACCTTTATGTATTTTAAACAGACCTCATATATTATTAAAATATTAATGTTTGATATGTTGAAGTAAATATCCTTGTACATGTGGTCAGCTATTTTCTGGAAACGTACACATATTGGTCACGTATCCATTGTATTGAAACAACCAATTGATAATGGTTCGTTGCTGCACAGGGTGCACCTGTTATCGTGATTATCTACTTATAATATATGTGAGATGAAGTTGTACCTATGTTTCATGATCTTGCCCTATCGCAGAAATTGGCGTATATGGTTAGCCTACAAAAGTCTGTTGACCAATATATTCTCACACACTACGTGCCCAACAGCTTACACATCTTTCCCTTTAATCTTCAGTACAGTGCTATTTATGATTCTATAATGATTGACTCCTCTAAGAAATCATATACTTGAGCACTGCAGAGTGTGATAACCTCTCCCGTCCAGCTGTTATGTACAACATTACAAAAATGTTATTATGCATGCCTTCGTCACATCCTCGTTTTAACACTCAGACACTTGGTAAACTCTTACACGACCAATCACTGCGATACTGTCAGCTGTTTGATGTTTTGTATCCACACACGATTAGGACATATGTACTTCTATGCAGCATCTCCTCCAATGAATTAGTGCATCTCAACTGTCGTCATCTTGCTTGCTATTTCAGAGCTGCACAGATGTTTGGTTAGTATTGACTGTTGCACACATGCCTACCAGAGGAGATGTCCCAGTTATCATAGAGGCATGGAGTTGTGTTGATTTGTCAGAAGACCAAAAGGCCTTGCGAGCTATAACGTGGTTATGTAACGACTATGTCAGTAATTTAAGGGTGTTTGATGTGTTGAATGACTGTACTTACTCGGTCATAAACTGATTACAGTACTGCAGGGTACTGTGTCATCTCACTGCTTACATGTGTACCTGTGTATTTGGTCCTCTGTAATATATGACTCATTTGTCTTATAGACATATGGCATCTATGCGTTGTCCCTCTTACTATCTGGAAATGTCATTGCCCTCTTCACATATAACATACTGAATCATTTACGTATGTATGATATGTACATTAATGTAACATGTACCTTCCCCTTGTTAAAGTACCAAAGTACTTTTCACAGGACCCAACGGTCGTAAAATCCTCCACATGGATCAAGATCAGTGTAAGTTATAGCAAGTAAATCTGTTTGCCGTGATAATCGTAAGAAGTGTACATTTCTTCGCTGTTCCTTTGAATAACCTCTTTTTTAACTGACTTACCTCTGACAAGTTTGATAGCAACCCTCGACTCCTTGTAAAAACCGGTGACGACTTTGCCAAATGCTCCTTGCCCTATGGGACTGGAGAACTTGAGGAACCGCGGATCCAGTTCCCATTCATCGCTCATTACCAGTAGCTGGTTAGAATAGTCTACTTTGCCTGTAATTCAATAACAAATCATATTTAGGAAATAAATCGGTCTTGCTTTGAAAAATAAATGTCTTGAATAGGTTATGCCTTGCATAGAAAACTTGTAGCGATATCAAACTCAAGTTATATATTGCATAGATTTTTTCCCTTCAGACGACCAAAATACGTGTGATTTGGTTGTGTAGGGATTTCAATATCTAAAAAAATAAACAATCGCAATATTGTAATACAGTATGTAGCTTAGAAAAACTTGACTAGCCGCTAATGAGAGGCTAAATATACTAACATTGATAACTCGTTTTGCTCCAGATTTTCTAAATATAGATTAAGTGTATGTAACAATTTAGGAAACATTTATGTAAATTCATTATCTTATTAAGTTTCGTTTTAGTTTAACTAGCGTAAC
The DNA here is from genome assembly GCF_002113885.1 of Mizuhopecten yessoensis. Taxonomy (NCBI): domain Eukaryota; kingdom Metazoa; phylum Mollusca; class Bivalvia; order Pectinida; family Pectinidae; genus Mizuhopecten; species Mizuhopecten yessoensis. The sequence goes on from NW_018408885.1 coordinate 276,049, forward strand.
AAATGAGGGTGCCTTCGGTAGCTGTGAATGCCCCCCTTAATACATCTGTGTATAACATATTTATATATCTGGTAAGATCTAGACCAGTTACAGCATTCCGTGGAGCTACCGTCCATGGACTAGTACATGACGACTACATAGTGTATCAGGATAAATAGATACAAAAATAGCATAGTTGGACAGCTGATGCACTGTGTGACCCTGGGATACAGAGGCTGGGGGAGTGAGGAGGCTACAGAGAGATAGATACTGTCTAGGAGAAGCATGTGTTGTGTAAAACACTTTTGACAGTAGTAGTGATGATGTATAGGGCATACTTAATCCTTCTACACTTGTTAGCCACACAAAAGTGAAACTATGTACAAGTTTATCCAGTACAACGAACCTTGAGACACACTCCGTATACAAATCTCACATGCTTTGTTCAACAACTTGTACATTCCATGTTCATAAGGAATAAGGTAGTATGTATGTGTTGTTTAGTCTCGCCAGATAACTAAAACTGAAATCACAAATACATGTGTATAACAGTCATGCAATGGTTTGTATTTTAAGAGAAAAAAAAATATCGCTTTTTTTTCCTATTATAATCTGATCCCATCCCCCTTTTCTCCTTTGATATTCTATTTCGAATCATAGATATGTAAATATTGAAAGTAACCTTTAAATCTGGATTATAGAGTATACATAAAAGTATATTGTACTCGAAACTTCAAATGCAATCGTCGTGAAGGACATGCAACTGTGGATATCTGATTGTAAGTTAAGTTACATGCAGTTCAAATCGTACATCTTCTATTCTGATTAAACTACTTCATCAACGAAGGAGTTGTGAAGGTTATCGTTTTGTTGATCACATGATGTAGTACTTGATCACGTGACGAGATACTTACATCCCACGTTGGACTTGTAGCTGTTACTCTTTGCCACGGCTGTTTTGGTGATAATGATGTCTTTGAAACTCTGCCGTTTCATGTAAATGAATAAGACGATCAACCCGACCATGACAACTGTGGCTATACAGGTGGCGGCGACCACGATGTCATTTAACTTCTTCCAGCCGATATCTAATCAAATAACATAGCAAAATGCAAATACTTTCGATTTTTTAGGAATAAATGGTGAGCCGCCTACTTTAAGCATAGTCTAATTTAACGCAACAGATTGTACCTAAAGTTAACTTAAGATATCGTAGGTTTTACTTTTAATCAGTTATTTTGCAAACCGGGGAATACAGAGAACAAAGTTTTTTGCATATAACTGGTGTAAAATGCTATAAACTCATGTTATAAATTGGAGTGTTGCCAAAATAACTTTAGAAAAATCAAAGGCAGCGTAATGTACAAATAATGGTAGGTATTACAGATCCCTATTTGTGAGGAGATCTTTAATCAAGGCGTAGAATCTAATTGGACGAGGAAATGAATACAAGGAAGTAAAGTCTCTATATGATTCAATAAACTAAAGATAAATAGCAAGGCATCTTCCAAATTTGTTTCATATGAAGTGAGACATGTAGTATTATGGAGGAAAACCCTTGCAGACAATGGGTAGACAACACACGGATGCTTTCTGTATAGATACTGGTACAGGTGGTGCTTTATACAGTAATTTACAACGAAAATGTAAGCATTATATTCTACGGGCATACATATATAATAACATTGGTGTGACAGATATTTGGAAAACAGGGGTCGTTGGCCATATCTGAATTCAAAAATTGAAATGGCACATAATATTTGAAAATTAGTAGATATATATTTTGGGAGAAATTGCCCATTAAAATTAATAAAGAATAGAAAAATATCCTTTTTTGGGATCCATGAACGTAACGCCGAAAATATTCACCTCGACTATCTATGACTCGCTGGGGTTCCTTGTATACAAGCATGGCGTCGGTGTTATTAGTATCGAAGAAGAGATATTCACTTGTGTACGTCTGTATTAGGCCATCGATGTTCGAGTATTTCACAGTGCCCTAAATAATACAGAAAGTTTACAAAAAATTATAAACAAAACTAGAGATACAAATTACAATATGGAAAAAAGTAATTATGTTTTCTCGTAATTAATTTCAAAGTTAACAAAATGTGTAATAGGAAGCGATCCACACTTACGAACTGAGGGACGGAGAAATTGACCGGCAAACACATAAAACACCTACCAGCATGACGTAATTGAGGTGTGGTTTAAGTTCCAGATTTATCAGAGCGTTGCTGAAGATGGTTTTGGTGAAGTTGCGCCTTCCCCCCTCAGTGTAGGGCTGTTCAGGTGTCTCCTGTACCTTCCAGAAGACCTCGTAGTACAGGATATTGGAAGCGTTGAAGGGCACCGTCCAGTTAAAGGTCACTTCCACACTCTTAGTCATTTCATTGTACATCATCTGCACCAGGCGAATATTCCAGCGCAAGTTTTCTGCAAAACAAGCATAATCATGAATAGAAAATTAAAAACAATATATTAATACAAAACAATTATATCATTAATTAATCATACGTATTAAATAATTCGTACTAAAACAAAGTGTATGTTGTGATGTTAACTGAACTAAAACGGTATGCCGTACATTTGAAGCACACGTTAAATGTCAGCACATTTTTGATTTACCAAACATTCAACAGAAACAAAAAAGTTAGAATATATTTAAAATCACAGTTGCTTTTTATACAAAGTTCTTTTTGCAAGATGTGATCTAACTATGTGATATATGTATTGCTAAAATGCTTTCAAAATGCACTCCATGATCCGTACGACATGTAGAAGTGCTAACGACAGACGTAGATATGTTATATATAAACCCTTTCAGTCCCTTGTCCTCTGATCTGGAAAAGTGTAGCTAATGAAAACAAGGACTGAGATCAATCAATGTTACACATCTTTACCAGAAAAATAGCCCAGAAGTGAACGCCCTGACAGTCCTAGATGTTGTAGTAACGACTGACCTAAGTCTTGTCAAAATGCTTAGATCTGAAAATAGCATGACTTCAATTGTTACATGTCTGTCTCTCCTAAACATTTTGTCCCTGAAATCCATCATTACGCGTGTAACATCAATCTAATTTGAAGGGAGACCAAGTAATAAGGCAGGTGAGCTTTAACTTCATGTAAACCCAAGCACATAACTTTTTACTGAAGCCATACTAATTACTTACAGATCTACCATTTTTTTCCAGATAATCATCCCATTTTTACATCGACAACCACTTCTTACTAAATAGGGGTGTGCATCATCACATAAAACGCCACGCTAAACTCTACAAAGTTCAAACTAAAGTGTTACGCCTCTGAGCAATCAAACACAGCAACGTGGTCTTATTTATTCTTTTATCCTGTTCTCTTAAACACGATGTAACGCGGAAAGTTTGACGTTTTTTGTTCCCAGCTCAGCAATAACAACGTGTAGAGTTATATTTTGTTAGGTATGTACCATCCATATACTATGAACACTGTAATTCATGTATATAATGCTTATTTTTAGGATCGAAACGAATAACGAATGATTAAAGTTTCTTGGTTAAATGTTTCTGCGCGAATATCCTCCCGATTTAACCTGAACATAAGTTGAAGTGATTTACAATATATTAATAATGAAATCAAATTGTGCTCACTCCTCAATTTATAATTGTCTTTACATGTAACATCCACAATAACAGCAATTCACATATTAACAAAGAGTAAAACTCTTTATTGATTGAATTCAATTGCGCAAGAACATTAGTCTTTTTCTGCGTTTTCTGTCGCGTATATGTAGGCCATTTTTGCAGATTCTAAGATGTTGTACTAAACCTTGTATACCGACAGAACCAGACTAAATAGTGTGTGCAGTCTCTGTTCAAAAATTACATATTATAAGCAAAAGAGCAGATCAGTTTCTGTAGTGTTTGTACATCGCTAGGCTTTGTTTTCATTTCTAAAGACGGTCGAAAAACGAGACATCAAGAACACCGTTGAAGAAGATTAATAATATTATAGGTACGATTGTTTTTATTTGTTTTATGTTGAGTGCATGGTGCTGGTCTAATAGCAAACCATTTCCAAAATACTTTATCAGCATGTCAATAGCCTTTGATACGTTAATACAGTAAACCTCGTACCTTCTGAGGAATCCTCTGAGTAGGGAGTAATAGTAGAGAAGGACATATCTGGAGGGCAGTACTTAAATGTCTCCTCGTCTACATCAAGACAGAAAGGTGTGAGGAAGTCTTTGTCCTGGCTGAACACATCGGTCTGATCCTCGTACTCTACCATCACCATATACTGCGCATTGTACATCACCTCCCTACTCGATGACGGCTACAACGCACACAAAGGAAACTAAAGTGGTGCGACCATCACGTGTGTGTGTACCACGATAACTATTGTGATGACCAAGAGTATGGGTACCAGTACCGTTATAAGTACAGTAAAATATAACTGATTTGGTATGTGAAACCTACAGATACAATGCAACCTTTCTTTCGAATTCATTATGGCCATATTTACCACTGAGCTATAGAACTCTTTGTAAGATAAGATATGGTTATAAATACTTTATTACAACAAATTACCATGGGACGTATTTATGAAACTATACTAAGTGTCATGCAAAGTTCAAGAAACCAAGATGTTTACCTTGTCAGAGAGACGAAAGAAGACTTGGTATTCAAAATATTGGGGAGGTATATTGCAATGCGGACTGTCCTCAAATATGCCGCATTCTTGCAGAAAGATGTGTACGGAGTATGGAATTTCTTGGTCCGCATGAGGCTGGATATGACTTGGATGGTCCCATTCAATTAGTGCTGACACTTTACCGTCTGGGCTCTCCAGCATCCGTACAGTTAAATTCAGCTTTCCCGTGGACGCCACTCCCCTCACCTCATCAACATCTTTAACTGTCATTGCTGGAATTAAAAAACGACTTTATATTGACAGCTAAAATTGTGTTTTTATAGTGTGATTTCAGAAACATAAAATGTCTATCAGCTCCCCATTATTTCATTAGCTGCCTTATATATTGGAAACGAAATATTCTCCAGGTGTATCATTTCTAAACGGGAATATAACTTACATCCTTCAATTGGTGAATAGCCTGCATCCACAAAGTTGTCTACTCTGGTCCCGTTCTTGTTGACAGCCATTAGCCAGAACTCAGGTGAAAAGGGTAGATCTGATTGAGATAAGGCAACTGTTTCGGACGACGTCTGTGAAACAAAAACCAAAATTTAGTAACGTTGTATTTGTTTGGACATGTTTACTATTTACATTCAGGTGTATTGAGTTTGTCAATCGTATTAGAGATTTACCCTATTTAGTTTCAAGATTTAGTTTATTTGAGTTGTGCCGCGTGTTGTTTTCTCAAGGTCGAATGGTAGGAGTTTTATCTATTTTTTTCAAGGTCGACGTTATGAATTTTTTTCACGTCCATTGACCAGGTCGGCTGTCGTTATTATTTGTCGTGTTCATTTGAGTTTTTTCAATATTTCCATGTCCAGTTTGTACGATTTTTATCATATTAATCTTAATCATTTCTTGTTTTAATTTAAACATTTTAAAATGATAAGTCTGGTGTTCCCGCCCATACAAGTATAATATGTCTGTCATGTAAACATTTAGCACACCCTTGTAATGTGAGCAAATCAAAACCGACCTACTCATCCAGTTTGATATTCAAAGTTTCCGGGGACACCTATGCAACTGATAGAAGATGCATTCATTATTAGACGTGTTTTACAGATACTAATGTTGTATAATGTCTAAACATTTGACTTCGTTTCACTTCGATATTATAAAAAGTGGGAAACTTTAAAAATTAAAATTGTGATTTTGAAAAGTTGCAACTATTTCTATATAGTCAGGTATAAGTGTGCTAGCCAACCGACCACGCCAACTGCAAATCAGGTTTCCTAGTGCAAAACAGATGTTAAAGCACTGCATATTAATCAAGGACGTGTCTTTGTACCAATAGTTAAAGCGTTATACACTAATGAGGCGACAGCTTATGTGTTGACCAGGTTTCGTGCACACAGACCAAGCTAAGCTTTTCTGCACAGTCCACACTAAAGAGTAATTTTCTGTGTAATTCCCAGTTAAACTCTCTATGGTTGGGGTAAGCTCACTGAACTGTGCATGTTTCTGGTGTGTTCTGTGCTCGAGTAATTACCTACTCCTCCCGTACTCTGTACACGGTCATGCATGCATTTACCGGGATGATTCATTTTTCATATGGACGTAATGTTTTGCGCACATTTTTTATATGTGGTGTCTTCAGTCAGAAAGAAATTAATGATCTGTTTAGTTGTAGCATTTTACGTCCCACCAAACATCAATAAAGTATCAGACCACCAATTGGTTCCACAATTAAATGGACCATGACCGTGGTTGAGAATCAGCACTCTCCTTTTTCTTAAAAAGTCTGTACTGAAACACAACCTTGGGCAGAACTGTACAGAAAGTGTCCTTATATACACAGAGCAATCCGTCTTAAAGATGTATGTTTTTATATATATGTCTTAATGAAAAGGAACACAGGTGTGAAACAATCAATACATGTACTTCATTATTCTGCCTCAAATCTTCTGGGACTAAATCAAGGTGAAATGATTAGGTAGAGACAAAAGTATGGATTATTTTTTACTTGATTACAAATCCTGACCTGGAGCTAGGTTTACCTGGTTATACAGACTACATCCACATCTTCCTGATAACACTGATCAGTGTCAAAACCTGACACACATGCCAGTACATATAAACATGTAGCAGTAGATGTATATTACAAATTTGTATCCATATAATAATTTTGCGATATTTTAGGGCTAGTGGATAGTAAATTGAACCATGAACAAATATGAAAATGTGTGAATTCCGTATCACAATTAAATGTCTATAATGTTTAAAATGTATTATTGTAACTCCTTAATTGTAACAAATGTAATTAAAATAATGTATATATACATATATGATCAAGTTGGTATGGGCAACTGGCCATTCATTGAGTCATTTGACAACTGCCAGTATTGGATCCTTAATAGTGCTATTAAACGTTTCCCCAAAAAACCCACTTTTAATGTGATTTATATTTTGGAATGATGTCATTCCATTAGAATGACATAAAGAGGCAGTAAGCAAAACTTAACGTTATATGATGAACCTAGCTCTGTACCACACCGATGTACACTCTTTGAATCCCTCCGCCAGTGGATACATGTAGACACGTCTTGTATTTTAATTAGACCAAATGGTTACAAATTCCACACGCTGTGCCATCCTGAGCATTGGAATTATCCCTGCGTGGTTTTCATCATCATCATCAACAGGCAGTGCCAAATGTTCTGCGCTGTAGTAAACTATTCTGCGTAGAGGTATATATGTCAAATTGTACAGTGTCCACGTGCCGCTTTGTTTATTTGTAAACAAAGTTTATAATACTCAATATTAGGTAGTTCAATGTTGTGGCAATGAAGGGTCTCTGGTAAGACATATCCTCACTGCCTAGTGAGGTTTCTAAACAGTGCTATAAAGGGGCACCTGGCTATCTACTGATGGAGGGGGAGAAATCTTTATCACTATACGAGGGAATCAAAACCTTGGCGCAGGGGGAGAGGGATTTCCCAACTTACTATGTATAGGAGTTACAGACTGTATCAGCTATGTAGAAGGAAGACCAGAAATAACTCCGTGCATATATCTACCCAACAGATCTATGTTTGCTCGATAGAGCAAGCTTCATTACAGAGAAATGGCAGAGAAGAATTCTACCATTAGTTGGCTTATTACCCTAAATAAACAAATAATATCAATAATCTAGTACACCATGCAGTACTGATACCACAGTGGTCTAACCTGTGATGATTCCCAGCAGTAACAGGCTATTGTTACCCAGGTCGTTGGTTTGGGGGCCTCGATAATTTGCACATATATGCACCCCTTCTCCGTTTCCGCCCTGTGGTAAGGTAGTTCTGCCCAAGGCCATGACAATATTGTTTGTAGAGTATTGGTTTGCAACTCGGAAGAACATTAGGTGCATTACCTTCCTGTGTGTGTCTACTTTATGAGCAATCGTTGACAGCTGCTTATGAACTTGTGGTTCAAACATGTACAACAATAGTAAACACAGCATGTTTTGTACAGCAGCCTGCTTGTTTTGATATCTGTTTTAGTCTGCATGTAGACATTGACCTTTTACAAGGAAACACTCATAATACTGCACAATCCCAGAGACATGTAACTATGAGAGTTCTCCTTTTCAATGCATAGGTGATTTTTCTACGGCTATATTCGTATTTCATTTAATTTTTATTAAGATGCAAACTGATATATTCTACGGCACCTAAGGTTACGAAAATATCTTGAATTGGACGTGTGTTAAGATCTGATATAAATTGAAAAATACATCTTCCTATTTGGTATCCGTATATTTTAATATTTACGTTGTTGACACATGTTTGTATAAGTGGCTTATATACACAACAGAATGTATTTGATAAATTAAACTGACTCTTACAATAGTTTGACAATGTAAAATTACAACAAACGCCTGGTCAGTTTATATTTATAACTACTCTATACACGTGCTCACTTAACGCAAGTACTAACAGTGTTTTACAAGTTGGGTGAATCTTGGTATGCTTTACTATATCAATGCCACATTTTTATATCCTCTATAGTGATATCCTTTTTCTACAAATGTTTACAATATATATGTGTATTGAAATATAGTTGATAAAAAAAATGGTCAAAGTCCCTGGCAATATTAATATTAATATAATATAGAATTAACAATAATGAGAGATTTTACTCATGAACTTTTAATAAATACATCAAAGTCCTTTGTCATGTCACCATATACCCCTTCTCCCTCTGATTCTATTCTTCCTGTAATTCTTCTATGTCTCATTCTTTTCTTTCTTAAAAACAGTACATAACACACAATTATATGCAGCCACACTATATTAAAGATACATATGGTCTATGTAGTTAATAGTGTAGCTATTTTTAGTGTTGAACTTTTACTAATGACTAGAAATGGAATGAGTGTGTGTATGTGGATGGAAAAATGAATTGTAAATGTATTATGTACTGTTGGAAAATTTTCAAAAATAAATAAACAATGTTTTACAACGCACTTTGGTGTAGTATTGCCAAAGAAATCCGTATGTTATGTGCGTGATTTTACCCCCTCATCATTTCACGTGTTTACCAGTCACCAATACAACATGGATTACACACTTCACTCAAAACAAAACCCTGTCGAAAAAATGGCTGGTGTTTAACACGGTGGTGTTACGTATGGATAAGTCATACACACAAACATGTCTACGGACTATAACAGATGGTACCCTCATCAAACACACTTTTTATACCCACTCATACACGTAGCATATATACATCGTGATTTTTTATATAATAATATCCAAAAAAACAGTAGCAACTGTAATAGGTGGAAAATGTGCGGCAGTTTTGAGAATGAATATTATTTTCATTCATTGCAACTATTTGAAAAACTTATTTGCAAATAAAAGATACAAAATTTAAGATAAATAAAATATAGCATTCAAACTTGAATTATTAGAGTTGAGCCAGCTACATTGATGTTTACATATGTTGTTCGAAATTGAATGATATTTACCCTAGGTTATTTGCACCAGGAATGCTAGAATACATTACGAAGGATATCACCCTATACGTGTATCTTATGCGACCCATGGCATGCCGACAAATCTTGCATATTTGAAACCCATAGGCAATCATAAGTAACATTTATTTTTCCAGAGCGTTTATATAGAGATATGTTTACATATTTCCCTTCTTCAGCTTAGTAAACTCTGACTGCGCATAAATTAGCGTATATGAAGTGAAAAAAGGCTCGGCGGATTGATACTCTTTCAAATATGGCGCCGTTCACGCTTCAGCGAGATAACAGTCCAATGACAACCAATGCTTGGATCATTCAACATCTAGATACATAGAACATATTCGGGATCCATTATGACTAATTATACAACAAAAGAATGCTGACAAACGTCTTATTTCATGGATGCACATTAGAATTTCTTTGACGGTAACGCCAACAATGGCGGCTTCGTTCTGACCTCGTCACTCCACGAGCAGTGTGTCAATTTGCGTACATGACGATCGTTGTGAATGAATAGAAAAGTTCTAAGGGGTTCTCTAATTGCTTGACTTAAAATTTAAAAACCATAAAAGGAAAAACAAAAGGGTTGTTCAGTGCGTATTTTCTAAATTTACTCATATATCGATGTAGATTCACTGGAACTATATTGTCCTAGCAACCACGGCTACCGTAGTTACCATCTTGGCAACCCGCTTCGACTTTTTTCTGCGTAATGTAGCATTTAAACATTTTCTGAATGTAAATATAAGGATTGGCCTTCATTTTGACGGCGTATACGGTAGTATGAACGCATTTGGCAACGAACATAATTTTTATGGAGAGTCCAAAGTACTATTAAAACTGTATGAAAATATCTTTTCGAAAGTTTCCTTTCTTCATTTTGTACTTTAAATATAAATATGTTTTTGTAACCACACTTTCAATAATGTTAAGCAACACTTTTATTATCAACATGACTGAGTAATCTTATCCTGTGTTGTATAACAAATAATGGGAAAACAACTAAACACTGGTGGGAAAACGTATAATCCCAGTCAGTGTTATGTGTCGGTAATCTCAGCATCAAAGTTGGCCTAAATGTGGGTCATTTCAACAAAGATAAGATTTCAAGCAGCTTTTCTATAGCTGATACGAAAGCTCGATTAGCCAATAGTTCTACTTTATCTGATGAAATTTGGCCTACTCTAGAGGTAGAATTCAGGAGTGTAGATACAGGAGCGTTCATCAACCTTCCAACATTGCATTGGGAGGGTTGGAAAGGAGGGGGGAAGACTAGGGCAGAGTCAGGGCTACAGTCTCGAGTCATCAAGCACCCCAGGAGCAGAAGAGATCTCGAAAAGCTCAAGTTCATTTGGTAAACTGTTATCGTATATTTTCTAGAATCAAAATAATCTCTCAAGAGTTTTAATCATAAAAAGTTTAGGGGAGCAAAGAAATGTATTATGTGGAAACAGATGGAAGTATCCCAATATCAGATGGACTTCACGATAGAACAGGATCATCTCAGAAAAGGCTTGGAATTACTTAAATAAATGTTTCATAACTCTATAGAAAGATTAGGTTTGATGATTCTACTATAGAACGAACTACAGTCTAGTCGTTAAACATCCAGGTTTATCCCGGTTATTTGTCATCGCTTTGTGTGCAGTGTTTAGTTGAAGTGTCTTGGTATTCAATGTACTGGGCAAAGGCACTATGGTCATTTACTTCATCATAGACGATTTTCTTTTATAGTTACACAATCCAAGTTCGTAGGACAATTTAATTTTCTGATAAGGATGAAATTTAAATTAATTTTCAAATGGTTTGTAAAATTGCATGTCTGATATGCATCATTTAATACAGTGTGCTGCAACTGTTTCTCCTCAGCCAGGTGCTGCATGATGTGCGTTTACATGTATAAAAACCCAAAACCTATTGGTTAACATCTAGAAAACGTATTGCTAGTCCAAATAATCAAAATATATAGGTGCATACATTACATTAGCTAGTCTAAATAGTACCTGCTCAATATCAAAACTAACGAGTTTGTTATATCAATTAACCCAACTTTACCATTACTTCTTTGTTGCATCGTTTACATGGTATGATAGGAATAAATAATCAATTGGAAGGTTGTAGTCATCCTACCTGACTGACTTCGGTCCAATGACCATCCTCTTCGGTAGAGTCACGTGCCATAAGGATGTACACAAACGGGGCCTTTCCGTTGACTTGGCCAGACGGTACGGGGCGGGACCAGAACACCTGACACCTTTGGGTGTCCCTGTACTGCTGAAGAAAGGGCTTCTCTGGAAATGTCCAGGTTACGTTTGTGCTCTTCGGAGCTGTGAAATAGATAAGAGTCTTTGTTAATGTTTCCCACATCGTTTGGAAACCATGCTCTACATAACTGTAGTTTACTGTTTTATTCATGAGAACAATATTTGACAGAACAAGCGTGTTTCCTTTACAGTAGAGCCCAGAGAGACCAGACAGTTTTGTTAGGACCTTTTCAACAGGAAAAAATGTCTGTGGAATGGAGAAGCTACCGAATTACTTTGACAGTTTTGAACAGAAAAACACGAAGATAAATATATATGCTGAAACACCAACTAGGTAGGGGGGACAGCTGGTTAACAACTTGTGGATAGAAATAAAAGTCTAGTGGGTACTACAAAGTGGAAATTTCGCTGTGTTGAACTTGGTTTTATTGTCGCTTAGAGTAAATATGCGAAAATCCACAAGCCATTTTATTCATAGATTATAATGATTTTAGATATGTTTAGAATATATAGATTTAAGATGCATTGCAGATGCGAGAGTGTCCACACCGCGAACACTTTAAATAGTCAAAACGTACGTACAATTTTGCATGACAATAGTTCCTGGGTAGAGAGGGTGTTGGCACGTATACCATTAACAGGGAACACAACAAGCAAAATGTACCAATCGTTACTACAATGTACCAATCGTTACTACAATGTACCAATCGTTACCACAATGAACCAAACTTTACGAAATTGTACCAATCGTTACCACAATGTACTAAATTTTACCATAATGAACCAAACTTTATCACAATGTACCAATCGTTACCACAATGTACCAAACTTTACGACATTGTACCAATCGTTACCACAATGTACTAAATTTTACCATAATGAACCAAACTTTACCACAATGTACCAATCGTTACCACAATGTACCAATCGTCACCATAATGTACCAAACTTTCGTACGAAGCCACTTCAAAATGGAGTTTGGGTGTTAGTGAGAATATAACATTTCTGAATTTAATCAGTACCAACGAAAAAAAGGAAATGAAAAAAATAATCCAGAAATATTCTATTCTTATAATTAAATTGTAAACACAAAAAATCAAGGGAAATGTATCAACAGTGTTTATGGATATCACCAGTAACATATCTGTCTACTGATAAATACATGTGTATCAGGGATAAATCTTAAACAATATTTAATGACTGTCAGTGTCAGTAAAATGGCAATAATGTGTTAACGAGGTTTTAAGTACAGCTGGTCTCAATTACATTAGATTTTAGCAAATGTGCGGATAAAAGTCATAGGTTCTTTTAATCTAGCCCATTTTCTAAATCACTGCAGATTGAAATATACATCAAATACAAATTTCAGAACAAATTCACACAAAAAAAAACAGATAAAAGGACTTATCGTAAGTAATTTTCATATCTTTTTTGTCATGAGGTTCTCTGGAAACAAATCTACCAACTATATATAAAAAGCATTATAATGTTACATTAAATGATATTCTTTATCTCTTCAGAGAATATTTTCTATGAATGCTCAATTCTTAAGTCAGTAGCACCTAGTGTAGAGTCTTCACAGATTGAAGATAGAACAGGTGTGTGAAAAAAAGCTCTCCATGGATCTCCATGTTCTATGATTGAGTTCAAATTTGGATTTTCCCTTTGATTCAGTTAATGCATCCCTGTTTTTTTAATCTAAGAAAACTACTTGTTTGTTCTCTGTATATGTTCTTACTGTAGAAAGATGTACTTGCCATGTACTATCTTAGTATCTTGAAATTAACTATTGGATGGAAATTAAAAAGAATACGAAAAGATTACAAAACAAACAGAAAACACACACACACACTTGAAAAGAAAATTATTGGCATGAGTATATGGTGTTGTACATTATTTATAGTACATATACACAGGTTAGATTAGTGTAAAATGAAAATGAAATGTGAATAATTATGTAACAAAATATAGCATACAAACAAGAATATCTTACTGACATTTTCCATTTCATTAAATATCCACCCTTTTCTCTAGAAAATTGTTCAAATAATCTAGCCATCTCACAATCTTTCATTTTTACTGGCATGAAGATGGCTATATTACAGTCTCCACAGTTCATAGTATACATTTCAAATATATAATTTACAAGTTTACTAATATGACACTTACTCGTGGATATGTCGTTAGTTTTAACGAAAGACACTCTAATGCTACCTAGACACTCATTCTTTTGCTTGACCGTAACACGTCGATGTCGGACTTGAAACAGACTTTTCTGCTCGTCGTGGCAGGTGCTTTGGATTTAGAGGTTTTAAAATCTTACTTCTGTCAGAAATTCTAGAGATCGCACTTGGCTCAGATACTATATTGGCACGTAGATTTGCATATGGTTTATCAACTGTATTCTAGCTGTTAAATAAATGTCTAACATAAATCTTTGACATTTAACGAATATAGAAGTAAAAAGAGAGTTCTCTATGAATAATTTGTACAAGCTAGTAAGCTAGGTTAGAGGAAAACTAGTATGGGGAAAATCCTTCTAAGGACGTCAGTTATGAAGTCCTTGATTAAAAACTAAATTTCATGGATGTGTTTTTATATTTCTTTGATGTAACTTATGAATTCATTCCTTCCAGAGCAAGACGCCAATATAAATATCATGATCACAAGAAATCTGATGAAATGATTGGGCTAGGAAAAATGATTATTTTCTGGCTGACGGCCTGATAGTATAGATCGACGATCGTTTTTTATTAAGTGTTCTGTGGGCTTGGAGATAGAGTAAGAGATACAGTGATAACAGGCCACACCTTCCCTCTCCAATCAACACCTAATACTGGCAACTAGGCACATGTATTTTTGAGTGAGGTGCCTTAACTTTTCGTATCAACATGTGTGGGAGTTTCCTTCTACATTAACTCAATAACCCCTGTTTTTTATATGTCTTGATTATTGTTTGTTTGTACAGCAAAGAAACCATCCTGAAGATATAGCTTATTCTCTTCACTTTACATAAACAGGGTATAGCCTACCAACTTCAAGCTATCCCGAGAATTTATCATGTTTATGAATATTGATAAAATCTTTTTCTTACCGGTCTAAACATACAAACTAGCTGCAATGAATTGGTCTTGGCAACTATTGGAAATACAGGTGTGGGTGTACCCCCTAAATTACGCACGGGAGCGAAACAGGTGCATGGATTACCATAAGGGTTATATAATGTTTGCCAACATAACTCCTCAGAATATCAACTCGAACCTGAAACAATTCGCCGTCTTACCTGCCGGAACTGTCTCCTTGAATTCACATGCTGTTTTGCATCCCTTGTGCTTAAAAATAAAACAAAGCATAGTGCTGTCAGTGGTAACAGAGACAGTGAATCACAACAGATTTCCATTGTGTTCAGCAATTAGATTTACCGTAAAATATATGTAATGTGCGCGCTTGTTTTGCTTAGAATAATGTTCATTGTGGACAGATAATATTGTTGTAATGAGAATTCATTACCACAGATAATATAGTTTGTACGTAAAAATCAACAAAGTTACTTGAAAATCACATTATACTCGCGCGTATAGCCTTTTTTTAATCCATTATGCAGCTGGTTAAAACACATTAATACTTACACATCTAGCCTGGTTGTCACATAGAGACCCCCACACATCATAGCTTCTGAACAGCAAAGGGCATAGATCCCAACACTACAAATTACAGGAAGCACTTTATCGATTTGGTCCCTACATCTCTGACGATAGTTTGAGTACAGGCTGATTAAACATGAAACAAGTGTAAATTGGTCTATAAACTGCAGTGAATTAAATTGACATCGTAGTAAAATGTTCATAATCACATGGGTTTGACGTTGATAGGAAATCGTGTCAGTTAAAACAGGACTTTGTTGAAGGTATGGCTTTTCAGTATGTGTACGTAGTTGTAACAAGTTTTATGACTGTATCTTAATTTCATTTCTGTTAAATATATCATTCGTCCAGTATTTATTTATATAAAGTATGGTGATTATCTAAAACCTATAAACTTACCATCCGACAACTGTTTTTTCGTTGACAAACTGCATCATTTATTCGAGCATTCCTTTTCAAGGTCTGAAAAACAACCACCAAGAAAGAGGTAATGAAATGTTAAATTCGTGTAATAAAACCTGAACAATTGGTTTAACAACTTTAACTAAAGGTTTACATAGAGATGTAAACAGGAAGTGGTGACTGACCCCCTAGGGAGAGCGTCGATGTACACCGCGGCCTTTATCTAGTTTAAACTAATCAGGAATATTTTTGCTGTAAGGTTTTCACACGAATTCTCCTATTTGATGATCCAGTAAATTCCTACGGCGCTGCTATGCATAGCATTTCCTACCTCCCTTTTCCATAACCAAACGAGTTTATTCTGCTGAGAAACACTCCCTTTTTTAGTTTCTCATAAAAAATAGAGCTTGCAAACATTTGAAATATTTGCACAAAGAAGATTAACAGAGGACTGATATCAGGAACGTTTCCTGGCCATACGTAACATTTCAATAGTATACTATTCTAAACTGGCCTTTAAAAAAGTTATTTAACTTCAGTATGTGCCAACATTATATACTAGCTACTCATCATTGTGTTACTGCGCTGGTGGTAATCAACGAGGTAGCCTTTAGAACATGGAGTAGAGTGGACACTGGCACAATGAGATATAATACATGTGGTTGTAGATATTTTAAAATGGTGCATGAAGTTAATTATTTTATATGTATGGATGTATTCGGATATATACTAGTACATGTATAGGTCATTAAGGTAATATCAACGGTAGATTTCCGCATATTATTGTGTGCTTATGTATGGATGTATTCGGATACAAATAACAGAATATACATATACATGTTTATAAATACATATTAAATGTACCTATCTGCGTTTTTTTTCGTAAATGAGAAAAAACACCATAACATGATAAGTTCTCATGAATGTCATTTAAAATTACATTTTTATTATACATTTTAATTCTATCGCCTATTATTTTCAATTATTTCTGTTTTCGCATTTGTATTTTTACATCAACATGTACCGGTCTTCTAAATATTTTCCTAAAAAATTTTTTTTAAGAATACAATATAACTACCTTTATCTGACGGTACCGTATAGTCCCAATCAGTTTATACAAATTATAATTGTAGAACCTAATATAGAGACAACTGAAGCACGTAAACATGTATGCATGTACTTATAACGTTGTACAATGTATGTACTTATAACGTTGTACAATGTATGTACTTATAAAGTTGTACAATGTATGTAATTATAAAGTTGCACAATGTATGTAATTATAAAGTTGTACAATGTATGTAATTATAAAGTTGTACAATGTATATAATTATAAAGTTGTACAATGTATATAATTATAAAGTTGTACAATGTATGTACTTGAAGTAGGCGAGTCCAGCAATCAAGATTCAATCATGAGTATAATTGGATTAAAATAATCGGTAACTAAATGCAAGCCTATCGTTGTGAATTGGTGAGTGTCTGATCCTTGATTTACAGTTAATATCAACGTTTTAAAAATGTGTGTTATTGTATTTCAACATGTTTGGTTTGGTGTCATTCTGTTTAACGTCTTATTAACAGCTAAGGTCATATAAGGACGTGTATTTCAACAGTGTTATCAACATGTTATATAATTGTGTTACTACTTAATTGTTCTCAAAAAGTTATATAACTGTGTTATAAGGTTAGTGTTATTAACACGATATATAATCGTGATGTTCCTTTTCTGTTATTAATGTGTTTAATAACGGTGTAACGTTTATTACATAAGTGTAATACCATGCTCTATAATTGTGGTAGGTACATATACGAGTCAGGCAGGCTCAATTTGTCAAATTTGTTATGAGTGACCTAACTTAATGTCACTCCCAAGTACTTTAATATTTTAAACACGCGTGAATCATCATTTATAATATATATGTATACTGATATATGCATACATAATGACACCTGGTTCTCTTTAAACTAAACGTGTTTTAAATGTTAATCAGATGACATCGGCTATAATTTTTAGCATAGCGTTGCTAATCAAAATATCAAGAGCAGCATGTATAAATCTGCAACAATTTATACTTTCACCGGAAAATTACAAGTTTTATATTTACATAGACTCGGCCAAAGTAAGTAATGAACCAGTTAAAACATATGTCGCTGATTACAATTACACGAGCATACGAGTTAACAGCAACACATTGGGCTTGTTACACCTTCCAAGAAATAAAAGAGGGTCTCGTTCAGAGAAAGGGTAGTCTGCAATATGTTTATCTGGTTTATTTAAGTTCATTTGGCTACCACTTATAGTGATCACAAACTTTACTCATCACTTATCTTTGTTTTCTAATTGAAAAATTCCAGTATTCCAATCCACTTAAATTGAACATAAAAACAAATTCTGTGGGAAACATGTGCCCGTGTCAAAAGGTTGGACCATATTGCCTTTAGATACCCAAGATAGCACAGGAGCTATTACAGTGTAGAAGATGGCGAACAGTTCAGGCCCAATTCACTTCATCAACATCATCACCAAACTTAAATATCAAGAGATGATGTTCGTTTTTCTTATTGCATTGCTGCAATGCAACACTTTGCTTCCAGGAATAGCATTTGTTAACACTATCAGACCAGACTGATATGAAATCGGAAGGAATTTTGTGTAGTCGGATGGATTTATTTTATCAAAGCTACCTAGTAACGCTAACCCGGTCAAAACACATACCTGTGTTATGTAGGTAGTGTAGTTCGGGTTGTAATCAGCTCATTTGTTCAGTAGCAACACAATAAGGATACCGAATGCTTGCTAAACGGTTTAAATGAATCTAGTGTTGGAGGTGGTTAATTATAGGTAATTGGTAACAGACATCACTATCTAGACTATAGGTCCGACTAACGGAGCCTTGCCGACTTTAGCCGCCACACCCCTTTTGTTGGAACCGTGAGCATCAGGCAAAGCTATAATAATATAACAATATAAACTTTCCAATTGTTTGTATCAGTTTCCTTAATTTCAGTAAGAAATTGTGAAATAAATAATTATTCACTGATTAATGTGCTCCACCATTGTTACTGCCGATAAAAACAGGCAGATATTAGGTATTTACAAGTAATTGCCAAAGGTAAACATGAACCTAACGTACAAATATAAAGATATGAAATCTTAGCAATTTACCGAAATATTTGTGTAAATGTTTCGCCATGAAGAACCGCAGATGGAGCTACTGCTTTCTACCGCGTGTCAGATTAGTTTAATTTCAACGGCACAACACACTGAATAAGCATCAAACACATACTTCGAAGTGTAATCAACAATTCGATGTATGTTTACCCTTCAGTAGAAACATCGAGTTAATTTATTAACTTTACAAGTGTCCTCAAACAGTAGATATCAACATACACCTACACTGGCTGTATGTAGCAAGGCAGATTTTACAAATCGGTAAAACCAGGAAAATGTAGATCGAATGAGAGAGGCCTGGTTCTTGTTTAAATGTCTCCGAAACAATTCCATTCAACTTTTTTGTTGCATGAAATGCGTGCACTCCTAATCAAAGTTTCGTATTTCTGTTCTTATATATACCATCAGTGGCATTGAACGTGGCTTCACAGAAACATTTACAAACACTTGGTCTATTTCTGTAGGCAACAAGTGGGCAGGGAACAAAACCCTTCATTTTCTTCAAGTGTTTCTTCCAATTTAAAGAGACGGTGCTCTTGTCTGATGAGCAATGGAGTACCAGCACTAGTTCGCAATACAGGCACGCTTTTAGAATATTCTAATTCTTGTGAAATGCACAAGGTCTACATTTGCAATGATTTAAACAAGTACGGACCCGTGAAAAAATAAACCCGATGTATCCCAAAAGCGAACTTCCTTTTGATATTTTAGCAATAACGCGCTCTATCCTTAATTGTCAATACCACGTCTCTTAGGAGCGACACGTGTTGTTCGATCTTCAAACAAAAAGACTACAGATATCCAATAGCTCCGCAGCATGGTTTGAAATCATACATGGATAGTTTATGGAACAGTGTTGTTTGATATATATTGTTTCGTCAGTGACAGATGTTGTTTGATTAAATTATATGAAAGAATCATTGCATATTCGCAGTATTTACATCACAAGCAACAAGACTAGTCACGATCCAAACTTGCAATTCAGGCCAGGATACAATGTGCGTTATTGGTTATTAAATTGTTTTTCGAAGTACATTTCACATGAATACAAATATATAGTAGCTGTTAGTCTAACCACACCAGAAATAGTTCATTATGGTAACAAAAACAACTTAATTTCAGCACAGAATCTTATTATGAATTTTTCAACTCCCGTCACATTTAGGACAGAACGCATTAGTTCTCTCGAAACCTTACATAGGAAAAAAAATGGAAAACTTACCACTTGTAGACAGTTGACACGACACCTTGCTATGGTAACAGGTGGACCTAGGTCACCACTGGCCAGGTGAGAACACAGAAGTACAGGTAAGATACCGAGTAACACGAGGCTCATGTTGGCCTCACCTTGTCCTCAACACTAAGGGGTGGCTATACCCAACACATACACAGAATCCAAGAATCCTCAGCACATTCTGATGAGCTTCATCCGCATCTAATGATTTACAGGTGAGTCTGGCACGGGTGTATTTAATGCAGGTCCAACAGGTAAAAATCCACAAACACCTTTGAAAGTTACAAAAAAAGAGGAGAGAGTTAATTAAGAACTAGTCATACCCTGTTACTATTCACGGAACCTCGCGCACTGAGCGCGTGCTCGGGACTTATCTGTGTTGAATTATTTATAATCATTTCAAAAGTAATCGATACCACAATACTATTGATGGAAGGTAGTGTCTTAGCACGGGTCATACTGACGTATGTAAAACACGGCGCGGATATGACCACGTAACCAGAACGTTGATTGACGTATACATTGAAACAGGAGGTTCCTTTCCATTATGGCTAAACAAAAACAATTTTATTCATGAGGAAATTATCTATGAAATAAGCATATGTTTTAGCTGCAATAAGCACAATTGTCATTGAAATATAACCTTTCTATATTGACTTGCAAAACAACGTTTTCCTGTGAAGCTAATCAATGGATATACGGATATATTCCTTCTTTCTGTTCGGGCATCAATAGGAGATACTTACGGGAAATAAAATGATAGAGGTATAAATTATTATTATTTAAGCTCGACAGCCTGCACTACTGAAATGAGGATTTTTCTTCAAATGAAAAGGTTTAAAACTTATTAATTGTTTTCAAAATGATTAATTTAAATTCAAAACATAATTTCGCGACCATGTTTTCTTCTTCCACTGTCGCTGTCCATGTTGAACAGAGGGTGGACATTGGAGCGGATTGTTGACAGCTCGTCTTAGGCTGGATTTTAGGCGAAAAGTATTACAAATATTTACTATATATGTACTGTGACTTCTGAATGATTCATTTAGATATTGTTAATTTCTATTCCGAGTCTGATTCAAAATATTAATATAAATAGTCAATAAATGATTTTTTTTTTTTCATATATTATTTTTTCATTTCTTTTAGGTATTTGTATTTGAATAACAGCATAACGTATTGCAATCGAGTTGTTAGTATCTCCCGAATATAGACAACATATGTTTATAAACAAATACTGATATTAATTACAATCCCAATGGTAAGAATGGACCTGTAATACGTTATCGGGACGAAATGACAACAATTAGTAAGACAGATCTAGGTACAGTGAACCACGGTGTGTTATCAGTACTCCAGCACCCACCACTGTCACCAAGCCAACTTTCGTCACCTGTTGTTTAGATGTTGTGGATGTTGTAGTGTATTTTGGAACCGTGTGTGCAACACTTGGCGTAGTACGGTATGTGTTTACATGGCGTGCGGGAATGTAGCAGGTCATTGTCAGAAGTGCGTTTTATAGAATTGTATTGTTAATGTAGAGGGGCCGGGGCCGGGTAGGGGGAGTGCTAAGACAGGGGAAGTCTGGGACAGGGTGTAGGACTAGGTGGTGAGAAATAGGTATCTAGTGGAAGAGTAGGCGATACATTGGGGGTTAGGCTGAAAGGCAAGGGGTACGACACGGGTAGCTCACGAAGGGATCGGAGATAGTGAGTAAGGCTAGGAAAGAGAACGGGAAGGGTAGCTACATGTAGTAAATGGAATATGGTAGGGGTTTGTTCTTGTACTTAGTCCTTTTCAAATTACCTGGGATGATAATAAAAGTAATAAGATGCATTCTATAATATACTAACTAAATTTTATATATGTGAGTAACACTTTAGATATAAAGAAAATGAAAAAATCGATTTTTCTTACATTATTATTGCAAGTATCTGATGTTTCACGTAAATCCTAAACAGTTACACTTACCTGGGGAATAACTAAGTATGTCACACACTCTCAATCAACATACGTCCAATTGTTCAACTGTTCAATAGCGTAACTGGAATCGGTAAAAATCCAGGAAGGTATACACATATATACTTGGTAAGTGTTATCTACCGGTGTAATCCACCAGTACTTGTTAGTCTTGTTTTTATAATAATTACACCGGTATCGATATCGATACAGGATTATAATTAAGTTTTAATCCGTGTAGTGTGATCATCCGAATTGTCCCCCATCTTCCAGTTCAGTGTGAGGCTTCTGTTGCTAATCCTTAAATCCCGGACACTCTCAGACACAGATAACCCGAGACAGGTTACTAGACATAAGCACCAATAACAACAATGCGAACTATATACCCAAGGCACCGGCGTTGTTGTTGTTATTATCTATTTATAAACAACTTTTAAAACTCCAAAATAAAAAGCATATAGCCGTTTGCACTGACTGTATATAATTTCTTACACAACTTCAAAATCCAAGAGGTGTTTTCTAAAATCGTCCATCAAACTGGTTGTGCACCAAACTCCAACAAAGTTGGGCAAGTTTTTAGAACTGGCGTGTGACTAGCGCGTACAGAGTGATGTAGGCTCGTGATGTAGGCCCCCTCAGCCCGGTGTAACCCAAGCCCCTGCTATCATTGGGGGAAGGATTCCATGTTACTCAGTAGAGAGAGAGATATGTCGGCAGAGGGGATCTAAGCTCCCCAAGCACTGGTACCCAGCCTCAGTACCAGCCTCACAGAGTCGCTACTCCACTATATTATACACACGACTTATTATTCTAGGTATTGTTCGAAGTATTATACAAGTTATATATTTTCTTTGGAGGTCTATTGAACTTCAACTTTTAACTTTCAACTTTCAACTTTCAACTTTATCTCTCTTTTAAAATTATAAATGAAACAGAGAAAACATGTTTACAACAGTACACAACATCAAATGTATTATTTTATGGAGGACAAATCACGTGACTAAACAATTTATTGATATTTGTAAGGTGTAATGAACATTACAATGATACTAATTGAATACCTGCTTACCTATATACGACACATTTACCTAGGTATAATAGTCGTTATCCTGTCAGTTTATATTGTCTTTACATGTGTAAGGAGCATCACAATAATACTAGAACAATAAACCTGCTTACCTGTATACGACACATTTACCTAGGTATAATAGTCGTTATCCTGTCAGTTTATATTGTCTTAACATGTGTAAGGAGCATCACCGTAATACTAGAATAATAAACCTGCTTACCTGTATACGACACATTTACCTAGGTATAATAGTCGTTATCCTGTCAGTTTATATTGTCTTTACATGTGTAAGGAGCATCACCGTAATACTAGAATAATAAACCTGCTTACCTGTATACGACACACTTACCTGTATACGACACACTTACCTGTATATAATGCATTAATGACACATTTACTCTGCACCCAGTTATAACCCAGGATCAGGGTAGAACTGTTACTGTGATACGGTTTATGATCTTAATATTCTTTTACCTCGATACAAAATTTAACTTTGCAATAAAAAGTCGTTTATTGGGCTACAATTGTTACCTTTATAACATGCATTTTTCTTAAAACCTTTGGTAAATGTCAAATTCCTTTACCCTTTTACTGCAGTTTGACACAATTTTGCCACTGTGAAAATAATTTGTAATTTGAACAAAATTAATCCGAAAAATAATGGCTTTTCATTCTGCCAAATTAACCTGACGTTATCAATAATTCGATGGTTGTATAAAATGGTTATAACAAATCTGCAATGTTTTCAAATTATTTTCACACGTTCTAAAATTATTTAAGAACATACGAACAAACTGTATATGTTAAGGAATAAATAAAGTATCATTATGTGATTTCTATGTTCACATATCAAATCAGAACACTCTGTACTTGTCGCGGAGATTTTTGTTCGAGATAAAAGTTTTCAGAACCTTAAGTAATATTTTTATCACCAAAATGTAAACTGTATTACAAAATATCGTATGTCTGGAGTTGGTTTGTAACGAGTTACGAGCACGCGATAGGTCAAACTTACCCCCGTACTCGGTCAAATTTAAAGAGGGATCAACTCGATCTTGTTTATAATCCGACTCCAGCAGCATCGTCCGCCTATAAGTGAATGTTGGAGTATTATGGTGTGGATTTATTATTAGCCGTCTCCCTAGGACCACTGCTGATTATTCCATTAAAAACCGTAACAGGGAAAAATTGCTGTAGACACGTATTAATTTTGTCCAAGATTCTGCAGTAATTCCCTGCGATATCTATCCATGAAGGTGCAGCGTACGTGCGTTACCATAGCAATTGACAATTATATTAATTAGATTTTCGTTTTAAGAATGTACATCGACAAATTCACATTTATGTAAGGTGCAAAACAATGTGCTATCAAATGAAAATGGCTTTAGATGACAGCACAATACGTGTATACAATATGATAAAATGCAATGCAGTGATCTGGTTATTTTTTATTTCAGTTTATTGGTTCATCTTTTTTCATTCGATTTTTTTATTTTACATTTAACTCTCGGCATCCTTCTCCTTTTTCTCCCTCTCACGCTCGTTCTAACTCCCTATATTCATGTACTCATTTTCCCAATTTCTATCTAGCCCCTCTTGTTTTTGATAGTATTGTAATCTCAAGCAGACATTACGCGATAAGTACGTATATTGCCTGGTAAGGTTCATGAAACCCAGAAATGGGCAGAACGATTGGGTACGACGCTCTTGTAAAAAGATGTATGTTATCTTAGAGCGATAAGGCCCTAGGACGAGATAAGTACCTGTAGGCGTCTGACCTTCCCCCTCCCCCCTGTAAAACAGGGGTGTGGCCTCCCTGTGAGATACAGTTACTTATCTGTGCCCAGTTGGACTTCTTGCCATCCGTCCATATCTAATTCATAAATACGGTATCTTCGACTATCATCATTGTTAAACTGTTCAAAACTGCCACTTACTTCTATTTATTAAGAATACATGCCATGTTCTATTTTTACTGGTATCCTAAACAAACTTAGATTTTGCTAGAAATTGTCGTTTCCCGCGTTTAAATTGTACGAAGATATTAAATAACTACCAGTGTGCAGCCAAGATGGTTACTGCGTTTCATATATGATAAAATTACCTCGGTGATTACGGCTACCTATCATACAGTTTTTTTTATAGGTTGGAGATATTTTACTAAATATCGCGGGTGCCCTGTGCACTGCTTATAAATCCCTTATAATACTTGGCATCCTCGAGGAAATGAGACAGCGTCCTGCTCTGTGGGAGCCGAGAAAAACGGCTCACGTTTAATCGTTTCTTGCTTTCTTTCAGTTTCGCTGAACATTCGATTTTCTTTGAGAAATTTTTTTTATCAAATTTTAGATTTCACGTATTTTATACATAAAATATTACTGAATATGTATTTAATTATTTTGTAAGTAGAGAGTAAAGTAAACGTTTCCATCTGCCACAGATCTAGAGCTGCAAGAGAGTTTCGCACGATAGCATGCACATGTAAACACTTACCTGTACAATGATTTTACACGTGCATTTATACATGTACCCTGAATTGTTCGACGTATTGTTATAAGACCACACACAACTATCCTAAACATACCTACAAACGCTGTGCGCGTGCATGGCTCACAAAGCACGAAACGCCGTAACGTACAAGAGCATATTTTTATAAATGAGCATGCTTTACTTGTTATGCTAGGTAGGAAGCTATTCCACTGTCACGGTCCACATTTCGGCATACTTGCCGACAGTTTTTAATCCTACACATTTGCTCGGTAACCAATAGCTCTAACGAAGGACGTTTTTTCGATTGGACCCATCAATTGCTTCGAGTGGACACTTTGATCGTTTATTTTACAATTTATTCATTTTATACTTAAATATATAATTACCGTATGTGTTAATGCGGCCAACATATGCTTGCTTTCCTTTCATGACGGACTTAGATTCACATAGAATCTAATTTCGTGATTATGATTAAATATCAAACTATCGATGTACAGGTTACACAACAACCTAAAACGGTATCAAGGGAAATGGCTAAAACATTATCTTTCAATGCAGATATTTGTTCTTTTTCGTGGAAACGCTACCCAAATGACCAAATGTTCAATACTACCCACTAACGTGAAAAAAACTTTCTTAACTTCACAGGAAACATATAAATACACATTTAGTACAAATATAATATAATACACATGTAGTACAAATATAATATATGCGGCCCCTTGCCACTGCATGATATCATCAGAGTGTGTAACCTTGACCTTTCGTCCTTTAGAATGTTATGATCGTACAAATTGGGTGTGGCCTTGACCTTTGACACGTTTACGACCTCGATCGAGCCAGCACGCGAGTGATTGGTCGATCATTTCACAGCACTCGCACGTCAATGAGACCTCTCAAATATCAGGAATAAGGCCAGTTACAAACACGTCAAAGTTGCTTTTATCTTGTATCAAGTAATGTGGAGATAAATTAGTTATGAGTGTTTGATTAAAAATGGAATGTACACGCATTACTTCATTGGTGTTAGGAGTTATACGGTAAACTCTCCCTATCTTCTAATCCAGTGCTACAGCGGTTTGCTGTGTTATGTTGAGAAATTAACAAAAATGGGGGAAAACGCTACTAAAAATCAGAAAATGCACAAGAAAAAACCCCGTGATTTTGATTGAACTATCACATTTGATTGCAATAGATAGATTTTTTTATTAAATTTTTCATCTTATTATTAATCAATTAGGTATTATTGTAGGGTTTCTGCTGTTTTATGTTTTCTACGGTTCCTTGCGTGTCCGTCCCTGTGTGTTAATGCTGTGACATACATTTATTTATTTAATTAAGACAGAAATCGTCTCTGACCTAAGGTCAAGGGTCAACAACACGCTTCTTACCGTTAGGCTATTGGAGACATTTGAAAGATAATACATTGATGTGTCGACCCTATTTATATATAACGGCAGTACAGACTAGGCTTCGACAATTTCGTCATTCTGTACTCTTTCTTCATTTGGTTCTACCGCTGAAGGCTATGACGTGTTTACGTAGACGACAAATATTATTTTTTGAAAATTATAAGATCTCCAAGTACATGTTTAATCCCCCTCCAATACGTATAGAGTGGCTGCCTTGTCATATCTTCTTTCAAAGAATCCACTGGATATCCTTTGTCAGACTCGCCGGATAATTTACTTGTCAATGCAACGGTTACAAATTTGGTTGGACAGTTATATTGGTTTGCATACTCTCGCTCTCTACGGGTTAGTGATAATCCACATGTTCCCGAAAAGCTACCAAGGTTATAGGGGTCACAGAGGTCACAAAGAACGCGAAGGAATGAAACAACAGCTGTTATTACAGTTCCATTTCCAAGTCCCCAGGCAATTTGCTGACAATAAAGCAGTCAACACGTGCGCAATGATTGTCCGCCATTATTTATGTTACCCATTCGTTACTCTCGTCATCTCGCGAGACTTGACTTCATCCGCGAGATTGATGAGAACACCAGAAAATAAAAAATATCACAAATCATAATTTTATTGATATCGACTTGCGAAAAACCTTTTTACACGTAATGAAAAGACAAATAAAAGGGCTGTATATCATTCGCCATGAGCAGTTCATCGAATTACAGTGTAAAATGGGTTTTAGATTGCAATAAAGACTTGTAAAGTTATTGTTTTTTCACACATCAGCACTTCTATCGCTGTAAATGGGTTTCTTGCGCGTCTCTGTGGATGAGGATTCGTATGTTAGACAATGTATGCCTGGATAGACAGAGCTATGAACTTACCTATATATATATATATATAAACCTACAAACAATGTACATGCTGACATAGCTCTCTAGCTATTTCTTCTTATTATTTAAAAGCATAATTCATAACCTCGAGATAATGGCCACTTACCAAGTAGTGACGTCAGTTTGTCAACACATACGAAACTTGTGGAATAAAGATGAAAACAAATCTTTATGTTTAAAGATTGTCTTGTATACAATTTTAATTTAAATTTGCGGTAATTCATGCAATGCAGATTGTTCAAAAGTGTTTCTTATGGCAAATCTGAGGTCCATTTGATCATGACTATTCCTGAAACAGTAATATACATGTGTTTATAGGTCTGCAGTTCTTACGTTCATATGAGAAACAGTAATATACATGTGTTTATAGGTCTGCAGTTCTTACGTTCATATGAGAAACAGTAATATACATGTGTATATATGTCTGCAGTTCTTAGGTTAATAGGAGAAACAATAATATACATGTGTATATATGTCTGCAGTTCTTACGTTCATATGAGAAACAGTAATATACATGTGTAGATATGTCTGTGATTCTTAGGTTAATATGAGAAACAGTAATATACATGTGTATATATGTCTGCAGTTCTTAGGTTAATATGAGAAACAGTAATATACATGTGTATATATGTCTGCAGTTCTTAGGTTAATATGAGAAACAGTAATATACATGTGTATATATGTCTGCAGTTCTTAGGTTAATATGAGAAACAGTAATATACATGTGTATATATGTCTGTAATTCTTAGGTTAATATGAGAAATAGTAATATACACGTGTATGTGTCTGCAGTTCTTAGGTTAATATTAGAAACAGTAATATACATGTGTATGTGTCGCAGTTCTTAGGTTATTATTAGAAACAGTAATATACATGTGTAAATATGTCTGCAGTTCTTAGGTTAATATGAGAAACAGTAATATACATGTGTATATATGTCTGTGGTTCTTAGGTTAATATGAGAAACAGTAATATACATGTGTATATATGTCTGCAGTTCTTAGGTTAATAGGAGAAACAGTAATATACATGTGTATATATGTCTGTAGTTCTTAGGTTTATATGAGAAACAGTAATATACATGTGTATATATGTCTGCAGTTCTTAGGTTAATATGAGAAACAGTAATATACATGTGTATATATGTCTGTAGTTCTTAGGTTTATATGAGAAACAGTAATATACATGTGTATATATGTCTGCAGTTCTTACGTTCATATGAGAAACAGTAATATACATGTGTATATATGTCTGTAGTTCTTAGGTTAATATGAGAAACAGTAATATACATGTGTATATATGTCTGTAATTCTTAGGTTAATATGAGAAATAGTAATATACACGTGTATGTGTCTGCAGTTCTTAGGTTAATATTAGAAACAGTAATATACATGTGTATGTGTCGCAGTTCTTAGGTTAATATGAGAAACAGTAATATACATGTGTAAATATGTCTACAGTTCTTAGGTTAATATGAGAAACAGTAATATACATGTGTATATATGTCAGCAGCTCTTACGTTCATATGAGAAACAGTAATATACATGTGTATATATGTCAGCAGCTCTTACGTTCATATGAGAAACAGTAATATACATGTGTATATATGTCAGCAGCTCTTACGTTCATATGAGAAACAGTAATATACATGTGTATATATGTCTGCAGTTCTTAGGTTAATAGGAGAAACAGTAATATACATGTGTATATATGTCAGAAGTTCTTACGTTCATATGAGAAACAGTAATATACAAGTGTATATATGTCTGTAGTTCTTAGGTTTATATGAGAATCAGTAATATACATGTGTATATATGTTTGTGGTTCTTAGGTTTATATGAGAAACAGTAATATACATGTGTATATATGTCTGCAGTTCTTACGTTCCCATGAGAAACAGTAATATACATGTGAATATATGTCTGCAGTTCTTACGTTCCCATGAGAAACAGTAATATACATGTGTATATATGTCTGCAGTTCTCACGTTAATATGAGAAACAGTAATATACATGTGTATATATGTCTGCAGTTCTTACGTTCACATGAGAAACAGTAATATACATGTGTATTTATGTCTGTGATTCTGAGGTTAATATGAGAAACAGTAATATACATGTGTATATATGTCTGAAGTTCTTACGTTCATATGACAAACAGTAATTTACATGTGTATATATGTCTGTGATTCTGAGGTTAATATGAGAAACAGTAATATACATGTGTATTTATGTCTGTGATTCTGAGGTTAATATGAGAAACAGTAATATACATGTGTACATATGTCTGTAGTTCTTACGTTCATATGAGAAATAGTAATATACATGTGTATATATGTCTGTAGTTCTTACGTTCATATGAGAAACAGTTAGTGGAACCCTCTACTTTATTTATATTTAAAAAAAACATTTCAATCTAGCTTGGGTCGTTTTGCGATACTGTGTTGATCTGTTCTATGATCGACGCCAAAATGTTATAAAAAAATTCTTCAAAATGGCGTTTTTTCAGTTTGGAAGTTTGAAGCTACGTGTAGTGATGTTTTGCATACCTTAGCAATATTGGCCTACCGGCTTATTTTGTTAAGATATCGTAGTGGATGGAGATGGATTCCGTGATTAGAATGCCATTATCTCGCCATGTTTAAATCGTACGTCGATCTCCGAGGTAGATAGAAATGGCCAAAAAACCACCAAGTTGCATTAGCGGTATCAGGCAGGTGGTGAGATAGCTTCTCGCGTCCAACACCACTGCATCCTCTCTCCGTGTTCACGCCTCCGATATTTATATAACTATACCTCGATTATGACCTGAACGTGTCAGATACAGCCGGATAAACGGGTGTCTTGTCTTGATCACATCCTTTGTTTGTATAACACATAACGACATGTACCGAAGAGGGACCCGACCCGACGTCTGACGGTTTTGACGGGAATCGTTCCGGGCGGATAAGCTCCACCCTTGGAAACTCTCCAGAAACTTATTATGACTTACAAAATTCGAAGAAAGCTTCAAAAATGTTGTCAGACACAGACATGTATTATAATGTCTGTTTATCAAATAGCAAGATTATTTCATGATTTTGAGAATATGGAAGTTTTCTAGGTACCGCCCACTTGAACGCATGTCTAGCTTACAGATAACAATGGCATTTCTGGTTTGTTTTGTGGTAGCCTCCCCTGATAAATCGAGGTACCCTGGTCTACCTGTGTTTGTATAAGCACCCAGTGCCCTCAAACTTACGTTCATGCATCTCAAACAACGTAACAAAGTCGTACCAACAGTCACTCCAGCCTCTCAAACACCATGTTCAAGTCCAAAAACAAGTTTTTTAAAGCTCTAAAACACCATGAAAGAGTCCTTCAAACTATTCAATTGGGCGTCTCAAAAACATGAAACAGCCCTACAAAAGCCTGGTCTCAAACACCATAAAATAGGCCTACAAAAGCATGGTCTCAAACACCATTAAAAAGTCCTACAAAAGCATGGTCTCACACACCATGAAATAGTCCTACAAAAGGATGGTCTCAAACACCATGAAACAGTCCTACGAAAGCATGGTCTCAAACACCATGAAACAGTCCTACGAAAGCATGGTCTCAAACACCATGAAAACGTCCTACAAAAGCATGGTCTCAAACCCCATTAAATAGTCCTAAAAAAGCATGGTCTCAAACTCCAGGAAATAGTCCTATAAAAGCATGGTCTCAAACACCCTGAAATAGTCCACAAAAGCATGGTCTCAAACACAATGAAATATGTCCTACAAAAGCATGGTCTCAAACCCTAAAAAAGCATGGTCTCAAACTCCAGGAAATAGTCCTATAAAAGCATGGTCTCAAACCCCCTGAAATAGGCCTATAAAAGCATGGTCTCAAACACCATGAAACAGTCGTACAAAAGCATGGTCTCAAACACCATGAAATAGCCCTTCAAAAGCATGGTCTCAAACACCATGTAACAGTCCTACAAAAGCATGGTCTCAAACACCATTAAATAGTCCTAAAAAAGCATGGTCTCAAACTCCATGAAATAGTCCTATAAAAGCATGGTCTCAAACACCCTGAAATAGTCCTACAAAAGCATGGTCTCAAACACCATGAAAACGTCCTACAAAAGCATGGTCTCAAACCCTAAAAAAGCATGGTCTCAAACTCCATGAAAAAGTCCTACAAAAGCATGGGCTCAAACACCATGAAATAGTCCTTCAAAAGCATGGTCTCAAACACCATGAAAACGTCCTACAAAAGCATGGTCTCAAACACCATGAAACAGCCCTACAAGAGCATGGTCTCAAACACCATGAAACAGTCCTACAAAAGCATGGTCTCAAACACCATGAAACAGCCCTACAAAAGCATGGGCTCAAACACCATGAAATAGCCCTACAAAAGCATGGTCTCAAACACCATGAAACAGCTCTACAAAAGCATGGTCTCAAACACCATGAAATACTCCTACAAAAGCATGGTCTCAAACACCATGAAAAAGTCCTACAAAAGCATGGTCTCACGCACCATGAAATAGTCCTACAAAAGCATGTCATCAAACACCATGAAATAGTCCTATATAAGCATGGTCTCAAACACCATGAAATAGTACTACAAAAGCATGGTCTCAAACACCATGAAATAATCCTACAAAAGCATGATCTCAAACACCATGAAACAGTCCTACAAACAAAAGCATGGTCTCAAACACCATGAAACAGCTCTACAAAAGCATGGTCTCAAACACCATGAAATAATCCTACAAAAGCATGATCTCAAACACCATGAAATAGTCCTACAAAAGCATGGTGTCAAACACCATGAAATAGTCCTACAAAAGCATGGTATCAAACACCATGAAATAGTCCTACAAAAGCATGGTCCTAAACACCATGAAATAGTCCTACAAAAGCATGGTGTCAAACACCATGAAATAGTCCTACAAAAGCATGATCTCAAACACCATGAAATAGCCCTACAAAAGCATGGTCTCAAACGCCATGAAATAGTCCTAGAAAAGCATGGTCTCAAACACCATGAAATAGCCCTACAAAAGGATGGTCTCAAACGCCAGGAAATAGTCCTACAAAAGCATGGGCTCAAACACCATGAAACAGCCCTACAAAAGCATGGTCTCAAACACCATGAAACAGCTCTACAAAAGCATGGTCTCAAACACCATGAAATACTCCTACAAAAGCATGGTCTCAAACACCATGAAACAGCCCTACAAGAGCATGGTCTCAAACACCATGAAACAGTCCTACAAAAGCATGGTCTCAAACACCATCAAACAGTCCAACAAAAGCATGGTCTCAAACACCATGAAATAGTCCTGCAAAAGCATGGTCTCAAACACCATTAAAAAGTCCTACAAAAGCATGGTCTCAAACACCATGAAAAAGTCCTACAAAAGCATGGTCTCACGCACCATGAAATAGTCCTACAAAAGCATGTCATCAAACACCATGAAATAGTCCTATATAAGCATGGTCTCAAACACCATGAAATAGGCCTACAAAAGCATGGTCTCAAACACCATGAAATAATCCTACAAAAGCATGGTCTCAAACACCATGAAACAGCTCTACAAAAGCATGGTCTCAAACACCATGAAATACTACAAAAGCATGGTCTCATACACCATGGAATAGTCCTACAAAAGCATGGTCTCAAACACCACGAAAAAGCCCTACAAAAGCATGGTCTCAAACACCATGAAACAGCCCTACAAAAGCATGGGCTCAA
Organism: Mizuhopecten yessoensis; assembly: GCF_002113885.1. NCBI lineage: Eukaryota > Metazoa > Mollusca > Bivalvia > Pectinida > Pectinidae > Mizuhopecten > Mizuhopecten yessoensis. The sequence goes on from NW_018408885.1 coordinate 309,933, forward strand.
ACACCATGAAACAGCCCTACAAAAGCATGGGCTCAAACACCATGAAACAGCCCTACAAAAGCATGGGCTCAAACACCATGAAATAGCCCTACAAAAGCATGGTCTCAAACGCCAGGAAATAGTCCTACAAAAGCAAGGTCTCAAACACCATGAAATAGACCTACAAAAGCATGGCCTCAAACACCATGAAATAGTCCTACAAAAGCATGGTCTCATACATCATGGAATAGTCCTACAAAAGCATGGTCTCAAACACCATAATATAGTCCTACAAAAGCATGGTCTCAAACACCATGAAACAGCTCTACAAAAGCATGGTCTCAAACACCATGAAATAATCCTACAAAAGCATGGTCTCAAACACCATGAAAACGTCCTACAAAAGCATGGTCTCAAACACCATGAAAAAGTCATAAAAAAGCATGGTCTCAAACACCATGAAAAAGTCCTACAAAAGCATGGTCTCACACACCATGAAATAGTCCTACAAAAGCATGGTATCAAACACCATGAAATAGTCCTATAAAAGCATGGTCTCAAACACCCTGAAATAGTCCTACAAAAGCATGGTCTCAAACACCACGAAATAGTCCTACAAAAGCATGATCTAAAACACAATGAAATAGCTCTACAAAAGCTTGGTCTCAAACGCCATGAAATAGTCCTACAAAAGCGTGGTCTCAAACACCATGAAATAGTCCTACAAAAGGATGGTCCCAAACACCATGAAATAGCCCTACAAAAGGATGGTCTCAAACGCCAGGAAATAGTCCTACAAAAGCATGGGCTCAAACACCATGAAATAGCCCTACAAAAGCATGGTCTCAAACGCCATGAAATAGTCCTAGAAAAGCATGGTCTCAAACACCATGAAATAGCCCAACAAAAGCATGGTCTCAAACACCATGAAACAGCTCTACAAAAGCATGGTCTCAAACACCATGAAATACTCCTACAAAAGCATGGTCTCAAACACCATGAAAAAGTCATAAAAAAGCATGGTCTCAAACACCATGAAAAAGTCCTACAAAAGCATGGTCTCACGCACCATGAAATAGTCCTACAAAAGCATGTCATCAAACACCATGAAATAGTCCTATATAAGCATGGTCTCAAACACCATGAAATAGGCCTACAAAAGCATGGTCTCAAACACCATGAAATATCCGTACAAAAGCATGGTCTCAAACACCATGAAATAGTCCTACATAAGCATGGTCTCAAACACCATGAAATAGTCCTATAAAAGCATGGTCTCAAACACCATGAAATAGTCCTTCAAAAGCATGGTCTCAAACACCATGAAAACGTCCTACAAAAGCATGGTCTCAAACACCATGAAAAAGTCATAAAAAAGCATGGTCTCAAACACCATGAAAAAGTCCTACAAAAGCATGGTCTCACACACCATGAAATAGTCCTACAAAAGCATGGTATCAAACACCATGAAATAGTCCTATATAAGCATGGTCTCAAACACCATGAAATAGTACTACAAAAGCATGGTCTCAAACACCATGAAATACTCCTACAAAAGCATGGTCTCAAACACCATGAAATAATCCTACAAAAGCATGGTCTCAAACACCATGAAAAAGTCATAAAAAAGCATGGTCTCAAACACCATGAAAAAGTCCTACAAAAGCATGGTCTCACACACCATGAAATAGTCCTACAAAAGCATGGTCTCATACACCATGAAATAGTCCTACAAAAGCATGGCCTCAAACACCATGAAATAGTCCTACAAAAGCATGGTCCTAAACACCATGAAATAGTCCTACAAAAGCATGGTCCTAAACACCATGAAATAGTCCTACAAAAGCATGGTGTCAAACACCATGAAATAGTCCTACAAAAGCATGGTCCTAAACACCATGAAATAGTCCTACAAAAGCATGGTCCTAAACACCATGAAATAGTCCTACAAAAGCATGGTCCTAAACACCATGAAATAGTCCTACAAAAGCATGGTCTCAAACACCACGAAATAGTCCTACAAAAGCATGATCTAAAACACCATGAAATAGCTCTACAAAAGCTTGGTCTCAAACGCCATGAAATAGTCCTACAAAAGCATGGTCTCAAACACCATGAAATAGCCCAACAAAAGCATGGTCTCAAACACCATGAAACAGCCCTACAAAAGCATGGTCTCAAACACCATGAAATAGTCCTACAAAAGCATGGTCTCAAACACCATGAAATAGCTCTACAAAAGCTTGGTCTCAAACGCCATGAAATAGTCCTACAAAAGCATGGTCTCAAACACCAGGAATTAGCCCTACAAAAGAATGGTCTCAAACACCATGAAACAGCTCTACAAAAGCATGGTCTCAAACGCCATGAAATAGCCCTACAAAAGCATGGTCTCAAACACCATGTAACAGTCCTACAAAAGCATGGTCTCAAACACCATGAAATAGTCCTACAAAAGCATGGTCTCAAACACCATGAAATAGTCCTACAAAAGCATGGTCTCAAACACCATGAAATAGTCCTACAAAAGCATGGTCTCAAACACCATGAAATAGTCCTACAAAAGCATGGTCTCAAACACCATGAAATAGTCCTACAAAAGCATGGTCTCAAACACCATGAAATAGTCCTACAAAAGCATGGTCTCAAACACCATGAAATAGTCCTACAAAAGCATGGTCTCAAACACCATGAAATAGTCCTACAAAAGCATGGTCTCAAACACCATGAAATAGTCCTACAAAAGCATGGTCTCAAACACCATGAAATAGTCCTACAAAAGCATGGTCTCAAACACCATGAAATAGTCCTACAAAAGCATGGTCTCAAACACCATGAAATAGTCCTACAAAAGCATGGTCTCAAACACCATGAAATAGTCCTACAAAAGCATGGTCTCAAACACCATGAAATAGTCCTACAAAAGCATGGTCTCAAACACCATGAAATAGTCCTACAAAAGCATGGTCTCAAACACCATGAAATAGTCCTACAAAAGCATGGTCTCAAACACCATGAAATAGTCCTACAAAAGCATGGTCTCAAACACCATGAAATAGTCCTACAAAAGCATGGTCTCAAACACCATGAAATAGTCCTACAAAAGCATGGTCTCAAACACCATGAAACAGTCCTACAAAAGCATGGTCTCAAACACCATGAAATAGTCCTACAAAAGCATGGTCTCAAACACCATGAAATAGTCCTACAAAAGCATGGTCTCAAACACCATGAAATAGTCCTACAAAAGCATGGTCTCAAACACCATGAAATAGTCCTACAAAAGCATGGTCTCAAACACCATGAAATAGTCCTACAAAAGCATGGTCTCAAACACCATGAAATAGTCCTACAAAAGCATGGTCTCAAACACCATGAAATAGTCCTACAAAAGCATGGTCTCAAACACCATGAAATAGTCCTACAAAAGCATGGTCTCAAACACCATGAAATAGTCCTACAAAAGCATGGTCTCAAACACCATGAAATAGTCCTACAAAAGCATGGTCTCAAACACCATGAAATAGTCCTACAAAAGCATGGTCTCAAACACCATGAAATAGTCCTACAAAAGCATGGTCTCAAACACCATGAAATAGTCCTACAAAAGCATGGTCTCAAACACCATGAAATAGTCCTACAAAAGCATGGTCTCAAACACCATGAAATAGTCCTACAAAAGCATGGTCTCAAACACCATGAAATAGTCCTACAAAAGCATGGTCTCAAACACCATGAAATAGTCCTACAAAAGCATGGTCTCAAACACCATGAAATAGTCCTACAAAAGCATGGTCTCAAACACCATGAAATAGTCCTACAAAAGCATGGTCTCAAACACCATGAAATAGTCCTACAAAAGCATGGTCTCAAACACCATGAAATAGTCCTACAAAAGCATGGTCTCAAACACCATGAAATAGTCCTACAAAAGCATGGTCTCAAACACCATGAAATAGTCCTACAAAAGCATGGTCTCAAACACCATGAAATAGTCCTACAAAAGCATGGTCTCAAACACCATGAAATAGTCCTACAAAAGCATGGTCTCAAACACCATGAAATAGTCCTACAAAAGCATGGTCTCAAACACCATGAAATAGTCCTACAAAAGCATGGTCTCAAACACCATGAAATAGTCCTACAAAAGCATGGTCTCAAACACCATGAAATAGTCCTACAAAAGCATGGTCTCAAACACCATGAAATAGTCCTACAAAAGCATGGTCTCAAACACCATGAAATAGTCCTACAAAAGCATGGTCTCAAACACCATGAAATAGTCCTACAAAAGCATGGTCTCAAACACCATGAAATAGTCCTACAAAAGCATGGTCTCAAACACCATGAAATAGTCCTACAAAAGCATGGTCTCAAACACCATGAAATAGTCCTACAAAAGCATGGTCTCAAACACCATGAAATAGTCCTACAAAAGCATGGTCTCAAACACCATGAAATAGTCCTACAAAAGCATGGTCTCAAACACCATGAAACAGCCCTACAAAAGCATGGTCTCAAACACCATGAAATACTCCTACAAAAGTATGGTCCCAAACACCATCAAACAGTCCTACAAAAGCATGGTCTCAAACACCATGAAATAGCCCTACAAAAGCATGGTCTCAAACACCATGTAACAGTCCTACAAAAGCATGATCTCAAACACCATGAAATACTCCTACAAAAGAATGGTCCCAAACACCATCACAACAAAAGCATGGTCTCAAACACGATGAAATAGTCCTACAAAACCATGGTCTCAAACACCATGTAACAGTCCTACAAAAGCATGGTTTCAAACACCATGAAATAGTCCTATATAAGTATAACACTCTTGAAATGAGAGAAAATGTTTTCCGTCCTGAAATGTTCCGGAAGACTGTTCCACAATGTAGCAGCAGCAAATTTAAAACTTTTCTTACCATAAGTTGTTGTTCTTACATTTGGAATGTCCAATATATTATGATATTTGAAAAAATATATAGATTGTTTTACCTTTAATAAATCTTGTAAACATACAGGTGCCAGCTTATTAACAATTCTAACAGTGTCAATTGCTATTGTTCTCATTCCTCTGACTTGCAGAGAAGGCACCTTTCTTGCACCTTTTCTAAAAAAAAATAGATTTTTTCTTTGTGCAGAAATGCCATGCCAAAGGGCAAAAATTGAAATTACTTGAAATGAATGAATGAAAGATGGTTAACTTACTCCGTCTGTTCAAAAAAGTGCACAAATGTTTGAGAATATTCAGTTGCTGGGATGCCTTCCTGCAAATCTGACTTATTTCTATACCAAAACTATGTTAGAATTCAATATATATGCCAAGCAATTTAACAGTTGAATACGAATACAAGGATTTTTACAATAAGCATTTTTACCAACAGACAAAACTTGAAATGTATTGGGGTTTGCTTGCATCTTATTCACCCTGAAACAATCTATTAGTTGAAGTGACTCAGATTCCAATGTTTAAATTAAAATATCATAATTAGGACTACAGAATGAAAGGGTATTATCATCTGCTAATTTGAAATGTGTCATTTATAAAAATGTTAAATAGAAGGGCCCAAGGATAGATCCTTGGGGTACCCGTTTCTGGATGTCAGCCCAGCTACTAAGTTTCTAACGGACAAATATGAATTTAGAAGAGAAACTGATTGAGCCGAAACATCATATACTGACAATTTGTCAAGCAAAATTTCATGTGGGAGGCAGTCAAAAGCTTTTTAAAGGTCCATTAAAACAGCAGCCATATACAGGTTTTTATCAAGTACTTAACGCCAATTTGCAAGTAGTCTTAGTAGCGTGGATGGACATCCATGGCCGCGACGGAAAGCACAAAGATAAGGATTAGAAATAGTTTCAAACAATTCACACAGTTGAATCTCAAAAACCTTTTCAAAAATTTTGAAAAAGATGTGCAGGACACTGTCAGGTCTATAATTTGATTTGTCCAACTGGCTATTTTTCTTGTGTAGCGGTGTAATTTGCGCCTCTTTTAATTTATCTGTAAAAACACCTGTATCTATTGATAAATTAATTAAGGATGACCGCTGAGGCGAAACAACAGATTTACAACATTTGACAATTTAAGCTGGTATACCGTCCACACCTGTGGCATTAATTTTATTGAGAATTTTGTCAGATGTTATTTTCTGAAAATTAAAGTGGAAGTTCTCATTGTGATTTTGTATTTCCACAATACTTGGGTGATTTGAAGGGTCATATACCACATCACTTCCGATTTTATTAGCAACAGTAGAGAAAAAAGCATAAAAATGTTCTGATACCTGTTGAGTATCATTAACAATTTGATTGTTTTCAAATAAAACTACTCTTTGTTCTCCAGAATGACACTTCTTAGAGAAAAAGGGTTTAATTGTTGACCAGAAATTGTCATTTTTTGAACCACCAGAGCAACGTTCTAATAAGTTAATTTTCATAGACTTCCTTTTAAGCCTTGTAACCAAATTTCGTTGCTTTCTGAATTTTCCCCGTGTTTTGAATTTCGTTGCTTTGTATATTGTGTGTATAGCATGTGTTTGTGGTAAATGGCCTTTCTTAGTTCACTTTTCATACATGGCAAAGGTTTTTTTCTATGTTGTCTTGTTTTGACTGGAGCATGTTTATCTAATATACTTTTGAAATCTTTTTCATACTGGTTATATGCAGCATTTACTTGCTCTGTGGACAAACGTTTGATCTGCTAATGGTACCTTAATATTTGATACATCTAGTTTGAATTTATCTGTATCAAAATTACGGTCACTTATACCTGTAGGTGTATTAATTGTGTTAAAACATAAATGTTCTCTGTTTGTAATTATGATATCTACTAGTGATGGTGTACAGCCTTTCATGAGGCATGTAGGTTTAGATATCAGTTGGGAAAGATTAAAAACATCACATATATCATTCATTGTTTGGCCTTGTTGTGATATTTAACATATCTAAACTCATATCACCAAGTACTACACTTCATTAGAACAATTACTGTCAGTTATGGATGGGGATTTATACACTCCCACGAAGAGCCATTTCGGATCGTTCACATGTAATTTTAGACACAGGTTTTCCACCTGGTCTGATTCGAGGTCAGGTCTTTTGCTTGATGGATAGTCAGAGTTGACAAGGGCCATTACACCGCCACCTCTATTCGTTCTATCACGGCGTACTTGTTTGCATCCGTAGATTAAGCCTATTAAACACCACGAAGAAGTCATACAAACAATTCACTCAAGTGTTTCAAAAAGTATGAACCAATCCTACAAACGTTCACTCAAGCGTCTCCAAAATCATAAAACAGTCCTACCAACAGCACCACGAAACCGTCTAACCTGTAAGTCACCACGCGTCTCACTCAGCACAAAATAAGTCCTACTACCGTTACAACTCACCGAAGTATCTGAGACTCTATGGGGACGATATATATTTCACAACATCGCTGCTACACATTTTAGTCATAATGATGAAATATATTGTTATGCAGTAAAAACATGATAAATATCATTGAAAAACTCAAAAACATTGTTTAACAACAGTAGGTAAAGTATTTATCTATCAATGAACACATACCATGAAACAACAATTGATAGACCTGCACTTTAGGATTTCCAAATTGTTATTGGACGATGAGTGGATTACCACTTACTTTGGTAACGGTACAATATGTGCTCAGGTTCTTTTGATCACAAGCCTACATGCACCACATGTGCCGGTGCTGCTACTGTGCTATAAAGTTGTGCCCAATACGCTACAATATGCCGGTATTGCATCATCATTATAATGAAATATTTTCTGTCTCTTTTGACTGATTAACTGTTTGTCAATTTGCTAACCAGTGGAAAACAGGGTAATTATTGTGCCTTCATGTGTGAGAGCACCTACGTCAACTTTGAAATAATGTTACATAATTACCGAAGTTTGTTGGTGAGTACGCCAAAACTCTCTCGGGTCATTCATCACTCCCCGACACGACGGTGTTGACAGGTGAGCGACTTTTCGGCAGAAGGAAAAAAAGCCAGGATGATCGTAGCTGTATGTTATCTCAAATATGTCTAAAACTAATGTTAAGAATTTTAAGAAATAATGACAAGAAGTAAAAGAAATGATTTGATAAAAATCTACCGAATTCTAACCCGTTCTTTATAAACCAGTAACAAGGTGGAGGAATGTATGGAGACATATAATGGATGGTTCTGTTACGTCAGTCAGAGAGATAGCAGCCGGGTAGAGGTTCGAACCAGCTTTATTTAGGAATCAGCGGTGATTCTTTTGTGCGGACAAACCACTTCCATTATTTTTGTCCTATTTCAGGGATCAAGTGTGACTGACCTGCAAATGTTAATAAAGATCTAGAATGTCACTGGTGTGTCCCTATTTCATAAATAACTCTGGTCCAACTAGTCCAGTCGTTCGAAATTTGACAAAGGCAAGCAGTCCTGGTGTGAGCAATTGCTAATGGAATGAAATACGTATGTCAGGACATAACACATATGTATAGTCCTGCATAGGTTCTAACTACAAAATAACACTAATAAACTCAAACTGATGATAAAACGATGGAAATCAAATCGTGATAATAGGTTCGACAGTCAATGTGAGGAGAACTTCTGACCAGTTGCATAATGTAGTGATGTTACAATCAGCAATATCAGCAACAACAACAACAACAACAACAACAACAACATCAGTAGTAACAATAAAAGAAACGCAAATAGTAGCATTAAAAGTACTGGTACATGTAGCAGGAAAAACTAGCATTTTAAAGTATTAGAAACACAATTTACAATAGTAAGACAGCAGCAGTCTTAAAGTAACAACATTAACAGAAGTATTAACAAAAACGGCAATAGAAGTGACGACAAAAACATCAGCAACAACAACGGAACTAGCCGAAACATTCAAAACAACAACAAAAGTAGCCGTAACATCAAGAACAGCAACAAAAGTAGTAGTAACATAAAAAAAACCCAGCGGAAGTAGCAGTAACACTCAAAACAACAACAAAAGTAGCCGTAACATCAAGAACAACAACGGAAGTAGCCGTAACATGAAAACCAACAACAGAAGTAGCCGTAACATCAAAAACATCAACGGAAGTAGCAGTAGCATCAAAAACAACAACAACGGAAGTAGAGGTACATTTTTTTGTAACATCAAGAACAACAACGGAAGTAGCCGTAACCTTCAAAACAACAACAACGGAATTAGCCGTAACATCAAAAAATACAACGGAGTAGCCGTAGGATCAAGAAGAACAACGGAAGTAGTCGCAACATTAAAAACAACAACGGAAGTAGCCGTAACATCAAAAACATCAACGGAAGTAGCAGTAGCATCAAAAACAACAACAACGGAAGTAGAGGTACATTTTTTTGTAACATCAAGAACAACACCGGAAGTAGCCGTAACCTTCAAAACAACAACAATGGAATTAGCCGTAACATCAAAAAATACAACGGAGTAGCCGTAGGATCAAGAAGAACACCGGAAGTAGCCGCAACATTAAAAACAACAACGGAAGTAGCCGTAACATCAAAAACATCAATGGAAGCAGCAGTAACATAAAAGTAAAAAACGGAAGTAGCAGTAACATCAAAAATAAAACTGATTTAGCAGTAACATCAAGAACAACAACGGAAGTAGCAGTAACCTTCAAAACAACAACAACATTAGCTGTAACATCAAAACTTACAATGACAATAACAATGACAATTAAAGCAACAGAAGAAACAACGACAACAATAACAACAACAGAATCAAAAGTAACAACAAAAGCAACATCAGACGTACATGTAGCAATGACAACTAAAACAGCAACAGAAGTAGCAGTAACATCAGGAACAACAACGAAAGTAGCAGTAACATCGGGAACAACAACGGAAATAACAGTAACATCAGGAACAACAACGGAAGTAGCAGTAGAAGTAAAAACAAAACAGCAAAAGTGGTGAAAAAAAAAGAAACCTTATCCTTAAAGAAACACGTTGGTGTATGGAGGCACAAAGCAGCAACGTAAGGAACAAAAACAAAATCAGCAACAAAAACAACAACGGAAGAAGCATTCACAAAAACAACAACAGAAGTACCATCAACAAAAACAACAACGAAAGTAGCATAAAAAAAAAAAACAACGGAAGTACCATCAAATAAACGAAAACGAAAGTAACATCAACAAAACAACAACGAAAGTAGCATCAACAAAAATAACAACGGAAGTATCAACAAAAACAACAACGAAAGTAGCACCAACAAAAAGAACAACGGAAGTAACATCAACAAAAACAACAACGAAAGTAGCACCAACAAAAACAACAACGGAAGTAACATCAACAAAAACAACAACGAAATTAGCACCATCAAAAACAACAACGGAGTTAATCAACAAAAACAACAACGAAAGTAGCATCAACAAAAACAACCATTCGAAGTGATATCAACAAAAACAACAACGAAAGTAACATCAACAAAAACAAAAACGAAAGTAGCACCAACAAAACAACAACGCAGGTTGATTGGTGTAGTGCCTGTTTCAATTACAAAATAGTGTCCATATCAATTATAACCAAATGGAATATTAATCGTTTCGTGTGGAGCTCGGGAGTCATTGAGGCCGTTGAGTTTTGCATAAGGACTTAACTTAAAAGTTGGCATAAGTTCTAACAAATAGTAGGTTTTATTTCATCGTATCTGGTTAAAATATTTTGACACACGTAATAATGTGATATGAACCGCGTGTATACATTATGTTATCCATATGATCTATTTCAATAACGTTTATGCAAATTGATATCATTTATTTACGCCTGTTGTAACATCTGTGTATGATACTGTAAGGGGTGGTTACAGACACGCAGTAGGGCCTATAGGGGGTCATACTGATACCTGATCATATTGGCACGCGCGCATGCTAGCGCACGTGTAATGGTTATGCGCAATCATCTTCCTTAATTATCACTCATCGCCTCTCTCCAATTAGTGCACGGCATTGTTTGTAAAGGGGACGAGGGAACTTCCGTGTATTTCTATGACGTCAGCAGAGAAGATTAAGTCTGATACCGCCATACCACAACACTCCCAGACATGTACGAGAGGCTGGTGATCTACTGGAGAGAGGTTCTGGGCTACATGTACATGTATTACACAATATACAGTTATCATAAAACCAGTTTATGAGTTTTTTATTCACTGAGACTCTTTTAATGCGCTCGTTGCAGGGTCATTTTTGCTATCTATTCATTGAAAAACTGCATTTTGTATCAATATACAAAAGTTTTTCACCAGAAATGCATTTTTACTGAATCTTCCAATGGCGATATCCATATAGAACGACTGCCTTTAAAATCATACAATACATAACGTCCAACTATAGATGGTTTATAAACGTTATTTATTTTACAACAATAATGATACAATCTTTGCTGTCCCGGACGGAAGGGTGCAGAGGGTTTTAACTTAGGTTGAAACTTTTAGAGAACCCGAGGGAAAACCCACGTGGTATGGCAAGTGATCACCCTATAGCTTTTCACGTCCGATCGGAGAATCGTAACTTCGCAGTGTTGGTGAAAGGCGAGTACGACTACGCCACCCTACCACAGCACTGTAAAGTAAACAAGCATAGTAAGTGATATAGTCATAAGTCGTTTCTTCTAATAACTTCAAGTTTCATTCGAATTTTAGTCCATTGGCCCATCAGTATACAATACATGTAATACCCAAATCATGGACAATGTACAGATAATGAAGACAATCATATTCCATTATAATACCCTTAATTTGTTTGCCTCATAGATGAATTTTTCCTAGTATTCACAATTCTTTAATATTATGGACACTCAATAACTGAACGGCTTGAAACACAGATGGTTTTTTCCAATAATAGCTTTTGATAAAACGTGATCTGAGATTTTGGAATTTAGAACAGACTAATAAAAAATGAAATTTGTCCTCTACTTCAGAGGGGCAGTTACACTGTTTACAATATCTACGTTCTTTAGGTATATTATTATACCTTCCAACTTCTACAGCCAAAGAATGTGTAGATGTACGGATTCGAGTTAAACAAATGCGATATTTCATTGGTATATATTTTGTGAGGTAAAATTGTAATGATTCTCCGAAATCAATGATATTTTTATGCAATAAACATTTTGGAGAGTTTTCCATTGAGGCCCTAAGGGATTGTATGCTTTGATCGAAAATTCTGTTTTATCAATGGCAATAACACATTTTGCTGAAAAATACATGGATTTAACCAAACATCATTAAGACCTAGATTATTCAATTCATCTCTTACTGCTTTAGCCCAGTTGAAATCATTTTTACTACAACATTTTAATAAAAATCTATAGGAAGTGGAAATGATACAATTTTCAGATTTTAAGATCTTAAACCAATATTTTTTCATTCTAATTTTTCTCATACAAGCTAGAGGTAATTATAATCGTCCCAATTCAAGATATACCATGTTGTTATTGGCCGACTTCTTCACTTTTAGTAATTTCTTACAAAAATGTAAATGCACATGTTCAATCTCTGGAGCTTTGTGCATACACCAAATTTCACTTGCATAAAAAAGGATACTGCTTTCATATGTATCGAAAAGGTGTAGCATAGTTTTTACATTTAAGTTTAATGATGAACACTTTGAAAATAGTGCAAACATAGCTTTTCGTCCTTGGATAGCTAATTGTTTTAGGATAGAAGTGAATTTATTATTGTACACCTAGGTAAGGAAATTGATCCACTCATTCGACTTTGCTTCCGTTGTAATACCATTTTTCATCATTATGTAATCTTCCACCTTTTCTAAAAACTACTATTTTTGTATTTTCCGTATTTACAGTTAAAATCCATTTTGTAGAGTTTTCAAAAAGGCTATCAAGAAGAGTCTGCAGACCCTGTACAGATTCCGAAAAAATAACCAAATCATCTGCGTACATTAACAGAAACAAACTTAACTCACCGAAGTCGTAATATGTTGCACCGTTTCAATAAAGGACATTTCAAAATCATTGATAAAAAGTGAAAACAGCAATGGTGACAAAATTTCCCCTTGCAATAAACCGACATTGTTTTCAAAAATGTAAGAGCATTTCCCATTAATTGAAACAGGATTTGACTGATTTATAAAGCGACTTAATAACAGACAACATTTTCCCTCGAATACCAAGCCTAGTCAACTTGCGCCAGAAGCTTAACCTGTCGACAAAATAGAATGTTATTTATCTTATAGAGAAGAAAAAACTGAAAGAAAACTGCGTTTAGAAAACTTAGAGGTAGTACAAGATGATTTTTGTTTCCTGCGAAGCACAGTGGGTGTTTAGGTCCTGGTCTGCATTCCCGGATCCTGCAGGAGGTGAAAATGAGCCGATGGATCTGGACAGAATAAGTTAATGATATCACTTTTGATGGGGTTGAAGCCGTTTCTATAAGGACCTGCACGATGTTAGATATAAATAAACACTTTGAGCTCTTTAAGTAGGTTCTCTTTACATGATGTGATTGGCTAAGTCTTTGATTATCAAAATAACTGTATTATTTATCTCTTCGGATATTGTCTGTTGTTGTTGCATCACACCTTTTTACAGAGATCTTACGTTACAAAAGTACAATTCAATCTAACACCTAATGACTAGCCGTATTCTAGAGTACACACATTAGGATACGCTGATATTGTTATATATTAACTATGTATTGTTGTCCATGGATTACTATAAGAAGACTCAATACTGGTATTTATTGATACGCTGATATTGTTATATATTAACTATGTATTGTTGTCCATGGATTACTATAAGTAGACTCAATACTGGTATTTATTGATACGCTGATATTGTTATATATTAACTATGTATTGTTGTCCATGGATTACTATAAGTAGACTCAATACTGGTATTTATTGATACGCTGATATTGTTATATATTAACTATGTATTGTTGTCCATGGATTACTATAAGTAGACTCAATACTGGTATTTATTGATACGCTGATATTGTTATATATTAACTATGTATTGTTGTCCATGGATTACTATAAGTAGACTCAATACTGGTATTTATTGATACGCTGATATTGTTATATATTAACTATGTATTGTTGTCCATGGATTACTATAAGTAGACTCAATACTGGTATTTATTGATACGCTGATATTGTTATATATTAACTATGTATTGTTGTCCATGGATTACTATAAGTAGACTCAATACTGGTATTTATTGATACGCTGATATTGTTATATATTAACTATGTATTGTTGTCCATGGATTACTATAAGTAGACTCAATACTGGTATTTATTGATACGCTGATATTGTTATATATTAACTATGTATTGTTGTCCATGGATTACTATAAGTAGACTCAATACTGGTATTTATTGCGAGAATGTATTTAGATCGATGTGTATGTACACAGCCACAATGTTCATTGTGGAGGCCTTATTTATTATCATTCGATTTATTTTGTTCGAAATGCAATTTCTCCATTATCTTCATTGACAGTGAGAGTTGGCCCGACAAAGGTCGTGAGGGGGGACCTTACATTAGTACCAAGGTTGTATATTGGACCATAGCGTGAAGGGGTACCGATACGTGGATTATATCCGGCTGATACGTTTACTAACATATATTTCTTACCTTTCTATCGCCACATTAATTATTAAACTCTCATATCACTAACAAGACATGGCGAGAATACGGATTGCTCGTCTGAGTTTCAGCTAAGGTTGCACGCCAGGTGAGTGATCGATCTACACATGTCAGCGAATTACCTGTATAACCTACCTGTACCGACCAGGTGTGAGTTATCTGTATAATATATCTGTACTTACCAGGTGTGAATTATATATATAATCTATCTGTACTGACCAGGTGTGAGTTATCTGTATAATCTATCTGTACCGACCAGGTGTAAGTCATCTATATAATCTATCTGTACTTACCAGGTGTGAATTATCTATATAATCTATCTGTACTGACCAGGTGTGAGTTATCTGTATAATCTATATGTACCGACCAGGTGTGAATTATCTATAGAATCTATCTGTACTGACCAGGTGTGAGTTATCTATATAATCTATCTGTCCTTACCAGGTGTGAATTATATATATAATCTATCTGTAACGACCAGTTGTGAGTTATTTGTATAATCTATCTGTATCGACCAGGTGTGAGTTACCTGTATAATCTACATTATTTATGTACTGACAAGTACCGACCAGGTGTGAGTTATCTGTATAATATATCTGTACCGACCTGGTATGAGTTATCTGTATACTCTATCTGTACCGACCAGGTGTGAGTCATCTGTTTTATCTATCTGTACCGACCAGGTATGATTTATTTGTAAAATCTATCTGTACCGACCAGGTGTGAGTTATTTGTATAATCTATCTGTACAGACTAGGTGTGAGTCATCTGTTTTATCTATCTGTACCGACCAGGTATGATTTATCTGTATAATCTATCTGTACCGACCTGGTATGAGTTATTTGTATAATCGATCTGTACAGACTAGGTGTGAGTCATCTGTTTTATCTATCTGTACCGACCAGGTGTGAGTAACTGTATCTGTATACTATATCTGTACCGACCAGATGTGAGTTATCTGTTTTATCTATCTGTACCGACCTGGTATGAGTTATTTGTATAATCTATCTGTACCGACCAGGTATGATTTATCTGTATAATCTATCTGTACAGACTAGGTGTGAGTTACCTGTATAATCTATCTGTACCGTCCAAATGTGAGATATCTGTATAATCTTTCTGTACCGACCAGGTGTGAGTTACTGTATCTGTATAATCTATCTGTACCGACCAGGTGTGAGTTATCTGTTTAATCAATCTGTACTGACCAGGTATGAGATATCTGTTTAATCTATCTGTACTGACCAGGTGTGAGTTATCTGTATACTATCTATACTTACCAGGTAAGACTTATCTGTATAATCTATCTGTACCGACCAGGAGTGAGTTATCTGTTTCATCCATCTGTACTGACGAGGTGTGAGTTATCTGTATAATCTATCTGTACCGACCAGGTGTGAGTAATCTGTATAATCAATCTGTACCGACCAGGTATAAGTAATCTGTATAATCAATCTGTACCGACCAGGTATGAGTAATCTGTATAATCAATCTGTACCGACAAAGTATGAGTAATCTGTATAATCTACAATGTTTATATACAGTAATCTGTATAATCTATCTGTACCGACCAGGTATGAGTAATCTGTATAATCTACAATATTTATGTACTGACCAAGTATGAGTTACCTATATAATCTACAATATTTATGTACTGACCAGGTGTGAGTTACCTAATCTACAATATTTATGTACTGACAATGTATGAGTTACCTATATAATCTACAATGATTATGTACTATAATCTACAATATTTATGTACTGACCAGGTGTGAGTTCCCTGTATAATATACAATGTTTATGTACTGACCAGGTGTGAGTTACCTAATCTACAATATTTATGTACTGACCAGGTGTGAGTTACCTGTGTAATCTACAATGTTTATGTACTGACCAGGAATGAGTTACCTGTATAATCTACAATATTTATGTACTGACAATGTATGAGTTACCTGTATAATATACAATATTTATGTACTGACCAAGTATAAGTTACCTGTATAATTTACAATATTTATGTACTGACAAGGTGTTAGATACCTGTATAATCTACAATGTTTATGTACTGACCAAGTATGAGTTACCTGTATAATCTACAATGTTTATATACTGACCAGGTATGAGTTACCTGTATAATTTACAATATTTATGTACTGACAATGTATGAGTTACCTGTATAATATACAATATTTATGTACTGTCCAAGTATAAGTTACCTGTATAATTTACAATATTTATGTACTGACAAGGTGTTAGATACCTGTATAATCTACAATGTTTATGTATGACCAGGTGTGAGTTACCTGTATAATCTACAATGTTTACGTACTGACCAGGTATGAGTTACCTGTATAATCTACAATGTTCATGTAGTGACCAGGTGTGAGTTACCTGTATAATCTACAATGTTTACGTACTGACCAGGTATGAGTTACCTGTATAATTTACAATATTTATGTACTGACAAGGTGTTAGATACCTGTATAATCTACAATGTTTATGTATGACCAGGTGTGAGTTACCTGTATAATCTACAATATTTATGTACTGACCAGATATGAGTTACCTGTATAATCTACAATGTTTATATACTGACCAGATATGAGTTACCTGTGTAATCTACAATGTTTACGTACTGACCAGGTGTGAGTTACCTGTATAATCTACAATGTTTATATACTGACCAGGTGTGAGTTACCTGTATAATCTAAAATGTTTATATACTGACCAGGTATGTGTTACATGTATAATCTACAATGTTTATGTACTGACCAGGTATGAGTTAGCTGTATAATCTACAATATGTATGTACTGACCAGGTGTTAGTTACCTGTATAATTTACAATGTTTATGTACTGACCAGGTGTGAGTTACCTGTATAATCTAAAATGTTTATATACTGACCAGGTATGTGTTACATGTATAATCTACAATGTTTATGTACTGACCAGGTATGAGTTACCTGTATAATGTACAATGTTTATGTACTGACCAGGAAGGAGTTACCTGTATAATATACAATATTTATGTACTGACCAAGTATAAGTTACCTGTATAATTTACAATATTTATGTACTGACAAGGTGTTAGATACCTGTATAATCTACAATGTTTATGTATGACCAGGTGTGAGTTACCTGTATAATCTACAATATTTATGTACTGACAATGTATGAGTTACCTGTATAATATACAATATTTATGTACTGTCCAAGTATAAGTTACCTGTATAATTTACAATATTTATGTACTGACAAGGTGTTAGATACCTGTATAATCTACAATGTTTATGTACTGACCAGGCATGAGTTTCCTGTGTAATCTACAATGTTTATGGACTGACCAGGTATGAGTTAGCTGTATAATCTACAATGTTTATGTACTGACCAGGTGTTAGTTACCTGTATAATCTACAATGTTTATATACTGACCAGGTATGAGTTACCTGTATAATTTACAATGTTTATGTACTGACCAGGTGTGAGTTACTTGTATAATCTACAATATGTATAAACTGACCAGGTGTTAGTTACCTGTATAATTTACAATGTTTATGTACTGACCAGGTGTGAGTTACTTGTATAATCTACAATATGTATATACTGACCAGGTGTTAGTTACCTCTATAATTTACAATATTTATGTACTGACCAGGTGTAAGTTACCTGTATAATTTACAATGTTTATGTACTGACCAGGTGTGAGTTACTTGTATAATCTACAATATGTATATACTGACCAGGTGTTAGTTACCTGTATAATTTACAATATTTATGTACTGACCAGGTGTAAGTTACCTGTATAATTTACAATGTTTATGTACTGACCAGGTATGAGTTAGCTGTATAATCTACAATATGTATGTACTGACCAGGTGTTAGTTACCTGTATAATCTACAATGTTTATGTACTGACCAGGTGTGAGTTACCTGTATAATCTACAATGTTTATGTACTGACCAGGTGTAAGTTACCGGTATAATTTACAATGTTTATGTACTGATCAGGTATGAGTTAGCTGTATAATCTACAATATGTATGTACTGACCAGGTGTTAGTTACCTGTATAATCTACAATGTTTATATACTGACCAGGTGTGAGTTACCTGTATAATCTACAATGTTTATGTACTGACCAGGTGTAAGTTACCTGTATAATCTACAATGTTTATGTACTGACCAGGTGTAAGTTACCTGTATAATCTACAATGTTTATGTACTGACCAGGTGTGAGTTACCTGTATAATCTACAATGTTTATGTACTGACCAGGTGTAAGTTACCTGTATTATCTACAATGTTTATGTACTGGCCAGGTGTAAGTTACCTGTATAATCTACAATGTTTATGTACTGACCAGGTGTAAGTTACCTGTATAATCTACAATGTATATGTACTGACCAGATATGAGTTACCTGACCAGGTGTGAATTACCTATATAATCTACAGTGTTTATGTACTGACCAGGTGTGAGTTACCTGTGTAATCTACAATGTTTATGGACTGACCAGGAATGAGTTACCTGTATAATCTACCATGTTTATGTACTGACCAGGTATGAGTTACCTATATAATTTACAATATTTATGTACTGACAAGGTGTTAGATACCTGTATAATCTACAATGTTTATGTACTGACCAGGTGTGAATTACCTATATAATCTACAGTGTTTATGTACTGACCAGGTGTGAGTTACCTGTATAATCTACAATGTTTATGTACTGACCAGGTATGAGTTAGCTGTATAATTTACAATGTTTATGTACTGACCAGGTATGAGTTACCTGTATAATTTACAATATTTATGTACTGACAAGGTGTTAGATACCTGTATAATCTACAATGTTTATGTATGACCAGGTGTGAGTTACCTGTATAATCTACAATGTCTATGTACTGACCAGGTGTGAGTTACTTGTATAATCTATAATATTTATGAACTGACCAGGTATGAGTTACCTGTATAATCTACAATGTTTATGTACTCACCAGGTATGAGTTACCTGTATAATCTACAATATTTATGTACTTACAAGGTGTTAGATACCTGTGTAATCTACAATGTTTATGGACTGACCAGGAATGAGTTACCTGTATAATCTACAATGTTTATATACTGACCAGATATGAGTTACCTGTATAATCTACAATGTTTATGTACTGACCAGGCATGAGTTACCTATGTACTGACCAGGTGTGAGTTACCTGTATAATCTACAATGTTTATATACTGACCAGATATGAGTTACCTGTATAATCTACAATTTTTATGTACTGACCAGGTATGAGTTACCTGTATAATCTACAATGTTGATGTACTGACCAGGTATGAGTTACCTGTATAATCTACAATGTTTACGTACTGACCAGGTATGAGTTACCTGTATAATCTACATTATTTATGTACTGACAAGGTGTTAAATACCTGTGTAATCTACAATGTTTATGTACTGACCAGATATGAGTTACCTGTATAATTTACAATGTTTCTGTACTGACCAGGTGTGAGTTACCTGTATAATTTACAGTGTTTATGTACTGACCAGATGTGAGTTACCTGTATAATTTACAATGTTTATGTACTGACCAAGTATGAGTTACCTGTATAATCTACAATGTTTATGCACTGACCAGGTGTGAGTTACCTGTATAATGTACAATATTTATGTACTGACCAGGTGTGAGTTACCTGTATAATCTACAATGTTTATATACTGACCATGTGTGAGTTACCTGTATAATCTACAATATTTATGTACTGACCAGGTGTAAGTTACCTGTATAATCTACAGTGTTTATATACTGTCCAGTTGTGAGTTACCTGTATAATCTACAATGTTTATATACTGACCAGGGGTGAGTTACCTGTATAATCTACAATATTTATGTACTGACCAGGTGTAAGTTACCTGTATAATCTACAACTGACCAGGCATGAGTTACCTGTATAATCTACAATGTTTATATACTGACCAGGTATGAGTTACCTGTATAATCTACAATGTTCATGTAGTGACCAGGTGTGAGTTACCTGTATAATCTACAATGTTTATATACTGACCAGGTATGAGTTACCTGTATAATCTACAATGTTTATATACTGACCAGGTATGAGTTACCTGTATAATCTACAATATTTATGTACTGACCAGGTGTAAGTTACCTGTATAATTTACAATGTTTATGTACTGACCAGGTGTAAGTTACCTGTATAATCTACAACTGACCAGGCATGAGTTACCTGTATAATCTACAATGTTTATATACTGACCAGGTATGAGTTACCTGTATAATCTACAATATGTATGTACTGACCAGGTGTGAGTTACCTGTATAATTTACAATATTTATGTACTGACAAGGTGTTAGATACCTGTATAATCTACAATGTTTATGTACTGACCAGATATGAATTACCTGTATAATCTACAATGTTTATGTACTGACCAGGTGTAAGTTACCTGTATAATCTACAGTGTTTATATACTGACCAGTTGTGAGTTACCTGTATAATCTACAATGTTTATATACTGACCAGGTGTGAGTTACCTGTATAATCTACAATATTTATGTACTGACCAGATATGAGTTACCTGTATAATCTACAGTGTTTATGTACTGACCATGAATGAGTTACCTGTATCATCTACAGTGTTTATGTACTGACCAGGTGTAAGTTACCTGTATAATCTACAATATTTATGTACTGACAAGGTGTTAGATACCTGTGTAATCTACAATGTTTATGTACTGACCAGGTGTGAGTTACCTGTATAATCTACAATATTTATGTACTGACCAGATATGAGTTACCTGTATAATCTACAATGTTTATGTACTGACCAGATATGAATTACCTGTATAATCTACAATGTTTATGTACTGACCATGAATGAGTTACCTGTATCATCTACAATGTTTATGTACTGACCATGAATGAGTTTCCTGTATAATCTACAATGATTATGTACTGACCAGGCATGAGTTACCTATATAATTTACAATATTTATGTACTGACAAGGTGTTGGATACCTGTGTAATCTACAATGTTTATGTACTGACCAGTTGTAAGTTACCTGTATAATCTACAATGATTATGTACTGACCAGGCATGAGTTACCTATATAATTTACAATGTTTATATACTGACCAGGTTTGAGTTACCTGTATAATCTACAATGTTTATGTACTGAGCAGATATGAGTTACCTGTATAATCTACAATGTTTTTGTACTGCCCATGAATGAGTTACCTGTATAATCTACAATGTTTATGACCTGACCAGGTATGAGTTAGCTGTATAATCTACAATGTTTATGTACTGACCAGATATGAGTTACCTGTATAATCTACAATGTTTTTGTACTGACCATGAATGAGTTACCTGTATAATCTACAATGATTATGTACTGACCAGGTGTGAGTTACCTGTATAATCTACAATATTTAAGTACTGACAAGGTGTTAGATACCTGTATAATCTACAATGTTTATGTACTGAGCAGATATGAGTTACCTGTATAATCTACAATGTTTATGTACTGACCATGAATGAGTTACCTGTATCATCTACAATGTTTATGTACTGACCAGGTGTGAGTTACCTGTATATTGTACAATGTTTATGTACTGACCAGGTATGAGTTACCTGTATAATTTACAATGTTTATGTACTGACCAGGTACTACAATGTTTATGTACTGACCAGATATGAGTTACCTGTATAATCTACAATGTGTATGTACTGACCAGGTGTGAGTTACCTGTATATTTTACAATGTTTATGTACTGACCAGGTATGAGTTACCTGTATAATTTACGATGTTTATGTACTGACCAGGTGTGATTTACCTGTATAATTTACAATGTTTCTGTACTGACTAGGTGTGAGTTACCTGTATAATCTACAATATTTAAGTACTGACAAGGTGTTAGATACCTGTATAATCTACAATGTTTATGTACCGACCAGATATGAGTTACCTGTATAATCTACAATGATTATGTACTGACCATGTATGAGTTTCCTTTATAATCTACAATGTTTATGTACTGACCAGGTGTGAGTTACCTGTATAATTTACAATGTTTATGTACTGACCAGGTGTTAGTTACCTGTATAATATACAATATTTATGTACTGACCAGGTGTGAGTTACCTGTATAATTTACAATGTTTCTGTACTGACTAGGTGTGAGTTACCTGTATAATCTACAATGTTTATATACTGACCAGGTGTGAGTTACCTGTATAATCTACAATGTTTCTGTACTGACCAGGTGTGAGTTACCTGTATAATTTACAATGTTTCTGTACTGACTAGGTGTGAGTTACCTGTATAATCTACAATGTTTATGTACTGACCAGATATGAGTTACCTGTATAATCTACAATGTTTATGTACTTACCAGGTATGAGTTACCTATTTAATCTACAATGTTTATGTACTGACCAGGTATGAGTTACCTATATAATTTACAATGTTTATGTACTGACCAGGTATGAGTAACCTGTATAATGTACAATGTTTATGTACTGACCAGGTATGAGTTACCTGTATAATGTACAATATTTATGTACTGACCAGGTGTGAGTTACCTATATATTCTACAATATTTATGTACTGACAAGGTGTTAGATACATGTGTAATCTACAATGTTTATGTACTGACCAGATATGAGTTACCTGTATAATCTAAAATGTGTATGTACTGACCAGGTATGAGTTACCTGTATAATCTACAGTGTTTATGTTCTGACCAGGTGTGAGTTACCTGTATACTCTACAATGTTTATGTACTGACCAGCTGTAATTTGCCTCAACCCTGTTATATCCTTTATACGTCAGCTAGTCCTATATATATATATTGAGTTACATGTATACTACTTATATGTTTGTGTTGTCCAAAATATTTAACTTTCTACTTGTTGCCGATACGATTTACAGGAATGTTATCATCAACTAACTGTTGTAGTTTTTTTCAAGTTACCAATTTAAATTCTGCTAATTTATATATAAATGTGCAGTAAAACCTCGTTATACTGACACAATTTCCCGAAGAAATGTCGGCGCTACAAAGATGTTTTGGCTATAAACTGAGGGAAAGAACACATGGTTTAAGAAGAAAACAAGGGGGACCTTGAAATATGTTGGCTATTCGCGGGGTCCAAACGAAACGAAGGTCATTATATCGAGGTTTTACTGTACTGTCATAAGAGGTATGCAGTGATGCATACCTACAAGAAGTAGCTTTGAGACAGGCCAGTCAGTCAGTAGTATTTTAGTGTATCGACTTCACATGTTGGCTTCCATATTGTCTCATACTTAAAACAGCGACAAGTATGACGTCATCGTGACGCCATAAATGACCACAAATTATTCATTTCGATATCAATGATGATGCATATGCAATATCTTTCAAAAGGACTTAAAACATTAAAATATCTGTATTCAAACTAATTCTACAACCCTGATAATACACATACACTCTAATTAATACAATTTGTTTCGTTTTGGCTGGTACAAAGAATAAAGCCGTTGATCCAAGCTTACAACGTTAACAACCTGATGGTCATACTTCCATGGACAGACGACGTAAGCTGTCCGAACAAACCTGATTAGCTCTGTAATATTTTGACCACTCACCCTAGTTCAAAGGTTAATAGTTACATCTACGTTATTACGCTCCGAATTACTTGATAGGAACGCTATGTGTGTGATCTTCAAATTATTCTTTTAACTTTTCATTGTGCTGTTGAGTCTAGTCATCTTCCCTCTAATTTGTACATTTGTAGTCGGATGTCAATATCATGTTCACGTTCCCTGCATAAGAGCACGTGGTCACCGCTTGACCACCACGGGAATTGATATCTCCTGCAAACAAAAGGTCATAAAAACCACGACAATTAAAATGAAGAGGTGCTGACACGATTTTAGAGGGAAAACACATTCCCACAATGCCATGTTTTGATTAAAGTCCGTCCATGAACCAATCAAACACAGCAGATATGTAGTTCAAAAGGTCATTGCGGCCTGTAGTTCCCGTAAGGCCACTCAGATTGTTTGCGTTTTGTGGCAAATTGGTGTCGGAACGCATTATAAAGGAAATTCATTATTGGTTTAAACAATATGCATATTTGCATGCAGCATTCCTGCTTCAAATCTTAGTACTTATTTACTGAATACAGATACCTTTAATCTCCGTAAGTGTAATGGTGCTGCTTTCGATACACGAGTTACCGCCTCTGTACCCTTGGACGAAATCGAAGACTCTGAAGAGAACAGATGTATGTCACGAACGAAAACCTTGGATGTCGACAATGGTTAAAATCGAAATATCATCTTCTTCACCGATTTTAGAATTAAGACAGTTCCTAGTGAGATTACATACTTTTACTAAAGCAGTGCACTAAAATTAATTTTAATACTTTCGAATTTTGGAACACGTTTGACCACTTATAAAGAAAACACGGACGCTGAATTGAAAACTATTAGTCTTGATTTGTCAACATGTCTGCAATCATACATGTATCATTTTAACTGCACAGTTGTTCAAAAAGCCAAAGGATATATAAGACATTTTAATTCAAGGAGGCAATGAAAGAATGTCATAAAACAATAAGCAAAGAACTGTATGATTGAAACGATTGTGATTGGCCAGTCGAAGTGATATGAAATATATACCTGGTATCCAAGTAACATAGTTACAGTATTTCAGTCGAAACCACCAACAAAAGTGGACAACTTCTCACAGACTGCATCTTTTAGTGGAAGCCGTTATCGTCTGTAGTGTTCCGAGACATACCTAGTCACCCCGGGCCCTCACCTATTCAGTCGAAACCACCAACAAAAGTGGACAACTTCTCACAGACTGCATCTTTTAGTGGAAGCCGTTATCGTCTGTAGTGTTCCGAGACATACCTAGTCACCCCGGGCCCTCACCTATTCAGTCGAAACCACCAACAAAAGTGGACAACTTCTCACAGACTGCATCTTTTAGTGGAAGCCGTTANCCCTCACCTATTCAGCATCTATCTTAGACAGGCCGGGATTTCCTACTTTGTAACGAATTACAATAATACAGAGGCTAACAAGGTCTGCTCATATCACTTTAAAAGTCGGCTACTACGTTTTCTCCGCGCAGTGTAAATAAAGGTTATCATGAGTTGGATATTTTGTTACTAGCAAAGATTCTGGGTTTGGCACAATTCATCAGAAACCGGTAGTCCTGTATTACACTGCCGGGCGGACCTTTACGTCCCGTAGATAAGAGGTCTAACTAGCTTAAGTTTGTATGGCGTTGTATATGTTCGTAAACGTATGTAAATGTCAGTGTCGAAATGTCACCGCCAAACAGACACTCGGCTATAATTTATAGATGTATCCAGATAACTACCTTTGGTATCTTCGGAAACCCCAGAACTGATACCAATTAAAACACGACTCATATATATAACCGCTTACCTCATCATAGATATTTAAGCTTTTAACAACTCGTTAACAAATTCAGCTTCTTTCTAAAAACCAAGAAATCGTCAGGAATCGACTTCCATAGCCCGTTTTCTAAACACGTATGCCATGAAACCGAACAGCTGACTGGACAATCGCTGTAGCTTAATATCAAGCTAAATAAATATCACGGGGTTACGTTAGAGAACAAAAGACGCTGCGTATTTTCTTTGTGTTCCGTTCTGGCGGCTTAAACGTCAGTAATATAACCGTCAGGATAAACAGGCAAGGAGACTGGGAGATCTGCATCTCTCTGATACACTCATACGTGTCACTATATATACTGGGCCGCACGAGACCTAGTCTCTCTCATGCAGCTTGGAGTGGTGTAGCTACTCTTAGATGACCTTGACCTGAGTGTCAAAGACATGAAAGACAGGTGCTTTGAAAGCAAGAAAACAATAGCGGTACCCAAAATGACAGCTACGATGCTCATGGGATGGTACAGGTACAATGTAGACAAACAAATCATACTCAACGGCAGCCTTGACCTCAGTACAATACTATTATACCCTATGTGCACTAGCCAGATGTCGATAAAGAGTTCCCGGGTAACTCCAGGAGAAGCCTTTATCACAGTATATGCCTCATCGTATGCATACGTGGGAAGTCAAAGCAACATACTTCTTTAAATATTATGAATAAAGGAGAATTTTCGTAAAAAACTTTTTTTTCTTCAGAATAAAGTCCATAAGCGCCTACGTATATAAATCTGCGTTCAAAAATTATTCGATTCCAGCGCGGATTCGATCCCTGGCATCGGGTCAACTTAAATTACTATATCGGCATCTTAACAGAATCTTTATAAAACACAAACATTATCGAACCGTTCGAGTCTCCTCATTTAAATGAGTTAACCGGAACACCTTAAGTTTCGTCTTGATATTATCACTGCAAGTTAAGTTAGTTCTGAGACGGCACCATGCTGTTAATCTGACTTTATGTGGTTTATCCAACTCATTTGATACACTGTTTTATGTAGGAGACATCAAAAATCACCATCAGCTTGGTCATATTAGAGAAGAGTATAGTTATCGGTGGTAACGTCAAAAGTGAAACAGAGGAAATGTTACCGGTGTTAATATTTAATATTTAAGAACAGTAAGGATTACAAGGAAATGTAACAATATAGATAACAGTCCTCGAATGAAATTGTATCACATATGACCTACCATTGTACCATAACGTAGGGTGACACTCCATGCTGTGAATATACGGCTACAAATAACCAAATTTTAGTTGTCAGTTATATATAATTGGAAGCGAATTATAATCACGGCATTTCTTTTAAAAGCTTTTCACATTCTAACAGATATATATAACAATCTTATTACCCATTTAAAGGTTTTAAAATTCAGAAGTAAATGTAAGAATAGTGCATTTTTAGTTTGCAGATGACACACTGAGGTAAACTCTACGGCTCTTGTTGTCTTGGTGCTGGTGACTGGCATAATCTCCTTGATTCGACAGGAAACAGAATGGCAGGTCCCACTTGCAAGAAACGCTTACCCTTCCTGCTGTTGTCTTTTCTTTTGTCTTGGTGTCTCCTCTGTTTCTGTTGCTGTCTTTCTTTCTATTTGACTTGGTGTCTCCTCTGTTTCTGTTGCTGTCTTTCTTTCTATTTGACTTGGTGTCTCCTCTGTTTCTGTTGCTGTCTTTCTTTCTATTTGACTTGGTGTCTCCTCTGTTTCTGTTGCTGTCTTTCTTTCTATTTGACTTGGTGTCTCCTCTGTTTCTGTTGCTGTCTTTCTTTCTATTTGACTTGGTGTCTCCTCTGTTTCTGTTGCTGTCTTTCTTTCTATTTGACTTGGTGTCTCCTCTGTTTCTGTTGCTGTCTTTCTTTCTATTTGACTTGGTGTCTCCTCTGTTTCTGTTGCTGTCTTTCTTTCTATTTGACTTGGTGTCTCCTCTGTTTCTGTTGCTGTCTTTCTTTCTATTTGACTTGGTGTCTCCTCTGTTCCTGTTGCTGTCTTTCTTTCTATTTGACTTGGTGTCTCCTCTGTTCCTGTTGCTGTCTTTCTTTCTATTTGACTTGGTGTCTCCTCTGTTCCTGTTGCTGTCTTTCTTTCTATTTGACTTGGTGTCTCCTCTGTTCCTGTTGCTGTCTTTCTTTCTATTTGACTTGGTGTCTCCTCTGTTCCTGTTGCTGTCTTTCTTTCTATTTGACTTGGTGTCTCCTCTGTTCCTGTTGCTGTCTTTCTTTCTATTTGACTTGGTGTCTCCTCTGTTCCTGTTGCTGTCTTTCTTTCTATTTGACTTGGTGTCTCCTCTGTTCCTGTTGCTGTCTTTCTTTCTATTTGACTTGGTGTCTCCTCTGTTCCTGTTGCTGTCTTTCTTTCTATTTGACTTGGTGTCTCCTCTGTTCCTGTTGTTGTCTTTCTTTTCGTTTTGGTGTCTTTTCATTTCCTATTGTTCTCTCTCCTTTCGTTTTGGTGTCTCCTCAGTTCCTGTTTTTGTTTAATATCTATCTTAATTCCTCATTATAAACGTGTCCAAGTTAGCAGGCGAGGATTGTAAAACAAGGAAGACAGACGTAATGCCGGAGGGGTCATGCTATTAACAGAGTCGGAAGGGATCATTTGTCCGGAATGAGGTTAATTCCAACAACTGCTACTACCGGTTTCTATATCGGACCCCAAGGAAATACGCGTTGACATCTATATCATCTTTCAGAAGATATGTGTTGATGGTTTTCTATGATTAGAGCAGTAGGGGGCCCGTCTGGTTGACTATGGGGCAAAAAACGTACATTAAAATGTGATGGTATCGCATTGTATAAGATACACGAACAAACACATGTAAATACATCGCAAAACTACGCTCTTGTATCCCTCCTAAGCTGAAGCGGGGTATAGTATACACAAGGTTATCCGAAGGTCAGTTTCTGGCGTTCTGCTGCAAACTACTGTCGTTCGCAATTAGAGAACATGTAAGCTAAGCATGGCCCCTGTACTGTAATCAGGACCTTATCTTTGTCTGATACTACATCTTCCCTCCCCTGTGCCACTCAGTCCAGCAAAACACGCTCTCATCCAGGCTTATTCACATTCGGGACATTTTTCTGTAACATCGCGGCGGAATGGGATGCTAAGGATGGGCGGTAAAGGTCAGTTTACTTGACCGCTACTTTCAATTACTTGTCTCGTGTCAAAACATACAAGCGATGTCTGCGATCGTGTATGAGCATTCCAAAATTGCGGTATACAGGCGCTTATTGAGCTAATTTTATTGAAATTTTGGTGAAACGTATCGTTGTGTGTAGTAAGTACACAACACCTTAGGTTTCTGATATGATTCATATAACGGAAGTCCAGTAGTATAATTAGTTTAAACATATTTAGTTTATGTGGATTTTGATAAAGGTATTAACATTTTATGATAAAGATGTTAAATAGATCAATCACAGCTGAGTTTTCCGGGATATATTAGAAACGTCAGCTTTAACATGAAGCATGAGCTGTAAACGCTTCATCAAATCGCGCAGTGTAGGCACATACACCAAACTTTATTAGTTAAAGTAATTGATTATATGTCTGTGTGCTGGTGGGCAGGGGTTCAACTCTTGACGCCGGGGGCAAACTCTATCTGACCTTTAAACGGGGACTTTAAATAATTCTATCAGTGTTTGTGTATTTTATAACAGTAAAAGGCGAGTATGCTATCCACTGCATCATGCTAACGGGTAAATAATTGTCCAAGTAAAGTGTTAGACCTTGATAACACCACCGCTTGTCTATGTGTTCATTTATTTGTACTTAACAAATAATCGTGGAATAAAAGAGATTTGAATAGCAGTAGAAGAATGGCCTTCGAGTATTCACACTATTCTTGGAAGGAAAACAAAATATATGGCCGAAGGGTCTCGAGCGAAGCTCTGTAACGGTAACACATGCGTGCGTAAAGAGTTAGTTCCTTTGCTTAATGTTGCCCTTATTTAGTTTTCGCCCCGAAGTAGCAGTGATGAGGAGAATACACTTACATCTATATATTTTATCAGATTTTGATAAAAAAAAATCACATACATTTTGTGGGGAAAAAAATCATCACATAAAATGCCACGCATGGAACTTCGTTCAGATATTGTCTTACGACATGTACATTGTATAACGCCATGAACACGTCATACGTACTCAATCGGCCTTTGTCGGTTATTTTCGGAAATAAAAACTCGAATTCATTTGTCATCAAACAGGTTATGTTAAAATGTCTACGTTGTGATTAGTTAAGTTAAACTTACATAGATCTGTTACTGTGAATTTCGTTTTTGTGTTCTTTATTTTTCAAAATGGCACACAAAGAATTTTTAACGGCATATACCCTAATCCCGCCAAGTGAAAAAGACAGCATGCGTAATAAGGGCGACAGGCATTTTAATGATGTACGATTTGATCAAATAAAAATAGCCTGTGTTTATACTAGCAAGTAGAACATGAGTTAGGCAAGCAGCCGCTCTGCCTGTTGCCCCTTTTATGGGATAGCGTGATGTTATGTTTTAGTTTCGTATCAGACTTGATGGAGTACAGTGTGACGTCGACGGGACGTATCAGATCTCGTATCGCATGATACATCGCGAGACTTTATCTCGTTTCAATGCTGTAGACACTCCGTAAATATTCTGGAAGAAAACCAAAATATTTTCCCTGATAGAGAGTCTCGACTTTGCCGAAAGATGACCGTCAAAGAAATAAAGCACATCTAAACCTTACGGCATCCGAATACCAAAGCAGAAAAAAACCGGGAAAAGCTGGCCGATATGTGATGATATACATTTCAAAAAGTCAGAATTTATTTCAGTTTTATAAGTCAGCCCTGCTGCCATTTTTATGGGGTATATATCTTTTATCTAAACTTGTCAAAACATCACTCTCTTTTCGTCAAAACCAACCAAGACGGTTTAGCTGGAGATTCCTTGACTTGGCGAAGACATATAATAAAAACCTTGCTTTATTGTCCGGCTATACATTCCTAATTTTGCCAAGTCACTTAAAAGACTCGGGTTTGAAAATGACAAAACGATTTTAACAGTTTGTTCCGTTTATAAAAGAAAAAAACCTTGTTGTGACTGAGTTTTGTTGTGTGGAAATGCATTAGCTGTGTACATGTACCTTGCTATTTTGAGATTTGGAAATGGTGTTGGCTGTTATCCTATCTTTAAACAAACTTCAGACGTAGGGTTTTGCAAACGGTGCATTAAACATCGTAACTTTACATTTCACTGAAGACAACGTTCAACCATACACTTACTTACCTGTAACGCTTCCAAGATATAGCATTTCACTGAAGGTAGATTAGTGTACAACAAAAGAATCGAAACAAATTAGACTGAATCATAAATCTTTGTCGATACATTAATGGATTGGTCACAGGATCGATACGTGACGTCATAACTTAATCCCAGAAAAAGGTTCCTGTGAAATAAGATGTTCGTTCTATGGAATAACTACATAAAGTTGTTATTAACTAGAGATCATTGTCCCCCTGCTGACATAACACTTATTGTACATACGCTTAGAGCGTAGCCGAATCGACACCGATTGTTGGACAACTCGTACACATTTTACACCTTTGTGTGCACGGATGTGACAGTGTACATACCGTACTTGTCATCGAAACGTCACATAGAAACTATCATTGGTTATATAAAAAGAACTTTTCATAACCCATACTCACCAACCTGAAGAAAATGTTTAGAAAAGAGTGTACACATGTATTTATAATATGCACTACGAACTCGGTGTAACGAATACAGCAAGAAAAAAAATAAGGAGTTGTAAAATAAATAAAACATATAAAAAAACAAATATGACAACTAGTACCGAACCTATATTTTATAAATCAATATTTTTCTTTGAGTTTTATGTATTTTCGCCATTTACCATTTTTTTCACATTAACTTAATATTTGCTCTAGTACAGTACATTTGTAGTATCTAGATGGACACGAAAAAATATCCTTATAACAATGCAATTCATCACCGGTTTGGTGATACTAACAAAACAAAATGTATATTCTCGTCTCTATAACAAGCTCATCATTTATTATTTTCGTTAGTCCTAATCCGCCTGTGGAACACTGCCAGGGTTGCTGTCTCGGGGTTCATTGTTTTCGTTAGTCCTAATCCGCCTGTGGAACACTGCCAGGATTGCTGTCTCGGGGTTCATTGTTTTCGTTAGTCCTAAACCGCTTGTGAAACACTGCCAGGATTGCTGTCTCGGGGTTCATTAATTTCGTTAGTCCTAATCCGCCTGTGGAACACTGCCAGGGTTGCTGTCTCGGGGTTAATTGTTTTCGTTAGTCCTAATCCGCCTGTGGCACACTGCCAGGATTGCTGTCTCGGGGCAAAGGGTTGCTGTCTCGGGGCCAGGGTTGCTGTCTCGGGGCCAGGATTGCTGTATCGGGGTCAGAGTTGCTGTATCGGGGTCAGGGTTGCTGTCTCGGGGCCAGTGTTGCTGTCTCGGGGTCAGGGTTGCTGTCTCGGGGTCAGGGTTGCCGTCTCGGGGTCAGGATTGTTGTCTCGGGGTCAGGGTTGCTGTGTCGGGGCCAGGGTTGCTGTCTCGGGGTCAGGGTTGCTGTCTCGGGGTCAGTGTTGCTGTCTCGGGGTCAAGGTTGCTGTCTAGGGGTCAGGGTTGCTGTCTCGGGGTCAGGGTTGCTGTCTCGGGCTCAGTGTTGCTGTCTCGAGGCCATGATTGCTGTGTTGGGGCCATGATTGCTGTCTCGGGGACAGGGTTGCTGTCTCGGGGTCAGCATCCGTGCAGTTTGTATCCTCACGTAGTAGGACGCTCAAGCATTAACATAGTATTTACGTATTTACATGCATTCAGTTAACGAACAGGAAAAATTAAAAGCAGCAATTAACTGGTTAATTTAAGGTGTTTGTTCATAAAAAAAAAGTATTTGTTCCGAAATCAGATTCGCTCAAAGAACGTACCCGGGATGCCAGTAAGAAGAAAATATCCCACTCCGGACCGGAGTCGCCCACGGCAGCCGCGGATAATTGTTTCCATGTTTTGTCATTCATTGTAATTTCAGAAGGGCCAGTATTACTATACATACATCCGTATCTGTTTCACTGAGTAATATTCCGATCACCGATCGGTTAATCATCGATAATAACATACATTTACTACATCCATGCATAAACAAATTACATACATATGTAAACACGCGTTATTTTTCCTGAATAATAGATATTCAATTGATAAATATTTCCGGATTTTTTTTACCGGTCTACGATATATGTATTACTTGTACAAACGAGATTACACACCATTGGATCTAACTTTGTTTAAAACATGTTCAAAGCAGTTGTATTATCAGACGGGGATTGGATGGTGGAGGGGACGGGGGTTGGATGGTGGAGGGGAAGGGGGTTGGATGGTGGTGGGACGGGGGTTGGATGGTGGAGGAGACG
>NW_018408885.1:346648-415428 GCF_002113885.1 Mizuhopecten yessoensis
TGGTTGAGGGGACGGGGGTTGGATGGTGGAGGGGACGGGGGTTGGATGGTGGAGGGGACGGGGGAAGCTTTTGACATATATGAGTAGTAAACATATCAAACGATAACGAAAAATAATTAGATTTTAATATCGACACAGTTCTCACGCTACAGACCATCTTTGTCTTAGTACCCCCTTCACATTTAATGTTGGTGTAGATACATGTATTACTGTGAATGTGTATATTGTAATTAACTATGTCACACTGACACTGTTCACTGACAATTTATAAATTATCCGCGGTTATTCATAGTTCAAATATGTGCACCTCACTAATGTTTCTCCATTTTATCACATTTTTGTTACTTAAATTTCTCGATGCACGACGCTACACTATATGAAGGTTACTTATGATTTAGTAGGTATTGAGACCCGAGTGTTCTTTTCAATTTTCTTCACATGTTTTTGTTTCTTAAATTTGACGGGTTCAGTGTTGAACTAGGTATAATTAAGTTTTTAAACGATTTCGAATTACCTCGGTGACCTGATGGTGCAGTGTGAAGACCACACCAGCCATTCGTTCGACAGTTTAACTGGGCTACAAATTTGACGGATACATGTATCACTTTACATTTTAAGTCGAGTCCCCTTTCAACACTTTGGTGGAGCTATGTATATGATATATAAATAGCTGTTATAGCGCGGAGGGAACGTAACACTGTCTACTATCACTACCGTGTGTTGCGTACACCCCAGATCCACCGTCACTGACAAGCTTGCTCATGAGCAATACGCCATTTGTCAAAAGGTTCTCAGATGCCGTCCTATTTTACGCCTCGCTAAGTAGTAGCCATGTTTTACACGCGGGAGGCGGGTCCTGGAGTTGTCAGCCGTTACTATGGAACTCCGCTGGTGCCCAAATTTATTGTTTGTCGTAATTATAGACCATCTGAAATTTGAGCATTCGGCTGGTGTGGTCTTAGACTAGTGTATAATCAGGAAAATTATTACAAGCATTTGACTCTCACCATTGCTGTCCAACCACAGATCGATTGTCTTAATGTGATGCGAGGATAATAATAATTTTCCCCACACGTTATCCTATTTGTTTGTTTCAGTTAATATTTTTTGTATCTTCAATTGAAATAAATGTTTAGAGAGGCATGCATTTCAAAGTTTGTGAGTTAACAAAAAGCATATTTCAATGATGTGTGAGATTGATGCAAAAAAAACTATTTCATCGGTGAAAACAACATTTTGTTGTCGCGTGATTGCATGAGAAACTGTTTCATTGGTGTATGATTGCAACAGAAACTATTTCGTTGGCGTATGATCGCAAGATAAAATGATTCATTGGCGTGTGATTGCAAAAGAAACTATTTCGTTGTCGTGTGACTGCATGGAAATCTATTTCGTCGGCATGACAGATTGCTGAGAAATAACATGTATTTCATTGGCGCTTGCTTGTAATAGACATTGTTTCGTAGGCGTGCGATATCTTGGGAAATTGGTAGAAATTATTTCCATTGCTTCTTAGTTACGTTGAATCCTTGTTTTCATTTTCAGCTATGGGAAAAAAGAAATGTGAGGTTTTTTTTCTCTCTTAGATTGAACACAACGACGTGTTTACGTTCGACCCTTGAGCACACATAATTTCTTTTAATGCAGTAAAATCCCCGTAAAATCCGACAAACACTATTCCTAGGCTATACCGTTGGCGACCGTTTTAAACAAGGTCTCCACCCCTGCTTGATTCTCTATCATACCTTTATTCAGCTCCTACCGGATGCCGTACTATACACACAATCACCGTGTCGACCCGACTTTCGCGCCTCACTGATATTCAAACATTTTTTTTAGATAAAATACTCGAGATGTAAAGCCTAATTACATTTCCTCTTTTAGAGAATCCCCTACTTGGTTAGAGCCATTTTGTACTGATACACTAATTCGGACGATCCTGTTAACACAACCAAGTCATTATTTCAGGGAGGAGGCGGGATCTTGGTCACAGTGCAACGTGTCATTGGTTGAGACGTATACAACTTTTTCTGTCTCTGACGTCGGTAAAATACTGTTTCATCTTGTTTTAGTCTATTCTTAGCGACTCTTCGGTCCTACAGGACATACCGGACCAAACGTTGGAACACTACCTAACTATCCGAAGAGGCAAGAAAGTCATGAAATACACATTTTCCAAAAATCATGGGTTATATTTCGGGGGATTCGGGTGGGGGAGAGAACAACATGTGTTCGATGTCTCGTCAGTACTTGTATTGTATTTTGTCTTTTTTATTGAGTTTGAGTTTCAATATCGTTCTTGTGCGTGGACGCTGTGTTATATTTTCTATTTAGTATTGCTCATAAACCTTTTTATCTCTGAATATTGTCGAACTTTCCGTTTGTTAGGCTATTTCAGCAAATGGACACTGTGCTAACCTATGTTTACAGTTTTATTTATTTTATCATGGTTGAACTTACTCTGATGTTGTTTTAATCTTTGCCTTGCCGCATAAACCTATACATGCAGCTATATCCGATTGCTGTAACGCGTAGTTGTAAGTTGGAGAACCACGACACGGCACTAAAACTGTACAATAACAACTGGCATTTCTAGTTTGTATAAAAATGTCCCTGTCTCATAAATAAGCCCCATTATCTCCCAACATAGAAATGGCGACTGTTCCCTGTTAATTCAATGACACGTTAAGCGTTTACCACGAATGCAAAAACGCCACTATTATCCACATGACATCGTTCGGCAAATTGGTACCATTTTGATACCCGCTGTATATTCGCGCGCGTGCGTACGTTACGCGCTGTCACGTGTAATAGAAAGCGACACATCGCTATCTGAACCAGTATATAAAACTGCAGCCTATAATGGATGTTACAACTAGGCCATCATCACGCGCCAACAAGTCTGCAGCGACCTCGGAATTACTGTTGTTACACATTGAACTCACTGTGTCATTATGTCATAGCGTGTCCCATATGTGTTTGGCCTTGACCTTCCAACTATTCCAGTTTCCTTTCGGTATTTTATTAATTTCTTTGAAATAACACAAGAAGTTAATTTATCGCAAATGAATGTTCATGAATATTAATGAGATATAAAAGCATGCACGTACTCATGATATTCTACGATTACCAAGGAACATATTTGTCGATGTTGATACTTGCCACGTGACATAATGAATTGCTTATCTATCAGAAAACATTGATTTATATCACGTCATTTTCTTCACCACTTAGAGTAAATATTTCTCTGGATAGACTTTTTTCTCTCCACGCAGCCTAAATCTTTCCCGAGGCAAATATCCAAGGTACATCTTAATTGGTACAAAACGGCGGTGGGGGTCGAATGTACGTCTAGCTGACGGTATACGTATTACAAGCATTATTGGTTATAATTGGTTAAAAGGGTTTTACAAGCTGTCTTGACTACTTTTTCATTAATCTTGCCGTGTTATCAGATAGGGAATGGTAAGACGGGGGCTCCTACAGACAATGGGATTACAACAATTACGTCTGTAGCAGAAGGGAGTGTGTGGAGGGATTAACCGTCGGTATTAATGCGGAGATCGCCACAACATCTACGCCGGAACGGGCTTTTTATGTCTTAGACACGTAAATCCTCAGACATATAAACCGTTTGAATTGTAGAATTTGCTTATTCCATTCGGAGATGATACGGATGCTTCATCATTGTATTTAGGACTTAAGTAAAGCGTTAAGATTAACCGCAATAATGTCGTAGTTGGTCGACTCTACCGATACTTCCTAGAAGTTTGATAAGTAAAGTATCGATGTTGTTAACCTTAAGTTATATGCGTTACCTTTCCCGACCACGTAGTCTCACATCCGGGTCAATGTCGTCCATTGTTTTCTCATGATCGCTTCTGTTTTCTCTTTGTCTCGAATTGGATTCTCAATTTAGCCTTGTATATTTAACGATCCTTGTACCACTGCCGAAAACTGTAATTAACCATTGGAAACTGTTTTTGCTGACATGACTACTGCTTCGATACATCATTACTGAAAAGAAAACTATACCCGGGACATTTATCAAAAAATGTTAAAGAATAGATAAACAAAATATAATCACAAGCCGTGTTCTGAGTGTGAAAAGTAGCGTGTTTTGACAGGGATTCGAACCCAGGACTTGAGATTGTTGTACTATCGCTCTAACCGACTGAACAGCGTGATGAACGGAAATGTCCTTGTCCAACTTTGCCGCAGTTTTATCCAAAACGAAATGAAAGGGAAGTTACTGTATCTACGAAAAACTACAATGTAGTGGGACAGGGACCCTTAAGCTGTGGAATACTTTTGTCTAAATTACTTTGCCTTTTTTTTGCATATACCTTACGCTTTAAAGTTTATATTTTAGTTGTCTATTCCTTGTGTAAAGACAGAGCTACAGTGTAAAACTCGACCGTGTATTGAGTAAACGAGGAAGCCACCGGGACCGGCTGGAAAAGGCGTTTAAGGTATCTTCGTCACAATACCGATAAACAGCTAAAGCCTTTACGTAATGTACGTAGTATATATGTGTAACGAACCAGATAATAGGCTGTTTGGTGAGGAAAACAGGGTTTACCTCGAGCTGACAAAGGCTACGGTACAGCGTTCACAAGGTGCTGAAAGTAAATCGGCCTTTTTATCATTTCTGTACGCTCACAAAACACTTTTGAGTGAGATCCGCTCGGTGGTGAAGAAAGAGCTATACATACGGAGGGGGTAATGAGGGCGAACGTAAGTAATGAAGAGGCACGGAGGTGACGAGGTCGAACTTGAGTAGGACGGGAGAGGCAATGAGAGCGACAGGGAAAATCGGGAGGGGGATGATAAAGGTGAACGAAAAAAATCATAGGGATATGTACGGTGAGGCAAAATAGTAGGAAGGGTCTGTTTACGAACTGTAGTGCATTAACCATCAGGAAAGGGTTGCTGTGGGCGAACGGGAGTGTACCAATGAGCCGAGGAAAAGGGTCTGTTACGAACGGGAGTGTATTAATGAGCTGAGGGAAAGGGTCTGTTTACGAACGGGAGTGTATTAATGAGCCGAGGGAAAGGGCCTATTTACAACCGGGAGTATATAAATGAGCCGAGGAAAAGGGTCTGTTACGAACGGGAGTGTATCAATGAGCTGAGGGAAAGGGTGCTGTTCACGAACTGTAGTGCATTAACCATCAGGAAAGTGTTGCTGTGGGCGAACTGAAGTGTATCAATGAGCCGAGGGAAAGGGCCTATTTACAACCGGGAGTATATAAATGAGCCGAAGAAAAAGGGTTTGTTTACGAACGGGAGTGTATTAATTAGCTGAGGGAAAGGGTCTGTTTACATACGGGAGGATATAAATGAGCCGAGGAAAAGGATCTGTTTACGAACGGGAGTGTATAAATTAGCAGAGGGAAAGGGTCTGTTTACACACGGGAGTATATAAATGAGCAGAGGAAAAAGGGTCTGTTTCCGAACGGGAGTGTATCAATGAGCTGAGGGAAAGGGTGCTGTTCACGAACTGTAGTGCATTAATGAGTCGAGGGAAAGGGTCTGTTTACATACGGGAGAATATAAATGAGCCGAGGAAAAAGGGTTTGTTTACGAACGGGAGTCTATCAGTGAGCAGAGAATGGGCACTGTGGGCGAATTGAAGTGTAATAATGAGCTGAGGGAAAGGGTGCTGTTCACGAACGGTAGTGCATTAATGAGTCGAGGGAAAGGGTCTGTTAACGAACGGGAGCGTATTAATTAGCAGAGGGAAAGGGTCTGTTTACGAACGGGAGTGTATAAATGATTCGAGGAAAAGGGTCTGTTTACGAACGAGAGTGTATCAATGAGCAGGGAATGGGCACTGTGGGCGAATTGAAGTGTAATAATGAGCCGTAGGAAAGGGTCTGTTTACGAACAGGAGTGTATTAATGAGCCGAGTGAAAGGGTCTGTTTACGAACGGGAGTGTATCAATGAGCAGGGAATGGGCACTGGGGGCGAATTGAAGTGTATTAATGAGCCGAGTGAAAGGGTCTGTTTCCGAACGGGAGTGTATTGATAAGCCGAAGGAAGGGGTCTGTTTACGAACGGGAGTGTAAATGAGCCGAGGAAAAAGGGTCTGTTTACGAACGAGAGTGTATTTATGAGCAGGGAATGGGCACTGTGGGCGAATTGAAGTGTATTAATGAGCCGAGTGAAAGAGTCTGTTTAGGAACGGGTGTGTACTAATTATATAATGAGTCGAGGGAAAGGGTGCTGTTAACGAACGGGAGTGTATTACGGAGCCGAGTGAAAGGGTCTGTTTACGAACAGGAGTGTATTAATGAGCCGAGTGAAAGGGTCTGTTTCCGAACGGGAGTGTATTGATAAGCCGAAGGAAAGGGCCTGTTTACGAACGGGAGTGTATTGAAAAGCCGAAGGAAAGGGGCTGTTTACGAACGGGAGTGTATTAATGAGTCGAGGGAAAGGGTCTGTTTACGAACCAGAGTGGATTAATGAGCCGAGGAAAAGGGGCTGTTTACGAACGGGAGTGTATTGATAAGCCGAAGGAAAAGGTCTGTTTACGAACGGGAGTGTATAAATGAGCAGGGAATGGGCACTGTGGGCGAATTGAAGTGTATTAATGAGCCGAGTGAAAGAGTCTGTTTAGGAACGGGTGTGTACTAATTATATAATGAGTCGAGGGAAAGGGTGCTGTTAACGAACGGGAGTGTATGAGTGAGCCGAGTGAAAGGGTCTGTTTACGAACAGGAGTGTATTAATGAGCCGAGGGAAAGGGTCTTTTTACGAACGGGAGTGTATTAATGAGCAGGAAAGGGGCGCTGTGGCCAAATTGTAGTGTATGAATGAGCCGAGTGAAAGGGTCTGTTTTCGAATAGCAGAGAATGGGCACTGTGGGCGAATTGAAGTGTATTAATGAGCCGAGGGAAAGGGTCTTTTTACGAACGGGAGTGTATTAATGAGCCTATGAAAGGGTTCATTTACGGACGGGATTGTATTAATGAGCCGAGGAAAAGGGGCTGTTTACGAACGGGAGTGTAATAATAAGCCGAGAAAAGGGGTTTGTTTACGACCGGGAGTGTATTAATGAGCCTAGGAAAGGGTTCATTTACGAACGGGATTGTATTAATGAGCCGAGGAAAAGGGGCTGTTTACGAACGGGAGTGTATTAATTAGCAGAGGGTAAGGGTCTGCTTACGATCGGGAGTGTATTAATGAGCTGAGGGAAAGGGTCTGTTTACGAACGAGAGTGCATCAATGAGCAGGGAATGGGCACTGGGGGCGAATTGAAGTGTATTAATGAGCCGAGGGAAAGGGTCTTTTTACGAACGGGAGTGTATTAATGAGTCGAGGGAAAGGGTCTGTTTACGAACGAGAGTGTATTTATGAGCAGGAAATTGGACATTATATAATGAGTCGAGGGAAAGGGTGCTTTTACCTAACGGGAGTGTATGAATGAGCCGAGGGAAAGGGTCTGTTTACATACGGGAGTTTATAAATGAGCCGAGGAAAAAGGGTTTGTTTACGAACGGGAGTGTATCAATGAGCAGAGAATGGTCACTGTGGGCGAATTGAAGTGTAATAATGAGCAGAGGGGAAGGGTCTGTTTACGAACGGGAGTGTAAATGAGCCGAGGAAAAAGGGTCTGTTTACGAACGGGAGAGTATTGATAAGCCGAAGGAAAGGGTCTGTTTACAAACGGGAGTGTATTGATAAGCCGAAGGAAAAGGTCTGTTTACGAACGGGAGTGTATCAATGAGCAGAGAATGGTCACTGTGGGCGAATTGAAGTGTAATAATGAGCAGAGGGGAAGGGTCTGTTTACGAACGGGAGTGGGTTGATAAGCCGAAGGAAAGGGTCTGTGTACGAACGGGATTGTATTAGTGAGCAGAGGGAAAGGGCCTGTTTACGAACGGGAGTGTATTGATAAGCCGGAGGAAAGGGTCTGTTTACGAACGGGAGGGTAATAATAAGCCGAGAAAAAGGGTTTGTTTACGAACGGGAGTGTATTAATGAGCAGGAAAGGGGCGCTGTGGCCAAATTGTAGTGTATGAATGAGCCGAGTGAAAGGGGATGTTTTGGAACGGGAGTGTATTAATGAGCCGAGGGAAAGGGTCTGTTTACGAACGGGAGTGTAATAATAAGCCGAGAAAAGGGGTTTGTTTACGAATGGGAGTGTATTAATGGGCAGGGAAGGGGCGCTGTGGGCAAACTGTGGTGTATTAATAAGCCGAGAAAAAGGGTCTGTTTACGAACGGGAGTGTATTAATGGGCAGGGAAGGGGCGCTGTGGGCAAACTGTGGTGTATTAATAAGCCGAGAAAAAGGGTCTCTTTACGAACGGGAGTGTATTAATGAGGAAGAAAGTGGCGCTGTGAGCTAGCTTTAGGTTTTTAATGAGCCGCGGGAAAGGGTCTGTTTACGAACGAGAGTGTATTTATGAGCAGGAAATTGGATGCTATGGGCGAACGGTAATATATTTATAAGCAGGAAATGGGCGCTGTGGGCGAATGGTATTGTATTAATACATTTAAAAAACGCACTGTTGGCGACCGGTAGTGTATCAATGAGCAGGAAAGGGGCGATGTGGGCGAACGGTAGTGTATTACTGAGCAGGAAATTTGGCACTTTGGTCGAACGATAATGTATAAATGAGCAGTAAATTGGCATTGTGGGCGAATGGTAGTGTATTAAACAGGAGATTAAACGAGAATGATTGGTAAGGGCGAACGTTACAATGAACAGGGACTGAAGAGTGAGTGAGCGTGAGCAATGATAATGGAAGAGGTGGTGAAGGCGAACAGTAGCAATGAGTTGGGAAGGCGTAATGAGAACCAACGTTTAAAAGAGTAGAAATAAGGAGAGTGTTATGGGGATACATACGAGAAATGAAAAGGGAAGTACATGTAGTGATGAATAAAGTTGCAGAAAAGAAAGGGATAAAGAAGAGGGGTAGGAGTAATGACGGACGACAAACACGTATAACACAGGGCAAAAGTGTTCTTTAATATTCAAGATACGTAGCATTCAAACATGTACCTTCTTTATTATACAAAAGATCCTTGGTACAGCACGGTATTAACGATGCCAAATACCTGGTTAGAGAATGATTGTCTACGACATCAGAATTGTGTACAAACAAGCTATTGTGCATTGTTCTTACGAATCGAAAAAACAGTTGGCCGGTGCTTCTACATGCTTGGCGATGTGCAACACAAGACTCACTTGCGTATACTAATAGCATGTACACATACGTGTATTTACTACCGTGACGTCTGAAGCAGCATTGTACCATTGCTAATTTATAATTACGCCGACGTTAAGTTATTTTTTTCTATAAACTTGGCGGCTGAAGATATTTTCTGGTTTATTTCCGATTCCTCTGGGTATTGCCAACCGGC
The DNA here is from genome assembly GCF_002113885.1 of Mizuhopecten yessoensis. NCBI lineage: Eukaryota > Metazoa > Mollusca > Bivalvia > Pectinida > Pectinidae > Mizuhopecten > Mizuhopecten yessoensis. The sequence goes on from NW_018408885.1 coordinate 356,023, forward strand.
AAATTTTGTTTCAGCAGAGTAACGGTAAAAGACTGATTAGACGCTACCGCTGCGCTTCCAGAGTGAATTAGGGTGATATACATTAAGGTACAGTTTTATCTCGGGCTGTTCATTAAGCGTTGCGTCATAACGGTAGTGACACGTCTGACAAGAAAGCGTCCGGTCCTTAACAGACTTGGCAACGGGCACAGGAGAAGCTAACTCAGTCTAAGAAAACAAAAATCAAAAACAAACAATAAGAAATGTAACAGTCTTATATTTTGGTCGTGAAATTTACAACATCTGTGCTGTTACACAACAAGATAGCTATTAAACCCTATTTATAATTATCGTTTTACCTTTGCCAGAGAGGCCGGGGTTTATCTTGGAATTGTCCCAAGCTATAGTGAACCCGTTTAACGTTTATTGTTTCGACAATGAGGTGATCAACACACTCTAATAGACGTTCTCGGTAATGGTCGCCTGGCGCCGCCGTCCTGGCCAAGTCTTTGATACCAACAGAGAGTGAATTTCATTGGACTAGAAATGGTAGTCTGGACGGAAGGTTCGGCCAATCAGTGTCTGCTGATTCAATTGGCTGACAGAACTGACCCCGCTAAATGTAACTTCACTACGTCACAGGTTTGGCGAACTCTTCAACAGTGTTGTCAGTTTTGTTGCGATTTTCGACTGTCATGTTCATCTAAAAGTCCTGCCTATATTTTGTTATATATATATCTTTCTTGAAATTATCAGTTATTCGGAATGAAACAAAACTTGAAGTAAATATAGTTACATGAATGCCGGTTATACAAGTTATAATTTAGGGTAATAATCTGTTAATATCTTACAGGTTAATATTACATAGCTTGATGTTTTGTGAATATCATATAGGTTTATGTTTTGTGAATATCATATAGCTTGATGTTTTGTGAATATCATATAGCTTGATGTTTTGTGAATATCATATAGCTTGATGTTTTGTGAATATCATATAGCTTTATGTTTTGTGAATATCATATAGATTGATGTTTTGTGAATATTATATAGCTTGATGTTTTGTGAATATCATATAGGTTTATATTTTGTGAATATCATATAGGTTTATATTTTGTGAATATCATTTAGGTTTATATTTTGTGAATATCATAAAGCTTGATGTTTTGTGAATATCATATAGGTTTATATTTTGTGAATATCATATAGGTTTATATTTTGTGAATATCATATAGGTTTATATTTTGTGAATATCATATAGGTTTATGTTTTGCGAATATCATATAGGTTAATATTTTGTGAATATCATATAGGTTTATGTTTTGCGAATATCATATAGGTTAATATTTTGTGAATATCATATAGGTTTATGTTTTGCGAATATCATATAGGTTAATATTTTGTGAATATCATATAGGTTTATGTTTTGCGAATATCATATAGGTTTATATTTTGTGAATATCATATAGCTTTATCTTTTGCGAATATCATATAGGTTTATGTTTTGTGAATATCATATAGGTTTATGTTTTGTGAATATCATATAGGTTAATATTTTGTGAATATCATATAGGTTTATGTTTTGTGAATATCATATAGGTTTATGTTTTGTGAATATCATATAGGTTTATGTTTTGTGAATATCATATAGGTTTATGTTTTGTGAATATCATATAGGTTTATGTTTTGTGAATATCATATAGGTTTATGTTTTGTGAATATCATATAGCTTGATGATTGGTAATATCATATAGGTTTATATTTTGTGAATATCATATAGGTTTATATTTTGTGAATATCATATAGGTTAATATTTTGTGAATATCATATAGGTTTATGTTTTGTGAATATCATATAGCTTGATGATTGTGAATATCATATAGGTTTATGTTTTGTGAATATCATATAGCTTGATGTTTTGTGAATATCAAATAGGTTTATGTTTTGTGAATATCATATAGGTTTATTTTTTGTGAATATCATATAGGTTTATATTTTGCTAATAGTCGATATTTAAAATAGGCATCGAATCTGGATTTTCCAATTAGTATGAACGGGGATTTTTTTTACTGACACATCACATGAGCGGCTGTAAGTTAATATTCTGTTAATTATCATATAGGTTAAAATTCTGTAACAGTTGTGGGATCATAATAGATTGGTATAATACATTAAGGATTTGAATATATATTACCATAATTCAGGCAAATTTACATGGTTATCTTTTTTATTTATAGGTAACATTAATTGATACGTCGCGTACTAAAATTGCATGGAAACGACTTTAATCGTCAAATTTGCATTCAGTTGGCATTCATAGGCAGTATGAATGCCAACTGGACAAGGGTAAATTCAACAAAGCACTAATACAGTATGATTTAATAGGTTTAGAAGTTATAATAATTCCTCTGGTCTTGGGGACAAGCAATTTATATAGTTCAATCACATTTGAAGGGTTTTAGTACAACATGAATACTCTAGACTCAAAAGGAACATGTAGGCATGAATTACAAAAACACCTTATTAATGGGCTCAGATATAGCACATTAGAGTAATAAATAGTACTAGTACCAAAAACACCTTATTAATGGGTTCAGATATAGCTCATTAGAGTAATAGATACTAGTACCAAAAACACCTTATTAATGGGTTCAGATATAGCTCATTAGAGTAATAGATACTAGTACCAAAAACACCTTATTAATGGGTTCAGATATAGCTCATTAGAGTAATAGATACTAGTACCAAAAACACCTTATTAATGGGTTCAGATATAGCTCATTAGAGTAATAGATACTAGTACCAAAAACACCTTATTAATGGGTTCAGATATAGCTCATTAGAGTAATAGATACTAGTACCAAAAACACCTTATTAATGGGTTCAGATATAGCTCATTAGAGTAATAGATACTAGTACCAAAAACACCTTATTAATGGGTTCAGATATAGCTCATTAGAGTAATAGATACTAGTACCAAAAACACCTTATTAATGGGTTCAGATATAGCTCAGTAGAGTAATAGATACAAGTACCAAAACTACACGCAACTCTTTCATTCTGAGTACAGATTTCGGTACATAGGACCATCTTTCATGTTTCTGCTTCCCTGTCATGAACGCTACAAAACGTCGGACTCGTTCAAATAAAGGTCGAGTGGTCTAAAATAGACCAAAACTTGTCTTGAAACCTGTATCAAAAGCCGGGAACCATAGGTTGTGTAGTTATAATGACATCCGTTCTCTGCCCACTGACGGAGATAAAACGGACAAATTGGCCACCTTTAAGTACAAATTAGTGAGATGCGTACATTGCAAATTTCCAACGAACACAGTGGCACCGTACAAGCCTTTGTACCGCTCACCGTTTTAGAAGTCCCTCCCTCTGAGGTTCGGCGTTTGAGACAGACGTGTTTTTTTTTACAAGAGTAGAAACATCACAAAACCTAAAGATGCGAGTAATACTCTCTGGCCTCACAAGCGGCACCCTTGGGGACAATCCCCAAATTCCATGTACATTTTAATGTAATGTAAGTCTAATATCAAGAACAGGGACGTTCCTGAATTTCCTTGATGTTTGCGTAGTAAACTGTACGCGCACGATGAACGACATCTCTCAACTGCTGCTTAAGAACGGTCAAATTGAAATTAAGTCAGCATGCATGTAAATTCATTATGCTGTATCAGAAACACTGCCAGAATTGCAGGGTAATTGGAAATAGATATACTACAATGAGTTTCTCTACTTGGTTGTATTGGGTTTGTCTTATAAAATTGGTTGTACCGAAATGTTGTACTGATTAATAAAAAGTGTTTCCGCTTTTTACACACTTTCCTAAAAAATGCGCATCAAGATTTAAATTAAAGCTATTTTAAACAATTTTAGCTAAATTGCATGAATAAAATTTGATTTAATAAAATTTCATTACGGTTTTGTGTCAACCTTTCATTAGTGCCTTTTTAATTGCATGCATGTGTCGCTATTTTACTGAATGTGTCTTGTATAGTCTAAGCGTCGGTAGTACAGTGTAAACATAGGTGTCACTACTGCAGTCGGCCGTTGTTCATTTAATGTTTATGTCGCTACTGCAGTGTATGTGTAGTTAGTGGCAGTCTGTTATTTGCTAGTATAGGAACAAGAATTAAAATGATTAAAATCATTACCGAATTAGAACACATCATTTTAGGTTTAAGTAGATAAGTATGTTATAATTATAGTTCAAGTCAGATCAACATAAACCTACTGACAGTATTAGGGATCTAATTAGGGAGACTTTGTATAATCATATTGCTAAAGATCAAGTTGTTGTTGCGTCGGCATGAATCAATTTACACGTGAAAACCTGTCACGTGTTTGATATTGGTACATGTGCATTTCTTACAAAAAATAGAACATCACTGTGTTACATGGGATATTCCCAGTATCTTATATACAACATTGATGTTCTACAAGGTCGTACGTATAATTAAATAAGTTTCATGATATGAGGTATATTAAAAGTAAATTGTTTCACGGTAACGTAGCCAGTGTGTACACCAATAACGCACTGTTATAATGACGTCTACTAAACACGTTGTGTCTGTTTCATATTTAAGCATTGAACTGCTTTCAGTTGGCATTCATCAACTGGACAAAAAACAAATTCAATGAAGCGCGCTAGCGCTTCATGTTGGATTTGCCTTTGTCAAGTTGGAATTCATGTAGCCTATGAATGCTAACTGAAAGCAGTTCAATACTTACATTTACCATTTTTGGAATCTGTTTATCTCATAGAAAAATCAATTACATTTACTATTATTCAGCATTTAGTTAAAATATGTATACATTGTATGTATCGTGTATGCTTGCTCAATAAATAGAACAGCCATCGCCCACGAGGGTCAGTGGTATCCAACGCAACAATTATGACGTCACTTTAATGATGACGTCAACAATCGGCCCATGGCATTCATAGCCTACATGAATACCAACTGAATTTGGTAGGGTTATATAGTGGCAATGCCATACGATGGTAAATATGAAAGATAAATATGTAGGTGGGCAGAATGAGGGTTGAAGATACAGATAATGGACTTTTAAATTTACATTTTGTGTTCCTTATTACATGTAATTTTCTAGGCAGTACAATTATGGACGACATACAAATAATTAGAGAGTATACATGCCATTTCAGCCAAACACAAGTTTGTACCATTTTGTATGTAATGTATATTTTATCATAAATCAGTTAAATTGCATAGCTCGTATATTTTATTATAATTAATTAATTTGAATATCGCTTCTTGTGATCCACCGTCTCTTTACTCCTGAATAGTTGATTGAAAAACTATCTTCTACACACATAGTAGTTGCCATTATATTGCATCTGAGATATTGACTTATCTACATAATGCACGTGCATGTAAAATGCGTGTGGTAATATATTCACCCATGTTTATATCACTCGCGCAAGATCAAGAACACCTATCAGCTAGAACAAGGCCGTTGTTTTATTACTGACCTTTGGCCTCAGTGATATAGATACTGATCTTTGACCTCCATGACATAGATACGAATCTGTCTATTTTACAAAAAAAGGTAAGATTTTGATAACTTAAGCTTTTCCATGTCCCCCCTACCGTGTCAATGTACGTGTACCCAGTCATATCACACTCCCGATTACGCCATAAACACTTCATATATATTTAATAGTATATAAACAAATTTGATTCATTTAAATATTACATGAAATTGATATGTATACAACGGCGGACGGTCGATAAGGGCCACCCACCAGTTGTTTTAATATCGCTGTGCAAAAACCGCAACATGCCATGCATCTGGGTTATATAGTATTTATATATATATGCACATCGCGTAAAATGCCAAAAGTCATATTTCAAATTTTGACAAGGATGGGTTGTTTATGTACGCAGTTTGGAAAAAAATAATGACGACGCTGTCATCAAAACGCTGTTAATGTCAACGTGATCGTAGGCGTGGTGGAGGAGACTGACTCACAGTGGGCAATAATAGCGGGTCAAACACTGAAACCAGCTAACATTGGGAATATTATGAATTTTTTTTATCAAGCTTAATAAAATTGTGTAATTTCTATCAAGATAAAACTTACACACTTCCAAGCAGTAAACTGCTTACAAAGGGAGATATTTGATGATTAGATTTTCAAGAATATATCTTAAGCCACTATCACATGGGTCGTGATTATCGTTAATCTGTAGGATATCTTAAGCCACTATCACATGGGACGTGATTATCGCCAATCTGTAGGATATCATAAGCCACTATCACATGGGACGTGATTATCGCCAATCTGTAGGATATCATAAGCCACTATCACATGGGTCGTGATTATCGTTAATATGTAGGATATCTTAAGCCACTATCACATGGGTCGTGATTATCGTTAATCTGTAGGATATCTTAAGCCACTATCACATGGGTCGTGATTATCGCCAATCTGTAGGATATCATAAGCCACTATCACATGGGACGGGATTATCGCCAATCTGTAGGATATATTAAGCCACTATCACATGGGTCGTGACTATCGTTAATATGTCGGATATCTTTAGGTGTAATGGAAGGTAAGATTATATACACAACTTCAACACAACTCATAGCCTATGATCGTATGACTTTATTGAATGCAGAAACGAAATGAATTTAAAGCAAATCAAGCGCTTATATGAGCCATATAGTAATACATAGATTGTTAAAACTGAATACAGACATACCGCCATTGATGCTTTCACTAGACTATCACTAAAAACGATAACCTGTATTTATCAATTTCATCAAATGATACGTATCACTTAATCTAATCCATGTGATGCACGGTAAGTAGGCGTACACAACGCTATGCTTTTCCTTCTAATTAATCTTCAATTGCTTCTACTGAATGATGCGTTTTTACTTTTATCGGATAATGCCCAGATTTTGTTCATGTTGTGTAATTCCCTAAACGCAAAAAAAATTAATACGATATTACGTAATACTTATGTTTTGAAATCAACTTTGAGTCTATTGATTAAGATTTGTAACTTGGCAAGATCACTCTGTAATATAATTTTTCGTCATTTTGCACTCACTTCATACCGTGTTTCAATAAAAAGTTTTTCTGCAGCAGCATATGAAAATGATTTTCAAGGATATATGTACATTTAAATAGCGTATTGATATGTCTTAGCGAATGTCTCAGACAGTAGGTTCGCCAGACGCTAGCTGTACTACGTGATCTGGTAGCCTTGCATTAGACCTCCGCTGTGTTGCTGCGTAATGATATTTTTAAAAATGTAAAATTTAATCCGGATTTCCTATTTGGAGCAGACAGACGTCTGGAGAATTCAGTGTGTACCCTGTACCCTTTGTTACATACCGGTACAGGTATTATGTATAGGTGAAATACAGGCGTCTGTGGCGCTAGCGAGTACCGACCGGTACAGGTATTGTATAAGTGAAATACAGGCGTCTGTGGCGCTAGCGTGCACTGACCGGTAAAGGTATTTTATAAGTGAAATACAGGCGTCTGTGGCGCTAGCGTGTACCGACCGGTAAAGGTATTGTATATAGGTGAAATACAGGCGTCTGTGGCGCTAGCTAGTACCGACCGGTTCAGGTATTGTATAAGTGAAATACAGGCGTCTGTGGCGCTAGCGTGTACCAACCGGTACAGGTATAGTATATATGTGAAATACAGGCGTCTGTGGCTCTAGCGTGTACCGACCGGTAAAGGTATTGTGTATAGGTGAAATACAGGCGTCTGTGGCGCTAGCGAGTACAAACCGGTACAGGTATTGTATAAGTGAAACACGGGCGTCTGGGGTGCAAGCGTGTACCTACCGGTACCGGTATTGTATATAGGTGAAATACAGACGTCTGTGGCGCTAGCGTGTACCGACCAGTAAAGGTATTACATATAGGTGAAATACAGGCGTCTCGGGCGCTAGCGTGTACCGACCGGTAAAGGTTTTATATAAAGGTGAAATATAGGCGTCTCGGGCGCTAGCGTGTATCTACCGGTAAAGGTATTGTATACATGTATTAGTGAAATACAGGCGTCTGTGGCGCTAGCGAGTACCAACAGGTAAAGTTATTATATATAAGTGAATCACGGGCGTCTGGGGCGCAAGCGTGTACCAACCGGTACAGGTATTGTAGAAGTGAAACATAGGTGCATGTGGTAAACAAACGAGTGGTATATGTGCGGTATTTATTCTATCACACACCTGCAATTGTTCTTTATATGTATAACTTGCAGGATATATATTTTGATTAGTTGGATTATGTTCATTGTACTTCTAGAAACTCGAATCTAAGATACGATAGACAAACCGGCGTTAAGGACGGACTTATTACATCACTTTACCATGGCGTAGCCTGTCGCCAACATATGTTTGAAGCGCATTGATTTCGAGGGGTCTCGTTTTCGCGATTTTGTTTTATATATATTTACCATAGCAGCGGAAAGGATTTATATTGTTATATTTTTATACCATTAATATAGCAAATATAAATAAAACAGAAACGATGTACATATATGTTGACTGTAGTACACATATTTAGCTTCTGTGCGTGTACCTTTCCTCTCTTAAACATAAACGCACAATACACTTGTGATAATTATTATGAGACAGACGACGACCGAAACAGTTTATCATAGGAACTGTTCCTGCTCCGTGTTTTCCATGTTATAGTCAGCATAGAGTCAGACGTAGATGTTTCATTGTAAACCGTTGAAGCTGACAATTTTTGAGTTTACAGTGCTTCTACATTTACGAAGCATAGACTCACTTGACCTGTACGTAATCGACAAAATCATATCTGATAAACTTATGTTTGTAATCAATGTATTGGACATAAACCGAAACGCTGAGATTCTCATTAAAACTTGAAACGACCCAAAATTAAAAACATGATTAAGTGTTTTCCCCATTTACTAGACGTTAAATGGGATCAACGATAAACCTCGCGGAGGTGTATCTCGTCTTATCGGATCTCTTTACTTCAATGTTAATCCGCGGGCACTTTACGATTGGTAATGCCCGGGCCGTACTAACGATAGTGACACTATAGCAGCCTTTATTTCGGTCAGACTCATGTATCAGACAATGAAGATTATGGAAACTGGTCTTAGATGGATGGGTTTCCAAATGTCCCCGGATCGAGGGTAGGGAGGGCAGGAAGAGGGCGCCATGATTGGTCCCCACTACTCAAACAATTGTAGAAAAACGTCCGAACAGTTTCCGATTGAACAACACCCACGCGTTATAGTTCAGTAATACGCTATAACAATATTTTTTGATTGGATGGTTTATCTAATGACTGTTAAACGGAAATGTAAATATTTAAGCATTGAACTGTTACCAGATGCAGTATACAGTCGATATGTTAGGACGACATGAATATTTATCTGTCACTCAAATTGCATTCATATCGACTGTATACGGTATCTGGTAACAGTTCAATGCTTATATTTACATTTATATGGTTTGTTTTGTATAGTAACTGAAGCAAAAATACGTTTGAATTTCCCGCTTATCATATGAGCGACGTCAGTATGTTCAAATCCCAAAACAGACAAATTTTCCAGAAGAAATAATATAGTCCCTCGTGTCATTACAAACCACACGCACATAAAATGGTTTGAACACAAACTTAACTTTATCATTTATTTCATATTAGTGTTTATGTGTTGAAAAATTGTTAATAACTGCATAACTTCTGATTGTTTAGAATTAAAGCTGTTTTTCGCGCATTGATAGATTACATGAATTTGGAAGTGATGCGGCGCTGAACGGACTTTTTATGTAATGGATGACATCACTAAAGAACAACAACACTTAAAAAGATATTTATACACATTCTAAAACCTTGTCGACACCTTCGACTTTTACAAGGCTTTAGAAATGCTGAATTGTAATGTGGTGGTTATTCACTGATGTTATGCATAACTCAAAATCTCGAAACCGAGCCCGTTTGTGATGACGTTGACAAACTTGGTAATATCGTAATTAGAATGGCGCTTACAATAATTTTGTGGTACCTGCACATCTTATAATAAATATATATTGTCATAATTTGTCAAGTTGCTTTACTTTTTGCGATGATCAACATTGCTAAATGCTAACGAACCCAGAACGTTATATAGGTCTATTGATACTGAAAGTATCTGGTAGCCATGTATGTTCCTACACTGACCGAATCACTTTAAATTGTAGTATACAGTCTCATATACTGGTATTTGGTTTACTAACGACATATAGGCAAATGCAACACAGAATGTAAACATACACCTGTAGCGTCATCATTGTGATGACGTCAACTTCAAGACAGTGACATTGATAATACTATGTCATTACCTTGTAATATGGTATATGGTAGGGTACAAGTGACGTTGCCATGTACTGGAAAATCTTTTAAATTCTTTCGTCGCGTTGAACATAGTAAATCATTAAAATCCATTCTTGTCATTGAAATAAACGAAAAGAACATAAGGATGTACACCTCTGGGAATTAAAAAAAATCCTGTATTAAACTTTTTTTTTATATGGATTTTTGGAAAAATGAGTTAATGGCATAGTAGAAAATGCAAAAAAACTACATGTCGGTGTGTTCGTTTTTGTGCTATGATCGGTCAAAGATACCAATTTAACACAACATGTGATTTTAAGAGATTTTTTGGATTTTGACCATTTGCGGAACAAATTCATACTATTTCTTCCAAGTGTGTAATCAGATATGTATTAATGTTTGTAGAATTGATACAAATAATATTTTCTTTTAAATTATGTAAGTAAAATTTCTTAATCATATTCTTTTAACTCAGAAAGCCGATTTTAGTTACCCCTATCCCCTATTTTTTAATGAGAAAATACTCATTTTTTACCATTTTTTGCAGATTAAACGCTTGACATAAAAAGTTCTGGTATTAAACTTTTTTTAATATTTAATGAATTAAAAGAAAATGTGTTTCTCTTTCTAAAACATCTACAAAAATGGGGGGTCGGTGTGCTTCTTTTTTTGTCCCATTATCATTTGGGGTCAAAAATCAAAAGTGCTTCAGTTACACTAAATATGTAAAAAAAAATATCAATAATGTATAATTTTCCAGTCTGTTGCGTATTATTTTTATCATATTAAACATTATAAAGTTGTACAGCAAAATTGAACCTGCTATAATTAAAAATGGCGACACAATGACAACTTAAGTGATCAATCTAGTGTCAAAAAAGGTGATTTTTTTGCCTTTTTTGAAGCCCAAGAAATACACATTAATACACATTTTCAAAATGGCCGCCGAATTGGTATTTTTTTTTTTTTTGTTTATTCTTGTAAAAAAAGTTCTACAAACAACAGACATCTAGTTTTTTGACATATTTTTCAGATGCGTGTTTGCTAATAAACTTGATCATAATTTGTTAAATATTACAAAAACCCGTTACACCAGACCAAAACGAGACTTGAACGTGATTGAAACCTCAGAAGAGTATATTCATAAACCATTTGAACTTGCAGTTTATTTACGTATTTTTTCTTATATCTATTTATTTTATTAATGTTAGTCCTAGTTGCTTACGCACAGATAGGGCCCACACGCCGAGTTAATATAACGAAACAATTAGAATCTCATGGACTGCGAATTACATACTAATTTAGATCACATGCACAACACGCAAAAAGTAAAACAAATCAGCAAAAATACCTTTCTGATATGTATTTAACGAATTTATGTATGAACTGTTTATTTGTGTACATCAATATTTAGACCTTAAGGCGTCTACAGGCATGTCCAGGTCAACTTAGGTGTGTAGACGCTAGTATCTCAATGTTTAAATTAATCGACGAGCGCTGGACACGATATATTAAGGATGGACTGACCGCCTACATACCGTAGTGGTTATGAAGAAAATGCCGAAATAATACACAAACCTGGCATGCTATATACTTTGAATGCACGCCCGACACAGGCACGTGCTTTGTTTCCGTTCCGCGCGGTTGACAGGGATAGAATTGGCACCATACGACAGGAGAGTTCCGTTTTACGCGTCATAGGTTCTAACCCTGCCGGAACAGTGACGTCAGCTGGACTTTCCCTTTGAAGTTCCTTCTGGCCAGCCGATGGGGTCGTTCGAGAGTTCCCTCTGTAGGGACCATTATACCGAACCGTGTAATTGGACAATTACATGTCTATTGTGGACTGAACGACTCCCATTTATAAACAAAATACACATGTACTACATTTTGTTTGGAGAATTGGTATGTTTTCTTTGACATGAATGAGGAAGTCGTTTTCTCGCCAAATAAAATGTGACCAATGCCACGGAACCTGCAGTGAAGTGTTAGAAAGATGAGAACACAATGCGGACTTAAAGCTCCGTGTCTTTCAATGAACAGTTGTTTAGTTACATGTACAATTGACCACAGTCTTGCTAAATTGCAAGATTTTAAACGGATGATTTCAATAATATTTCACTAAATATGTCGGAAACTCGCAGAAACACTTATCTACGTATTCAAGATAGTACAGGCTACGTAATAACCCATGTGTGTCCTACTCGGAAACGCCACTGTCTGTACATATATCGGACAAAGGTCAGGTTCACTCACCTTCAGACAGGTGAGTTGTGAGTAATGTCATTCCTACAAGATGAAGTTGTGTATGCCAGAATTAAATCTCGTTAGCAACATATATATCATCTATCATTCGATTCTGGAAATGGGCCACATGTTATAATCATGAGGAGGGTTAATTTATTTATTTTTCTCCAGAAATTGGAGTATGATACATGTAGAAACACTACGTCCATTCCTACCTCCATGGAATTGTAAGACTGGGAGAGTAAAGACATGCCCGTAGTTTACCAGACTAGTTAGTCAACCGTCGGACTGAGAACTGACACACTCGCCATTGATTGTAAAGAGAAATGTTGTCTCTAATGGATTACTAGAATTAAATTGCAGATGAAGTGTATGTAAAAAAAAAAATCAAATCATAATCATATATTTTTTACTCAATTTTATTACCTAAGTGAATGTTTTGGAGCCTGATGGTACTTTTGTAAACTAGATACAACGATCCTGTTTCACACACGTGTTCCACTAACCAACTTTTCACCTCCACAGAGAGTTCGCTATTGACTATATAGTACATTACTTATTCCGTATGAAATTGGCTACAACGCCGGATTAATATCAGTCCGAGTCCGACCGTTCGCGTTATTGGATAAAAACTGGCTAATTCTACCGAGTGCTGATTTATACTGCTAGATAGATAGAAGAGCAGATATAGTCGAGTATTGTTGGTTAAGAAACGTATTACATGTATCAGAAATGGAAGTTAATCAACAGACACTTATCATTTTAGAATCGAAAGCAATCATTTGACTTGCACAATTTCTGCCCATCATTGCAAACTCATTGTTAATCTCTTATGTTTGTATGCATGTTTGTATACTGTAAATTCACTGTCTTAAATCAATGAGATTGGACATTTTACCATTATCTATTGTTTTAGTTTAATATCTAACCCTCGTTTTGTCATTAATTGGTTATTTCTGTTCGACTGTATCACTGTGAAGTGCTCGATACACGTTCAGTGATGCCATTTCATACTTTAGATCAAACAAACTCCGTACTTACTTATTTGAGAGATTTTTGAAAGGGACCAGTAGGTGTGTGTAATAAGTTTGGGTGCTGTTAAAGTGATAGACATTGGGAATGAAGACACCATCTGTTGTAATGGAGTATCGAATCTCACGGGAGGGGTTTCGTTCGGGAGGAAAGCACGTACCCGTTGCTAATGTGCCGCACTGCACAGACACACGTCAAAACTAGGACGACTGGACAAGCAGTACACATTACCGGGAGCAAGTAGGCAATGAAACAAGGTAGATATACACAAATTATTATTGACGGGAACAAAATTGATATGGATGGAAAAACATGGCCCGTGTCTGAGAAATATAGCAGCATGCGATCGAGGTAACATGTAGTTTTTTCTTTGATAACATCACCATGCATAATACATTTCAATTAGACGAAGCAGTATTGACTATGCCCCAGTGCACTGCTGAAGGACGGCGGCCCCGTGTTTTGCACATGAGAGGTTTAAAACGGAGCTATACCTGGTATAGGGAAAGAAATAGTAAATATCATAGTTTCTATTGCATGTGAGATGGACACAAAACCCTGTATCTGACACAGTAGAGGCGGAGAATAGCTAAAGGCCGGTATCTTGTATAGTCCTGAGAGGAAGAGACAAGCCTTTGTCTACCATATGAAGACAGGCCCCGTATCTGTCAGAGAGGATATGAAGAACATCCCATTACCAGGCATTGGGAGGAGAACAATCGTGTGTCTGGCATTATGAAGTAATATTCAAACCCCTAATTTACAAACTACAGAAAGGTTTGAGGCCCAAAAAAGCACCTTGGTTATGACAGGGAATGAGCTTTGCCTGACATAAAGAATACAGCTTTTGGCCAGTACTAGGTATAGGACGTTGAGGACAGCCCCGTACCTGGCCAATACTAGTTATAGGACGTTTAGGACAGCCCCGTAACTGGCCAGTCCTAGTTATAGGACGTTGAGGACAGCCTCGTACCTGGCCAGTACTAGTTATAGGACGTTGAGGACAGCCCCGTACCAGGCCAGTACTAGTTATAGGACGTTGATGACAGCCCCGTACCTGGCCAGTACTAGTTATAGGACGTTGAGGACAGCCCCGTACCTGGCCAGTACTAGTTATAGGACGTTGAGGACAGCCCCGTACCTGGCCAGTACTAGTTATAGGACGTTGAGGACAGCCCCGTACCTGGCCAGTACTAGTTATAGGACGTTGAGGACAGCCCCGTACCTGGCCAGTACTAGTTATAGGACGTTGAGGACAGCCCCGTACCTGGCCAGTACTAGTTATAGGACGTTGAGGACAGCCCCGTACCTGGCCAGTACTAGTTATAGGACGTTGAGGACAGCCCCGTACCTGGCCAGTACTAGTTATAGGACGTTGAGGACAGCCCCGTACCTGGCCAGTACTAGTTATAGGACGTTGAGGACAGCCCCGTACCTGGCCAGTACTAGTTATAGGACGTTGAGGACAGCCCCGTACCTGGCCAGTACTAGTTATAGGACGTTGAGGACAGCCCCGTACCTGGCCAGTACTAGTTATAGGACGTTGAGGACAGCCCCGTACCTGGCCAGTACTAGTTATAGGACGTTGAGGACAGCCCCGTACCTGGCCAGTACTAGTTATAGGACGTTGAGGACAGCCCCGTACCTGGCCAGTACTAGTTATAGGACGTTGAGGACAGCCCCGTACCTGGCCAGTACTAGTTATAGGACGTTGAGGACAGCCCCGTACCTGGCCAGTACTAGTTATAGGACGTTGAGGACAGCCCCGTACCTGGCCAGTACTAGTTATAGGACGTTGAGGACAGCCCCGTACCTGGCCAGTACTAGTTATAGGACGTTGAGGACAGCCCCGTACCTGGCCAGTACTAGTTATAGGACGTTGAGGACAGCCCCGTACCTGGCCAGTACTAGTTATAGGACGTTGAGGACAGCCCCGTACCTGGCCAGTACTAGTTATAGGACGTTGAGGACAGCCCCGTACCTGACCAGTACTAGTTATAGGACGTTGAGGACAGCCCCGTACCAGGCCAGTACTAGTTATAGGACGTTGAGGTCAGCCCCGTACCTGGCCATTACTAGTTATAGGACGTTGAGGACAGCCCCGTAACTGGCCAGTACTAGTTA
This sequence comes from Mizuhopecten yessoensis, assembly GCF_002113885.1. Classification (NCBI taxonomy): domain Eukaryota; kingdom Metazoa; phylum Mollusca; class Bivalvia; order Pectinida; family Pectinidae; genus Mizuhopecten; species Mizuhopecten yessoensis. Next base: position 371,755 of record NW_018408885.1, read on the forward strand.
TAGGACGTTGATGACAGCCCCGTACCCAAAAGCAGACCGCAATTGATATAATGGAGGAGAATCTGATAAAAAGAACGACACATGAATATGCAGGTCACCCGATGACATTACATAAACATTAGTGATTTACAATATAGGATGTATAGGTGGCACAGTACAGGGCTGCATTAACTATTACTTGATGCTGGTATGCATGTAACAACCTAGATCACTGTCACGAATACTGGCAGCATTATATAAATAACGCGTCCACAAAACCCCACTCCTTTGTGCATTGTCTTACGGGGGAATCCCATGGCACAGATTCCACAATTTGTCCAGTGAAGAATTACAATATGGGTGATAATATTCATAAATGTTTTGATTAAAAACTCACCACATATGAAAGGTCGGTGTTCAACAGTCAAGACATGTTCACTTTAAATTTGTTGGTCACCGGTATACGTTAATTCATAAGACGGGACCCACACTCACAGAAATCTGTTATTGTTAATTACTTACAACAAACAGAAATCTGTTATTGTTAATTACTTACAACAAAGGTTTTCTAAGATGTATGCTGATGAAGAAAAATGACAAGTGTTATGGTCGACGTCATAATCTATTTGGAAAGTTCATTATATGTTCATTCGTGTGCATAGTTGTTTCGTTGTCATTATCTGGGTTCTCACTTTAGGGTTCTGCATTGTCTTACAGGGGAATCCCATGGCACAGATTCCACAATTTGTCCAGTGAAGAATTACAATATGGGTGATAATATTCATAAATGTTTTGATTAAAAACTCACCACATATGAAAGGTCGGTGTTCAACAGTCAAGACATGTTCACTTTAAATTTGTTGGTCACCGGTATACGTTAATTCATAAGACGGGACCCACACTCACAGAAATCTGTTATTGTTAATTACTTACAACAAAGGTTTTCTAAGATGTATGCTGATGAAGAAAAATGACAAGTGTTATGGTCGACGTCATAATCTATTTGGAAAGTTCATTATATGTTCGTTCGTGTGCATAGTTGTTTCGTTGTCATTATCTGGGTTCTCACTTTAGATGTACACGTGTACATTTCGGGTATTGTCGATGAAGCAGAGGACGCTTTCCCTTCCGGAACAACTGGTCTTAATAACATTATACTTTTTCAAGTGTTTCCTTATAAATCGTTCCTATATTTTACCCCAGTTTTATCAATTTTGTAGTTTAAATACGGTTTTGTTGACAGTTCAGTATTCTCTTGGTATTGGGAAATACCCCGGAAAGGTCCTGCACAGCTGGACCGTACATGTTATGGTATTTTATTAACATTGAAAAGCATTGCCGAAATACGGGATTTGACCGATCACCAGAGGTCAGAAGTAAAGCCGTTTGTTTGTTTGTGGTTTATTTAAATATCAATAATAACTAGGGATTTTTAAGGCGTTACTTATATTCTGTCTATATGTACTCCAGTATATACGTTCATGTTGTTTCCAATTTCACTAATCTTTCCGTGATAATATCTTAAATCTGTCGTGTTTACGCTTTCCTGTGTTCTCAACAGTTATTGGACAGATCATATATGCCAAACCGTGACGACGTCTGTCAGTACTGCGGGATGAATATCCATTTGCTGCGGGATGAGTGTTGAAAGTCCGTTAAAACAGGCCCCGTGTCGAGGTCTATCGGGTGTCTGAAGGTTAAATAGTTCGATACGTTAGGCCAGCGATGCCTTGTTAGTATTCAGTATAAATAGCCAACTGTCTTCATCGTTTGGAGGTTAACTTTCAAAATTAACACCTTTGAAGAGTATTTTGCGAACTCGTATTTCAAATTCATCTGAGATACTAACGACGCTTAGTATCTATCAAAGAAGATAAGCAATGTAAATGTCAGGTTATAGGTGAGAGAAACGAAAGGACATTGTTTGCCATGATTAGTGCTACCTTTCATCTTTACGCTGCTTTTTGCAGTGATGTCAGGCAATCAAGTCGTACACTGTTTGAAACTTGTCCAACATGCAACGCCTCGAAACATTTTAAAGTTTATACACAAGAATGCATTTTCCAACAATTGGCAAAACACAGCGAATATGCCGTGATAATCATTAAAGATGCATGGTGGAGTGTGTGTATGGTAGAGAAAGAAATGTTACACGAATACAATTAAACTTTAAACAAAGAACCTTGCAAACAACCCTCAAGTCTTCACTTTTTCACTAAAGGATTGAATTAATTTGTTATGAAGATGTCGGACGTGCGTCACTCCCTCGAAGAAAGTCAAAGCTATATCATATAATTGAGTATAACAAGAGTGTTTGGAAATATTTGTAAATATAATTATCATAATGCCGATGTTTGTTTCCTCAAATAGTAATAGACAATGCCTGATAAATGTCTACTGATATACATTTTTCTTGTTGCTCAAAGTAAATTGTATCGATAATTACCACCAATTATAGTTACAAGACATTTGCTATAAACAACCATTGTATTGATAATGTTTATTGTAATATTTGATCAGTATTCATGACGTTTATTGACACGACAGACGTGACTATTTTCATGGCCGTTCATTTTCGTCAAACTTGGATCATTTCCGTGATATCCGTACGCGTATTTGTTACGTTAGATGAATGGTTCGTGATTTTTCATAAGTGTTCGTGGTATAAGATGGAAAACCTCATGCTTAACACACATACTGCCCCAGCTAAACTAATACACTTCTATAAACGTAAGTACACGACATTATCTCCAATCTCCCTGGTAAGTGAATAGTAAATGGATTTCGTTTGATCGCATTTCAGCTCAAATGGATCCTTATTTTAACACGGTCTCCAATACATCTCGAACGATAAGAAGCGGGAACAGACTTATAATAAATTTACTGAGGCCATTGCTCTCTGAAGATGATATTAAAGTGACTATTAAATGCTTTATTGTTAATAGTTTCAGATGACGTCAGATTTAAGTTGAAGACAAAATCGACTCATATTTAAGTTATTTCAGAGCCAAGTTTTGACTTCTTGAAAACTCTGATGAAACACACGGATTAAATTACTTGATATAAAAACAAGAACATGGAAAATATGATTAAATATATCACATTTCTAGGGCAGTAGAGCAGTCCATTTTGTTTAGTCATTTTCCCTTTATCTTACTTCGTACTACACGTAGCATGGGAAAATGGGATATAAGCAAAACAAATAGTTAATTGTACAAAACTTATGAAACAAATGACATGAACTTATTAATCACTTTTGTTGATCCGGATAGTAATACACACATTCTTGCTGTACCGATGTTAGAACGCCTATTAAATATCCAAAAAGTTCAATAAGGGAACTTGTTGATACATTTATTTTCCGATGTGCAATTATGTCTGGCATTCAATTTAAAGGTGAAAAATATGACTTTCTTTCTGAAGAAGGTGCGTCTTACGGCTCTTTGACATCATGGCAGTCCGGCTATGTTACTCATTTCATTGCGAAAATGACAAATCTGAAGGTTCTATGAGAGGGAATTAATGTTTTATTCCTTAATATCATATACTTAAAGGAGATATTCACGCAGATAAAATTGTTCTGAACAAGATGATTTATTATATAAAAATGATCCATATTTATATAAATATAAAACACTGATGAAAAGAAATCCGCGTTACGTGTGGAGAAAACCCACGTGGATTGGCAGATGACCATTTCAGTACCGGTCGAGAATATCCACTCCACCACCTGACCACCATTCTTTGCTATATAGTAGTTGATTTATATTGATATGACTGTGTGGTGTTTGGAATCAACAATGCGCAATCATAAAATAAACTTATATTAGGTGGAAAAATGAACTTCAAACGATAAACCATGATCCACAGACTAATTTCAGTTTAAACTTTATTTTATCATCGGTACAATATTCCAGTAATACAAGCATGATATGCATATAGGATTCAAAAACAAGAACAAAGTACTTATGTTAAAACGTCTCCTTGCAGTGCTTATTTTAACTTTCACAAGAACAGCGCGCTATATCAATATAAATAAATTAAACCTATATAGTAGGAACACTAATCGACACACTGCCTGAAGTTAGACAAAGAACCGTAACATTTTGAAATGGGTTTTTTTCCAGACTCTTCTCGTCACAAGAACTACTGACCCAATTTTGATGCCATTTTACAGAACGGCAAATAAGCAGCCGACTCGAGATGGTGTTAAAATTTTCGCAAGGTTAAATTTTTTAAGGTCTGCAATAGCTATCAAAGTTCCCAGGTAGAGGAATTGTGCCAAAATGCCTCGCGAGGTCATTTACAACCAGGAGTAACAGGAACGGTGTCGTTCACTTAACGCTGACTCCCAATCAACTTCAGAAATCTCTTAAAAATAGATGAAAGTGAATTTTTAAGACTAATGCCAAGTTTACATAGAATTAAGTATATACTGCATGGAAACTGAAACGAAGGCGTTAGAACTACAGTCAATTCCAATTGGGCATGAAATTAATTTGACTATAAAATAGTGTATACAAGATAAGACTATATAGCTGTATTACTTAAGTAGGAGACTATTAGTCTCGACAGGGTTGTGAAAATCGGCGGAGGAGACTGCGAGTATTTAGGGATTGTTTTTGTATTGTTTTATGACCAATTCTGCAACTTCAGGGCAAAGAACTAAGGAGGTAATAATTGTAGATAGCCACATATATATATGTATTAAGTGAAAAAGGCTTTTCGGCACCATGCATTGTCAATAATATTGTAGCTGCCTTGGTCTCGGTGATAACTCGCTAACTATGCTATAACGTTAAGTCCGTTCCGAAAAATCAGTTGCTAATTTGTGTGTTTGCTTTGCTTTTCGTCCTATCGTAAGTTATGGTCGTTGAAGGACAAGCCAGGTTTTGAAGGTGGAGGAGGGCCACAGTACCTGGAAATAGACCACCAACCATCGCCAGCGGCCATAACATGTAGGACTGCCCAAGTAGGCCTCGGGAATCCACGACCAAGTGGTGGCGGGCTATAGTGACCATTGACGGTCAGACGCCTCAACCACCCCCTCCGCAAGTTTAGCTGTTTCGCTACCCCATGTCAACATAATGATGACCACTAAATGTTTCTTTGATGACGGCCGATCAAAGTGATGTCATTTCTAATTGCAACCGTACAATTTTGAAAGAAATTTAAATTACAACAAGTACCCCTGTACTACCAACAAACCTTGATATGATTAAGGTCCTACAGGTAATGGTCCTGAAACAGCAGCAATAGTTACCATTTTGTATTTATCATTGAAATGTTAACAACAAACAAATTATTTACGTTTTTGAGATTTCAATAACAGACCTTCTATTTACTAATACATGTATCTGTCTCTGAGATATCAAAACAGATCTATTTTAATTCCAGAATATCCACATAACTTACACATTAAATCCTCTGATTGTATAACCTCGGGCTCACTGGCGTGAGTGCGCGCGTTCCTCCGGGATTAAATGCACGGTTTTACACGATATCATACTCGACGTAATGCAGAAAAGCAATGTAATGACTGATTTATCATTTTCGTCAGGTTATGATAATATAACCATTTCGATTAAGGTCTAAAATCAGCTCTTTAAAGTCACGTGATAGACTTGTTTACGTTTTGGAACTCGGTAAACCCCCCATACATCTGTTTGAATATACTTTGTTATGACATATTTGTATTGACGTCTGCTTTCTTTGTACCGAATTCATGGCTTGTTTATCTGTCTTTGTGCCCGGAAGGTACGTCGAACATTTGTTCACAATCGACAAAATAGTTTTATGAAAAAATAATCCTTTTTAAAAGTCGATAGTTGTTTGTGCGGCTTTACGCCGTGACACTACAGTGCATTGATTATTATATACATGTATTTCACGTTTATGTAGCTATAGCGTATATTAAGAGTGCTATTCAATGAATACAATTAGTCTTATATTTTATCTATAACAACTAAATTTGGCGCCGAAAATATTATGCGGAAATGAAGTCACAAACTACCATATTATAGAATGACGTCACAGCGAAGACAATGGATATGCATCAAAGAGTGCGTAATAAGAAACAAGCGCATGTGTTTCCAAATATTCTCAAATTTTCTAAATGTGTAATAACAAGGATGTCGAATTCTCCTCTATGAAGAGGACACATAAATTCGCAAACTCTACTGATTATTCCACATTATTCTCTGCATGTTTTCGCTATTGGGGGCGCTCTCATCAGACAAAGCATGACTGCTGACATTCCTGTAAGTCTTGCTAGAGTCCAATCCCTTTTACCCCTTTCTCACTTTCGGTTGCAAGGGAAAATTTAAGACCATTTATCGCTTTTCTCGTTTTTGGATGGAACAAAACCATGATCCAAAACACGAAATCGATACCACTAGGGCAAACTGTGAACAAAAGAAAGATATCATTGAAAAGAACAAGGAGAATACGCCCAGATGTTCCGAAAGGGTGACGTCTTCTGCTTCATCGACACCTGTCATTAGATCTCGTTCCAATCCAAGTAACGTCAAAGATTCACACCGAGAGGTCGGACATTGACAACAAAAGCACAGGGCATACACTTACTAGTAGACACAAAAACAACGACGTTCACATCACACAAAAATAACACATTTGGCGACAATTAAACTTGTTCATAGCTTTAATCGACCTGCACATTTGGAAACCCTGTGTTGTTTGTCTGTCAAAAAGGCGACATATATCACAATTCGGAGCAAGATCTTGAAAACCTGATTAAATGAGACACGTAAACATCGAAAGTAACGGAAGCAGGGTGGTAGTATCAAGTAACGGAAGCAGGATGGTAGTATCAAGTAACGGAAGCAGGATGGTAGTATCGAGTAACGGAAGCAGGGTGGTAGTATCAAGTAATGGAAGCAGGATGGTATTATCAAGTAACGGAAGCAGGATGGTATTATCAAGTAACGAATGCAGGATGGATTATCAAGTAACGGAAGCAGGGTGGTAGTATCAAGTAATGGAAGCAGGATGGCATTATCAAGTAACGGAAGCAGGATGGTATTATCAAGAAAGGGAAGCAGGATGGTATTATCGAGTAACAAATTGGCAAGAAGAGGGGCATACTTTGTTTCCAAAGGAATGCCTACAGTTTGCTAGACAATCTTGTCACCATTTGGGTTGGTTTGGTTTGGTTTTATTTTGTTTAACGTCCTATTAACAGCTGAGGTCATTTAAGAACGTGCCTACATGTGTGTAGTGAATGCGTGCTAGCGTGTGTGTATGGAGGAGACGGTATGTTGTGTCACCAAAACGCAAAAAAAGTAATTGTGAACCAGAATCTAATTTATTCTCACCATTTCAATCACAGTACATTTAATTTTAGCTTCTGTTTTGCTTCTCACAAAATATGCTTTAAAATGATTTACAATATTATCAAGAAAGAAAGCTCGCATAATAAGAGAATGAAGGCTTCAGTTTGGTTTGAGGTATGGCAGTATAAAAGGGTCGAAAAGTCTAAATTTTGATAGACATTTGGGAATAGGATGTTACAAGATTGATCAAAAGATCTTTTGAATTCTTTAAAAACCACATACCATGTTTTCCACTTCTGCTGTGTTACAATACGATAGTCACTCTGATTTAATGATACTGAGAATGGCAGTAAGGAGTTTGATTAATGGTTTGATTGAGCAAGTAGGAGAATAAGCGATAAAATGGTGTTTATAAAGATTCTTATGAAATTTCGGAATCAAATACAAACGAGGCAGGGTCCGCATTTTATTTTGAAAATCGGAAAAAGGAAAGGTAGTGTTTCCTTACTTATCTATCTTTCTGCATGCAAGTAATGCAGGAGTGTTTCAGACAAAGATTGTGTTGTTAGGTGTTTTGACAAAACTACATTGTTTTGGGTATCGGGGTCAAGAAATACAGACATGTCTCCCGTTCCCCTTTTAAATTTCAAGCATTTAATAAAAAAAATTGTATGATGGACCTGATATATTTGCTATACTCTGAAAGTGAATCCAATCAAGTTAGCTGTCGAGAATCGTTACCCCTTTTCTGGTTATAAGTTAGATGTCCAGACTGTTTACTGTTTTCCATTCGGTCTTTAGGGAGCAGTCCAAACTATTAACCGACTTCAAAACTGAAACAGTTTTTCTGTTTTTGACTGCATTTCCTTTCTGAAGTGCCCATATCCCTCAATAATGTGTGTCTTCTTAAAAGGAATTTGAATGAATTGACGTTCGAGTTTTTGTTTCAGAATCTCAGAAGCTGGAAATGTACATTTAGAAGAAACTTGACAAGGTCACGGCAAACGTTCTGAACACTGGAAACAATACCTAGCATGAGCATACGAATCCTTTTCGTGTCGTCGTTTCAGTAACTGAACGCCTTTAAAACAATCTCCTGACCACCACTTCTGGATTATAGTTTTTGTAATTATCGTCCACTGAACTCTGTGTCGCCTACACATGTCGGAAAAACACATAGGCCCTTTTTTCTGACGGCGGCCGCGACGGCGACGGCGGCGTCAACAATGTTAAGGTTTTGCGTTGAGCTCTGTTTCTGACAAAGCTACACCAACAAAACCTCGATCATAGATGTTGCATGGGTAGTGGAGCCTACTGCACTAAAAACCTTTCATTGATTTCTGCATTGTTTTGATAAAAAAAACTCAAATCTCTGGACTTAGAAAAAAAAAATCAACGTTAAGGTTTTGCGTTTAGCTCTTACATATTAGGCTGTTTCTGACAAAGTATAAATGCTAGAGCAACCAAACTTGGGTCATATGTGTATCATGGGATGTATAGCTGAATGCATTACACTCTTTACTAGCATTTCTACGATTTCTGTATTTTTTTAGCTAAAAACCTCAAATTTCTGGACTTAGAAAAAAACTCAACGTTAAGGTTTTGCGTTTAGCTCTTGCATATTAGGCTCTTTCTGACAAAGTATAAGAGCTAGCCAACCAAACCTCAATCATACATGTATCATGGGTAGTAGAGCCTACGTCTCTGAAAACATTTCATGGATTTCTGCACTTTTTCGGAGAAAAACCTGAAACTTCTGGACTTAAAAAAAAAATCAATGTTATGATTTTGCGTTTAGGTCCGTTTCCTTATGTACTATGTCAAATGCTTATTATATTGACAAAGCGGGACAGGCGACACATATAATTACGCGTAATTCTTGTTATTTTTGAAATTATTTGTTGATCATTTGTTCCCACCTTGAACCTTTCATATTTGAAATAAGTGACCTGATGGCTATGACGGAGAAGTTCTAGGCTGTGACTCACCGTTAACCCACCGTTGTCGACGTCATACCATTAGTCTACGACTACTATTGACTTAAATAACCATTTGATTTTGTACTATTACTGACGCCATTGCTAGTGGTTACATTTGTTGTATTGGGAAAGTGCCTCTGTTACTTATTATAGCCATGTTACAGAGTGCCCCAAACACGGGCAAATGATAGATTGAAATATCACAATCGGTTCGTCTAGGTTTGGGTTTTTGACTGTTCTGGACATGAACCTGGTATGTAGCAGGTGTCGACACGAATACTACATAAAGTATTAAACATGATATATATCTTCAATACCCCGACGGTTGTTAGGGTAGGGATTGGTCTTGTTAGATCTCTTGTAAATGACACCGCTTGCTTCCTCCTCCTGCCAAACATTTCACATCAAACCTCGGAATCAAGCCGACATGTGTAGATTAAACAGATAGTAAAATGTTCATACGTACACGGCAGCGATATCAAAGATCTAGGTCAAATCATAATTGGGAAAATTGATTACAGAATGAAATATATACAAAATTGACTCGAGAATTAACGATATCTTTTTAGGAGCCAGTCTTGTTTGCAACACGTAACTGGGTGCCTTAAGCACCGACGTCGGCAATTAATTAGTGTATATAAAAACATAGCATCAACGCCCTAGCCTTATTACGTTACACTAGCACAGGGACAATTACCTACATTAACGTACTACTTGTTACTTACTCGACGCGGGTTCACTAAGGAAGCGTTCTTTGTACATTTCTGCGGAATAAACAGAACATTTCTTTATTGTTAATATGTAAAAAAAATCAAAAAAAAATCAAACATTATTTACGCAGAAGTCGTTTTCTGTGTTTAAGCTCGATAAGGCTGAAGCGTTATACAATTGCTGGCAGGAATAACGGCCAGCTACATGTCCTAAGAGTTGGTGCTGTACGCAACTTTTGTATGATGAGCGTAATTGAATCTTTTGCATAGAAATACTGCAAAAGTGGAAATTTTCGCGTGTGAAAATCTTCTGACCATTTAAACTGATAGCGGTGTGGAAATTTTCGTGTTGGCAAGGGGTTCGGAAATTTTTCTTTTCTATTTATCTATAATCTATAGTATCTGTTAATATATATTCGCGTGTGGATATTTTGTCGCAAGTTTCCTAACCACGAAAATCTCTGTTTTTACAGTATATATTTTTGTATGTATAAAAACCTCAACGCGATATCAATGTAATATTGAACAAAAAGGTATTATTTAGAATTGAAAACAGTCCGACCAGCTGAACCATTTTCGAAGTTATTTAAATAAGTATCGTATTGAACATCATTGTTGCATTACTTCCCGGTCATTTCGGATACCCTCTCGTCATGTTGCCAAAACCACTTTGATCTCAGCAAAAGCCTAACACATTGAACAAATTGTAGTTCTGTCATTCGTCGATATGATTTAATTTATCAGGAACATATATATGTGAAGCAAGAATCAAACAAGCAAACAACAAAACAACGCAAAATCAAGCATTCGTCTCTGACTTTTAAAATACGTTATGCTTTGTCATCGATATTGACATGCCCCTACAAAAGTGAGCAGCACCCCAGACTGAGTACATATGTACGTACGACTCAACATAAAATGTTGCATGTTCCGATACCGCGGGGGTAGTTTGTCTTCCCGTCGTATTGACAACTTGCACAGAAGGTAGGACAACCATTTGCATCAGACAAAGCTCTTCAGACAACAGCTGGGGCCGGAAACGATTTGTTGCATTGTGTAATCTGTCTTGTTTCAATTCTAAAGGAGGTGCCTTCCGCCCACTTCACATCATGACGATGTCACGTGACCCTAGATCAGATAACCGATATCGGACACATATATAGTACATACTGGGTCTCTGATCTAGATTAAAGATTATCCTTATACGGCACTTCATTAACAGTGGACATATCCACGTGTGCTCGTTAATTTCTATCTTTACATTTAACTCAGATGTGAACATAGCGTGATTACGTCATCACACAGATTGACGACTTTCTTTAGATATGGAATTGATTATAAATAGACCTTATCCTCTTATCCTAGGCTAGTGGCAGATGAACTGCATGTACGTATATGTTCAGGTACCTGTCGTGCCCTTTAGAGGCAGTATTTGCTATTACATAATTATCTACGTTGCACCAGTGTTAAAAGCGTTCATTTTTTTACTCAATGACGTTGTTTCAGCTTCCGATGACCTGTTTGTACCTGGCGAGGCTTAGACCGGACGCTGCAGAGTGGCGATGATTGGTAGGGACGTGTTCGTGTGCTCCGGTAGACGATACTAAGACCGGCGTAGCAGTGGTACATATGGGCGGACTAGAGATACTCGATACTGGACTCTATAGCACTGGCTCCGATTCCGTGTTAGCATTCGTTCAATAGACCGCCGCCGACAGGCAGCACTGCTGACTTTACTTTTAATCACACGTCTTGTGGTGTATTTTAGGAATTAGTTTCATTTGATGTAGCAGTCTGCTCGCGTGACAACACTGTCAACTCTACTGAAAGAGATAGCAATCAAGCACATCACGGTGAAGGCGCTAGCCTTCTTAGATCCACATTGATGCCAGGTATTTTTATCAATACATGCCGATAAAATTTACTTGTTAAAGAACATATCTTCGTTCAGATATTGTAAAATAATACTACAAAATCTTTGAATGGAATCTCACTATCGGTCGAACATCTGAAGACACAGCCGGAATCACCTGGTAATCCCTGGGCAGAGCTCCGTGTCTTCCTACCGGGATGTCCGTTACGACAGGACATACTCCGCACCGCTCCACTCGAGCGCGGCAACCACTACTACTGTTTTATAGAACCCGGGGGAAGCACTGACGCCTTCCCGAACATGTCTTATTAGCAATATCTTGAGCAGACATACAAAACTGATATAGATCATTTCACCGCAAACTTGCGATAATATCGTTCGATTTCCTTCCCGTTGCTGTATACATATCTGATGATTTCCCCCAACTTTATATACGATACGCATGTGCATGTACCATGCGATATTTTCTTATCGTTAGAAATGTTTTCGCCGGAACTACGGTAAGATGAGAGACAAGGTGCCAACAAGAATACGGCAGGTGGGAAATCGACACATGTCAGCCATGTACTGTCACGTACAACATAATTGCGTTAATAAAACGTATATTAAAATATACCATGTTTTTTCTTGCAGTCAAATATATCTTGATCTGTATCAGGCATAGAGATAAACAATTATTTGACTGATGTCAAATCTTATGAGGTCTTTTTTTGTGAAAACAAACATAGACGGCAGATGAAAGATTTCTGCTGACTTTCTATTAAGTGAATTGACGACTTGAAAGCCGTGACAAAGCGTCCTTCAAAGTATAGTATACCGCTGTAGTAATCCCTCTAACGGTCAAGGTGTGACAAAGCGTCCTTCAAAGTATAGTATACCGCTGTAGTAATCCCTCTAACGGTCAAGGTGTGGCAATTTGACCGGTCTGCTTTTTTTTAATTGAGGTCAGAGGGGATTTTGTTTTGGAAAAGAAAAATAATCTGTAGAAAAACGAGGAAATGAAGCACATATTAGACGCCGAAAGCCAAACAAAGAAAATATTTTACTGCAACGAATGGTAATGGGCTATATCAGTGGTACGCAAGGTAAAAACAAGAAACGTCCATATCTACAGTGTTTTTTAACATATGTAGAATAAGAGGAAAGGGAAGAATAGTATGTAACAGTACCACAAGTGCATGGTATATAACATGGTATATAAGTAATAAGGCACCGGTCCCATTGCATAAGATATAATATTCTGACCAGAACGATCACTAAACCATCAATGAAAACCCGTTCAGCAAAAATGTTTCCAGTTTTTTGAAGAGTTTAAACATGTCTGTTAAATATTCGTGCAGGGTTATTTACAACTTTCACCTTCATAATTGGGTCAGAATAGGAGTTTATAGCATTGTTCTCCAGTGCGATACAAGTGTTCGTCTGATACATGGATACCAACACCTGATATTACAGAGGAAACAATCCCGATCAGTAACGGAGTGCCTGTGTTTATCCGCAGGTACCGACAGGGACGTATTATCCTAATCAAAGCCGCTTTGTTCTGCTAAATACTTCTGGGACAGGTGGGGCCACGGGAGGCTGGCAGAGAACGCCTCAATACGTCACAAATCTCTCGTCAAAATCTCGTTAAACCCGTGAGTTTGAGAACATGGTCCTTTGAAATGGCCAGTGATAAGTACAACTGTACCGGCTTATATCAGTTAGAGAAACTATTAACCTACATATCACATCAATAAAATGTCAATTTACTAAAGAACGCAACATTGCCCTGCTAATTTCATCGTCGTGTATCTTCAGCCAATCAAAAGATAGAATTACAAATATGCACTCATTTCACTTTGACCAATCACGTGGTAACGTCAATATTTGTTTCAACATACGATATTTAAGCGTCACATTGACCGATATATAGACAATATAAAAAAATGACTATGATTCTATTTTCATATACAGCGTTTTATAAGAAATCGTTCTAGTTTGATGCAGACATGCAAACTATGCACGTGTTAATTCAGCATAAATAATGAAACGTTGTCAAATACATGTCTGTGAAAACGTAGCACATCTTTGAAGTGTTAGAACTCCTTGTACTAGTAGCTTTCCAGATGATATCAAAGACAGTACTGTGTAGATTTTATAACGATATTGGCCTATGATGTAATATATAGATACCTCTTGATCACCTTAACCAAAATAAGAGAATGCGATCAATGCATTTCTGGTGTTAACATAATGTATGTTACAGCTTGTTATGAGCAGGTACGTGCATGGTGCAACAACCCAGCAAGAAATGGCATCTGCCAACTTTTCGTTTGACGGTTAACATTAATCTCGAACGCAGATTTATAAATGCTGTAAAAATATTGCTTGAATACACCGATGTTCTGAGTTAACTAAAATCTAAAACGTTATATGATAGTTTTGGCATAGACTTGTTTACAATGGTTAACTTAATTTTTGAAAACATTTGTAAGTTATTACAAAAGTTTACAACTGTCTTTGCTGTAGTATCCTGATTCCAATTATAAATTCGTGTATGTTACGTTTACAAAGGTTGATAAACCTATTATTCTATAAAAAATCGTAATTGAAATTACGTTTTCTTTGAATTTCGTACTACATTTGCTCATGCTTAGCTCAAATATCGTCAAAGATGTTTTTTGTGATATCAGCCATTTCTTGTAAATAAAAAAAATTAAAAAAATGTTAAATATCATATAGAATAACAATATACAGATGATTATAGCCGAAGTTTTGTTCTTGAAAGGTAATGGCGTTCTGTACCTCATGTGTTACCTGTCATAATATCTACCGTCAAATCCATGACTGTTTCTACATGTTTCTACAGGTCAAAGTTCCAGGAGATAACCTGGACTTATTTCATTATGAAAGACACTGAAACCCCATCGATAGTAATAAGTTCTGTAGAGTAAATAGAATGCAATGCCAGGTTTTTTTCTACAAGTTTCACTAAAGAAGGCTTTCACTCACTTCGGAAATGGTACGATCGCCGCTGTATCAGTCACTGTTGGTGACTATTGCATCTGTCTGTGTGTTATCATAAGAGGCGACTAACGTTGGGGCACCTGCGGAATAAGACGTTTTCTTCTGTTTCTTCCCCTTAAGAAACAAAGATAATCTAATATTTTGATCCTATGCTCAAGTTAAACCACTATGAACCCCTATCATTTGTTTTTCTCCTCTCAACTATTCCGTCTTTGCGAATTGCAGAGTTATCTTCTCTTGAGAGCAGGTATTGATTGTTACGTCATTGGTTTGTGAAAGTAACGTCATCAATTTTTGAGAAAACGACGTAATTTTCTCACACAAACCCATGACGTAACAATCAATCCCTGCTCTCAAGAGAAGACAACTCTGCAATACGAAAAGACGGAATATTTTCGGCGGTATGTCGGTATATGCTCGACGTCATACACAACACTTGGCTTATTTTTTGTTTTGGTAATTTTTTAAAGATTTTCTTGTTCCAGTGATTTGTGTTTCCTCGCGTATGAAGCAATTATGTTATATGTTACTTTTGTTTTTAAGTATATGGTCCGACGTGTGGTAGGGCTAATGTATTACGTACTGAGGTGAATAATATGATTTCTTACCTACGGTACTTCCATCGTTACCTTGTAATATACTAATATGAAAAAATACTGATTAAGTACTGTACTCAAGACTGTAATACTGTAACACATAGTAACATAGACTATAATACTGTAACACATAGTTCTAGACTATAATACTGTAACACATAGTAACATAGACTATAATACTGTAACACATAGTAACCTAGACTATAATACTGTAACACATACTAACCTAGACTATAATACTGTAACACATAATAGTAACCTAGACTATAATACTGTAACACATACTAACCTAGACTCTAATACTGTAACACATACTAACCTAAACTCTTATACTGTAACATATATTAACCTACACTCTAATACTGTAACATATAGTAACCTAGACTATAATACTGTAACACATAGAAACCTAGACTATAATACTGTAACACATAGAAACCTAGACTATAATACTGTAACACATAGAAACCTAGACTATAATACTGTAACACATAATAGTAACCTAGACTATAATACTGTAACACATACTAACCTAGACTATAATACTGTAACACATAGAAACCTAGACTATAATACTGTAACACATAGAAACCTAGACTATAATACTGTAACACATAGTTCTAGACTATAATACTGTAACACATAGTAACCTAGACTATAATACTGTAACACATAGTTCTAGAATCTAATACTGTTACACATAGTTCTAGACTCTTATACTGTAACACATAGTAACATAGACTCTAATACTGTAACACATAGTAACCTAGACTCTAATACTGTAACACATACTAACCTAGACTTTAATACTGTAACACATAGTAACATAGACTCTAATACTGTAACACATAGTAACATAGAAACTAATACTGTAACACATAGTAACATAGACTCTAATACTGTAACACATAGTTCTAGACTCTAACACTGTAACACATAGAAACCTGGACTTTAATACTGTAACACATAGTAACCTATACTCTAATACTGTAACACATAGTAACCTAGACTTTAATACTGTAACACATAGTAACCTAGACTATAATACTATAACACATAGTAACCTAGACTATAATACTGTAACACATAGTAACATAGACTATAATACTGTAACACATAGTAACCTAGACTCTAATGCTGTAACACATATTAACCTAGACTATAATACTGTAACACATAGTAACATAGACTCTAATACTGTAACACATAGTAACCTAGACTCTAATACTGTAACACATACTAACCTAGACTCTAATACTGTAACACATAGTAACATAGACTCTAATACTGTAACACATAGTAACCTAGGCTCTAATACTGTAACGCATAGTAACCTAGACTCTAATACTGTAACACATAGTAACCTAGACTTTAATACTGTAACACTTAGTAACCTAGGCTCTAATACTGTAACATATAGTAACCTAGACTGTAATACTGTAACACATAGTAACCTACACTTTAATACTGTAACATATAGTAACCTAGACTTTAATACTGTAACATATAGTAACCTAGACTTTAATACTGTAACACATAGTAACTTACACTCTAATACTGTAACACACAGCAACCTAGACTTTAATACTGTAACACTTAGTAACCTAGGGTAACACATACTAACCTAGGCTCTAATACTGTAACACATAATAACCTAGACTTTAATACTGTAACACTTAGTAACCTAGGCTCCAATACTGTAACATATAGTAACTTACATTCTAATACTGTAACACATAGTAACTGTAACATATAGTAACCTAGACTCTAATTCTGTAACACCTAACATAGACTCTAATACTATAACACATAGTAACATAAACTCTAATACCGTAACACATAATAACCTAGACTCTAATACTTTAACACATAGTAACATAGACTATAATACTGTAACACATATTAACCTAGACTCTAATACTTTAACACATAGTAACATAGACTCTAGTAATGTAACATATCGTAGCGTAGACGTTAATACTGTAACACATAGTTCTAGACTCTAATACTATAACACATAGAAACCTACACGCTAATACTGTAACGCATACCTACCTAGACTTTAATACTGTGACACATACTAACATAGACTCTTATACTGCAACACATACTAATATAGACTCTAATATTGTAACACATACTAACCTAGACTCTAATACTTTAACACATAGTAACATAGACTCTAGTAATGTAACATATCGTAGCGTAGACGTTAATACTGTAACACATAGAAACCTGGACTTTAATACTGTAACACATAGTAACCTAGGCTCGAATACTGTAACGCATAGTAACCTAGAGTCTAATACTGTAACACATAGGTACCTAGTCTGTAATACTGTAACACATAGTAACATATACTCTAAAACTGTAACATATAGTAACCTAGACTGTAATAATGTAACACATAGTAACCTATACTCTAATGCTGTAACACATAGTAACTTACCCTCTAATGCTGTAACACATAGTAACATAGACTATAATACTGTAACACATAGTAACTTACCCTCTAATTCTGTAACACATAGTAACTTACCCTCTAATACTGTTACACATAGTTCGAGACTCTAATACTGTAACATATAGTAACCTAGACTCTAATACTGTAACATATAGTAATATAGACTATAATGCTGTAACACATACTAACATAAACTCTAATACTGTATTATATAGTAACATAGACTCTAATGCTGTAACACATAGTAACATATACTCTAAAACTGTAACATATAGTAACATAGACTCTAATGCTGTAACACATAGAAACCTATACTCTAATGCTGTAACACAAAGTAACCTATACTCTAATATTTTAACATATTGTAACATAGACTCTAATGCTGTAACACATAGTTCTAGACTATAATACTGTAACATATAGTAACTTACACTCTAATACTGTAGCACATAGTAACTTACACTCTAATACTGTTACACATAGTAACTTACACTCTAATACTGTAACATATAGTAACTTACACTCTAATACTGTTACACATAGTTCTATACTCTAATACTGTAATACATAGTGACATAGACTCTAATGCTGTAACACATAGTAACCTATACTCTAATACTGTAACACATAGTAACATACACTCTAATGCTGTAACACATAGTTACCTATACTCTAATACTGTAACACATAGTAACTTACACTCTAATACTGTTACACATAGTAACAGTATTAGAGTGTAAGTTACTATGTGTTACAGTATTAGAGTATAGGTTACTTTGTGTTACAGCATTAGAGTATAGGTTACTATGTGTTACCGTATTAGAGTCTATGTTAGTATGTGTTTCAGTATTAGAGTCTATGTTAGTATGTGCTACAGTATTAGAGTCAAGGCTACTATGTGTTACAGTATTATAGTCTAATACTGTAACACATAGTAACTTAGACTATAATACTGTAACACATAGTAACCTTGACTCTAATACTGTAGCACATACTAACATAGACTCTAATACTGTAACACATAGTAACCTATACTCTAATACTGTAACACATGCTAACATAGACTCTAATACTCTAACACATAGTAACCTATACTCTAATATTGTAACACATAGTAACATAGACTCTAATGCTGTAACACATAGTTCTAGACTCTAATACAGTAACACATAGAAACGTAGACTATAATACTGTAACACATAGTAGCCTTGACTCTAATACTGTAGGACATACTAACATAGACTCTAATTCCGTAACACATAGTAACCTAGTCTCTAATACTGTAACACATGCTAACATAGACTCTAATACTCTAACACATAGTAACCTATACTCTAATACTGTAACACACCCTAACATAGACTCTAATACGGTAACACATAGTAACCTATACTCTAATACTGCAACACATAGTAATTTACATTCTAATACTGTAACACAAAGAAAAATAGACTCTAATACTGTAACACACCCTAACATAGACTCTAATACGGTAACACATAGTAACCTATACTCTAATATTGTAACACATAGTAACTTAGACTTTAATACTGTAACACATAGTTCTAGACTATAATACTGTAACACAAAATAACCTAGACTCTAATACTCTAACACATAGTAACCTATACTCTAATACTGCAACACATAGTAACTTACATTCTAATACTGTAACACAAAGTAACATAGACTCTTATACTGTAACACATACTAACCTAGACTATAATACTCTAACACATATTATCCTAGACTCTAATACTCTAACACATAGTAACCTATACTCTAATATTGTAACACATAGTAACATAGACTATAATACTTTAACACATAGTAACCTTGACTCTAATACTGTAGGACATACTAACATAGACTCTTATACTGTAACACATAGTAACATAGACTATAATACTGTAACACATAGTGACAAAGACTCTAATACTATAACACATACTAACATAGACTCTAATACCGTAACACATAGTAACCTAGACTCATATAGCGTAACACATAGTAACCTAGACTCTAATACTGTAACACATAGAAACCTAGACTATAATACTGTAACACATAGTAACATAGACTCTAATACTGTAACACATACTAACCTAAACTCTTATACTGTAACACATACTAACCTTAACTCTAATACTGTAACATATATTAACTTACCCTCTAATACTGTAACACATACTAACCTAGACTATAATACTGTAACACATACTAACCTAGACTCTAATACTGTAACACATACTAACCTAGACTATAATACTGCAACACATAATAACCTAGACTCTAATACTGTAACACATACTAACATAGACTCTAATACTGTAACACATACTAACCTAAACTCTTATACTGTAACACATAGTTCTAGACTCTAATACTGTAACACATAGTAACCTAGACTATAATACTGTAACACAAAGTAACCTAGACTTTAATACTGTAACACATAGTAACATAGACTCTAATGCTGTAACACATAGTATCCTAGACTATAATACTGTAACACATAGTAACTTACACTCTAATACTGTAACACATAGTAACATAGACTCTAATACTGTAACATATAGTAACCTAGACTATAATACTGTAACACATAGTAACTTAGACTATAATACTGTAACACATATTAACCTAGACTCTAATGCTGTAACACATAGTAACATAGACTATAATACTGTAACACATACTAACCTAGACTCATATAGCGTAACACATAGTAACCTAGACTTTAATACTGTAACAAATATTGCATACTTGGATTTAATATCAACAGCATAGACTAATGAGATAATTAGTGGTAAATAATTGTGTTGCCTACATTTGTATTGCGTGACACCTGGTCATTCCAGCACTGTCTGGGACCGGTACGGCTGTTTAATACCTGTAAAATGTGCTCTTCGTTTGACGGCATGGAACCCTATACTAGACGTGCCGTCAACTTCGCACCCAAACGAGCATGCCTTGCCTGATATGGAAAGGTGTTTTGGTGGAGAGTATGCAATATTTGTCTGACCATTTGCACCTGACACGCACACAAGTCATACATACTTAAACACTGGACATAGTCCCTATTGTGTCTTCCGTGAAAACAAACAACCTCACTACATAACATATCAAATATACATGGATTTCATCTCGAGTCGACTTAATTTGCTTTCCAGAATTACTTGGTAGCTGGTAGCCTAGCCGGAGGTACCTGTAGTGATGGCGTCTACGACAAAGTTCAAGTCCCTATCTAGTCACCGACAAAGGGAGGGAAATATACGCGTGCACCAGCATAAATCAGCAAGTGCACTTGGTGAAGCTTCAGTGGTTGTCTGACTAGAGATTTAGTTTCAAACGTTCCAAAAGAAAAGTTATTTCACAAGAAAATGTTTACAATGTAAATGTTGATATGCGATCCTAATCCTGGCCCAGTTGTAATGTTACACATGTAATAGAACATAATATGGGGAACGATGGAATTGATAAAGAGCTACTACTCACAGTGGCAAGCTGTCTGGGGAATATCCAACAACAGATGTCTTCGTACAATAACCCGTGTCCTAGTTTACACCTGTATTTTAGGATATTGGTGAAATACAAATGACACCCAATTTCACACAGAATGATTCACATTCATTATAGACCATTTTATAGATATATTCAATGGCCACCATAGGTTTTCTGTTGTGATCAGATCTTACCTGTTAGGTACCCGGTAAGATATTGCCCTTTTGACCTGACCTATCCTGTAGTGCTATATGTACTTCCAACGAAACCCTAAGTACTGTACTAGTAAAACAAATTTACAGGTTGCATCTACTCATTGTATTAAACATTTTCACCAAGCCACCTGGTGCATTGTCACAAATCAATCAGATTAATGAAAACTAATAATAATACTATGTTGCTACATTTAAAAAAAAAACTGTTAAGGAAAAATAACTTTATAAGAAATCGCCCATGTCAGGTTTTGAACATTTTTTAGGGGGGTTCCAAAATTTTTGCTGATAAAACCGTACCCGACGAAGTCGTTAAAGTTAGCAGAACTTCAGGAAACCATAATGCGATTTAGATCTTAAACTGTCAGACATTGATCGAAATAAAAGTGATTGATGACAAGCATTAGCAGACCTCAGGAAACACACGGCAAAAGAAGGTATTAGTGAAATATTGGATGAAAATAAAATATTTCATTTAAAATAGGAATGTTCTGAAGCTTAATGTTAAATCATCTATAGTAAAAATGGCACCAATGAACGAGCATGGAATGTATTTGCGTTTGTGAAGATGTCGGGAGATAAATCTGACATTACGAATATGACCTAGATGGATGTAATTGTAGTGAACGTATGATGTTACATTAACAATAGTTGATTTCAAATTGTAAAAATTGACAATATGCAATTAACATAGCAGGACTTAGAAACCTGCGGAAGGTTCCAATGAACAGTAGAATGACTGCTCTCAGTTATTGCGGCGCAACATGTTTACTATTTCTCTCAATAGATATGCCTGTTCAAAATGTAAGAAATAAAATATTCCTAGCTTTTGGATAAAAAACAATCCACACGAAAGTTTTCCTATGTTCCATAAAAAACAAATATCAAAGTATTCGCTCGAATCAGTCAACCTGTGTTCATCAAAAAACAAAATGTTTCTCTTCATCAATATACATAATCAATATCGAAAGAAAAATATTCGATATAAAAATTGATAAATATATATCGCTATACGAAATGAATGAAGATAGCGTTTGATAAGCGGATCGTATTTTATCCGAAAAATGTAAAAGATTAATGTATTTAGAACCGCAGTAAACAACCAAACAGACAAATTAAACAGCTACTGCATCCAATATATAGAGTCCCTGAATCAAAACTAATCAAGTGTGCATCTTTTGATCTTGATGCTAAGTACCTGCACATCTCGAACCTGATTAGAATTGGCTGTTTCCATGGGTTCAATGAGTACTTCGTTCGGGTAATACTTATAAACATTTTAGTAATATACCATAACAAAATGAAAGAGCGTGCACTTCTATGGAAAAATGATTAGTTACCTAAGCGGAATGTAATGGGTAGAGAAACATCAGATACCAGAACTGCCATCGAACATCGCCTCACATGCACGTGCACAGCAGCAATTAGGTGTACCGACACGTGAAACCTTACAACACAATCACTATTTATCTGAAACAAATCAATTACAATTATGTAACAAAATTAATCGTCCAAAATATGGACTGCATTCCGTGACGACTTCATGGAATTTACGTTGGAACTGAACATGTATCCATATAAGGGGCGGTGACTTGAGCATGTCCTGCTGTGCTGGGTAAACCAGTGTGGTCATACTGCGTTAACGAATTTGACAAGGAGATATGGATTTTAACTAGATAGAATGCAAGAATACAAGACAATTAAGTATTATGAAAAGCAATATTTGTATATAACTGACAATACTGGTTATATTTTTAATAACAACTATGAAATTATATAGAGATATAAACCTAAGCGTCAACAATACGACAAACCAAAAGGGAGGACAACATGAGCCACACACACATAAAACAGACAAATACGGGCGCTCCGAATAGGTTGAGGTTCACACATGAAACCCGCCATGGTGTCTCCTGGAAAGTGTTTAGGTACAATGTAAGATATTTAAAAAGAAATAAATGTATTTTCACCATTGTGTTATTCTTGAGATAAACGCAACATTAAAAAATACCAAACACATGTAACCGACCATTAAAATGGCAAGCTAAGAAATGGGTCATGCAAGGCAAATATAGCATAATCTGCTTGGACAGCAATTACCACGCATTAAAAGTACAAACAAAGAATAAACTCATTAACTCTCCAGTTTCTGAAGTATTCATGTATGCTGGTTTTGTAATTTAGTCTGCACGTGTAAGCAGGTGTCTGATCTGACGCGTTCAAGTGTTCCCGACAGCATGTACATCACCTTAATTCCGTTTGTTTCAGGCTTGAATTAAGTAAAGTACAAATTTGTCTATTGGTTGCTGTTACAAAGTCAACATGCTTTCGAATGAGGGCTTTCTAAGAGCAAGGCTTCATTTCATTTCAGGGATATGTTCGACACTATACAAAACATAAGGAATTAATGTATTAATTACCACCATTGTCAGTCAAGATATGCGCGTGCGAGCACGGAAAGGGAATGGTCTTGTCCCTTTAAAGAAGCTGAAATTGATGTTAAAGGCACTTTAAGAAACATTGTAATAAGGACATTAGACGTTAATTAGATTAAATATGTGTTGGAAAGCAGAAAAACATATAGTACGTACCGAGTCTCTTCATTCTTTGCATGTCCGTTTTAACGTTTAAGAGCTAGGATTGCCACAATTCATACACTGTTTCAAATCGAGAGGGGATTTCTTACCACAAAATTATTAATATTTTTTTGTTTTATATAAAGTGTCCTGGAAAACGGTCTTTAAATGAATCTTGTTTGGAGAATGGATAACGTTCTTAAGGTTAGGACGCATTACTCCTCCCGAGCTATGTTGTATTAATCTATCTCTACTCTGTAATCAGTACTGATCCGAAATTGTTCTCAAGTGTAAAGTGTGCTTATTTAATGTAAGAGATTATGTGAAAGGGTAGCACAATTTTGACTGCTCTCTTTGAATAATCCTCCGTATTTTCATCTACACTGTATACTGTGCTTAAAATTATACGTCAAATACGGTTACAAAGGAAAAGAAATTCGTGCTATTTTCAAGCTCCTGCCGATAACAGTATTTGGAATGATAATTTTATAACTTATATACACTGTAACCGTAATCTGTAACATAAAGTAACAGTTTTTAAGCCATATGAACTTGAATTCTTGCGACAACAGAATTGTTGAATAAAAGCAGGCCTACACTTAGTGAGTGCACGTCCTAACACCTCGCTCCCTACCACGTAAATCTGATACACCATTTGTATTTCATCTTTCGTGGAAGCAGCAAATTGTTAAATTAGCATGTAATTTGATGATATTTGATCCACTTAACTTCCCTAAGAACGCCACAGGCAATAGATAAACATGTAAATACATTACTATTCTAAACTTATGGGAATGGGCGTGATTACGAAACACGTGTAGTGCGAAGAAATTAGGTCACGTTCTCTGGGTAGCAGCAGGAAGCGACACGAACAATGCCACCTGTTGGCCCGCTGAGGTACTTAAAGATACGGTAGATAACCGCATGATGGTTCATCGCATTGTTACACATTTATTAAAACATAAATATATAGTGGCAGTTTCCGGACGTCTGCCAAGGAACAGCAGTAATGGAGGGTAAAGTCGTGCAGTAGGACAAGAGGCGTAATGATCTAAGGAACACCGTTAGTGCCACAAACAAACATGTTTGCTCTGTAAAGCAAATACGTCTAAATTTATAAAACGTCCAGTAATCAATAACTGATTACTTGCCGAAATGCCTCGATTCATCCAATATTGATGGTTGGTCTACTGGTGCCGTGATATAACAATTGGAGCTATATGTCGGCACTATGTATATCTTGGGATGCGGCTGTTGTATCATTTGATATCATCGTTTAAAAACTTTCAAGTATATTTCGGTACCTTTATAGCCGTTCTCCTCACTTCAATTCGTGGTGATGACATGCCGTCAGTGTGAACTATATTTTCAGATATTATAACTTATTTGAATTCGATCCATTTGTTGCGACTGACAAAAATGTGTCATATTCGTACAATCGTTTCCTTTGAGTGCGAAAGGGGGTTGATTAGTAAAAACGATCACTCCTATACGGTGTAGACAGGAAACTCGCAACCCGGGGTTAAGACTGCCGAAGATGTCTTTGTCCACACCACACAGGAGTGATTGATTACTTTCTTCCACACGTCCCTTCCGTTAACACAACTTTTACTATTGAACCAAATGCAATGCGCCATCACCAAGGGCAGATGGAAAATGTGAGAAAACCTGGTAACGCTGTATTAAGTGATGACGCAATGGTGACGTTTCAGAACAATAGCGCGTGTGAGCTGTGTTTTGTTATGTCGATAAAGACATGTTTATCTTTTCCTGAGCAAACAATGGAATGCTGTGCAAAATTTGGGAGAAAACACGGTCATACCAACCGGTTCGTGGTCAAGTATTTACCTACATGTGACGCATAGTGACAGTCATCGAAACACAAATAAACCCACCCATCAAAAGATTGAATGTATATATTTAAAATATCAAACAAAGACTAGACAGAAAGTCCACGTTTCTTAGAGACGCTAAAATAATAAGTCACTTTTACTATTAACCAAGTAATCATTTCTGCTAGGCTGCTATACACGACGACGATGTCTATACCCTGCCGTGGCTGCAGTAAGACAACTGAAGGGTACGTTGACACCGGCAAACCACTTGTTACACGATAGGTAGAAATATGTGACCTAATTACGGGTAATGTACGTGTAGCTTGTCATGAATTATTTATTTAGATGAGAGCCATATAGGTCAAAATCCGGGGAAATTAGTGTGTACGCTCTCGGGTGTTCTTATATACAAACAAATGCCGATGCGTTTCGGGACAGACATTCTGTGCGATCTCCATATATTTGATTAGTCGTTTTCTTTGTCAATCCTATTGTGATACCTTTACTTCCGCAGTGGTTTATATGCCAATATTGTTATTAAATCTACTTCCGATGCGGTTAATATGCCAATGTAGTAACAGGACAATTACTCCCGTGATGGTGTCTGCTTTCACATCAGGTTATTCTGTTACTATAATCAGTGTGTGTAGTAGAACATTGTAGAGAGTTGTTGTTCACGTAGAACAGATTACAGGGAGTGATGTACATCAGTTAGCACTCTACAACAATTAAAAGCTTCGTATCGTTCTGTTGTAAGGTTTGTTCATCCTTATAATGTAAGCCTGCAGTCCTATGTATACGCAGTAATATTTGCACGGAGTTAATTCTATTGGTTGTTCACGTATTACATGTTTGAATTAATTTACGGAGATAGGCACTGCACAACAAAACAATTAACATGGACAGGTTTGAGTTAGTTGGCAGGGCGGTTAAGTTTGCAGGTAGTGACATAAATCAATAAGCATGGCTTGCCGTGATATCAGTTCCTTGACTTTTGGTTATAGTTTACAGAGAGTGATGTAAATCAGTAAACACCGTAAAAATAGTTTACATTGTAGTAATCTAAGTCAGTCACACTTCAGCAGCACTGGTTTAAGAGATTTAAGTGAGTTATCCAAGCAGTACCGTTTACAGGGAGTGATGTAAATCAGTAAACACCGTAAAAACAGTTTACATGTAGTAATCTAAGTCAGTCACACTTCAGCAGCACTGGTTAAAGGGTTTTAAGTGAGTTATCCAAGCAGTACCGTTTACAGGGAGTGATGTAAATCAGTAAACACCGTAAAAACAGTTTACATGTAGTAATCTAAGTCAGTCGCACTTCAGCAGCACTGGTTAAAGGGTTTTAAGTTAGTTATTCAAGCAGTACCGTTTACAGGGAGTGATGTAAGTCTGTGATGCTTCTGATCTTTGAGTTATAGGCTATGTGATTACACTTAACCATTCTATCTTCTGTGCTGACTTTATGCTACAAAACAAAATGTGCGATTGATAATTTCCACAAAGCAGAGAAAAATTAAAACCATATTGTATAAAGAGCACATCGTTATACTATCAAAACTTTATGTATCTGCAGGAATCAATATATCAAACGGTAAACGTTTTATATTAATCTTTTGACACAAAATAAACAGAATCAATTGTCAAAACAATAAAGCCGTTTCAGCAAAGCGTAATAAAAAAGAAAATTTTGCGCATGAGTTTTCAATAACTAATTCTTATCTATACAACCGTGAAAAGACTTTTCTCCCATTTTGATGTTTAATCTAGGTTTTAGTAACTTCAATCATTATAATCTTATCCGAAACAATGACTCAATCACCTTAAGGAAGGTAAACAATCGAGTTGCTCTTACAGGAAGCTGCCTTCCCAATACTGACTCACTAGGAGCATTACACCAATGATTCACTGTCCTTCATCCTATACAGATAGTTATCTCCCCATCATACAAGGTCACAAACGCTTTGCTATGTCAAGGCCTTTAGATCTAATCACCGGGAGATCCATACGTGTAGATCATTTCCGATGATTACCTCAGAGGAAAGAGGACAAATGTAGTTCTTGTTTGATTTATACACTACATAGTCCGTCTGCATGTAGCAGTTTACACAGCCAAACTTATTGATGTCAATTTGACCATCAAGTCCTGACCTGAAATTGACCTGAATTTGACCAGAAATTGACATCTAGAAATTTTGCCTGTGTACTGATATCATGAAATCACCCTCTTATTGTTACTCAAACATGTTTCAAAGTATGCAAAATATTTTGTCCTCGTTTCTCTGCAGTTTTTTGTTTGTTTTCATTCGGACTGATAAATGAGGAATTTGATCACATAAACATATAAACACTTTCAAAGGGAACTTAGAATTTCGAAGATAACACCGACTTGACGAAGTGAAGCCCCGGTGAGAACTGCTATAATTGATGTTGTTAGTGTTACGTCAAGCGGTTGCAACCCTCCCCAGGATCTGTAGACTACCGTGTTTATTTAAAGATAATTCCGATACGAAAGTTTGATATGTTTTATTTTCTTGTTTTTAGATCGAAATGTATGAGGTTATACTTCTTATTGTGTCTATTTAAAAACTGGAATAGAAATTCGTGATTTTCGTCACGTATGCAGTTACACGTACATCTAAGTAAATATAATTTCTTACTCTGTGAGATTTCTAAGATTTTATATTTAGGATTTGAGCGTCTAATGTTTAATGTTTTCGTGACATATCTTGATTGATTTCGAGTGATATGGGGTGATTTCCACGATAATTTACCTAAACAGACGGACAAATCTATCACTTTCTGCGATGCCAAGATGGCGAAGATACTTTTCTTTAATATATGAAAACTAGAAGCCATTGCCGTTTAAGTGATTTTAATTGGGATATCAACAAATTGTCAAGATATTACTGACATGTACATCGCGTGTTGAGATCGAGTGTCGACACCTATATTAAGATAAATCACTCGTTAATTACATGCGAGTATGTCATTAGTTACTGTCGAGTACAGGAGACAGACTCGTTTGATATCAACTCGACACGTCAATTACCACGGGTGGTAGTCCTTCTAAACTGATAAAATATTTCAAAGTTGGCAAGAACTTAACTTTCTTTTAAATTTACATTTTAAGTTAAAAACGTAGATAAGGAAGTCTTTGGGAAATTTAACATGGTTTGTTATAGTAACTGTATGTTTGAAACTGAAATGTCATACCTTTTCCTTCTCTTACATTTCTAGATTGTTAATATAGTTGCATTAGGTATATCATATATCAGTACGAGCGAGATCAAATGATTTGGGGTTAGTTTGAGGTCAGATTTATTTTTGTCATGAAAATGACTTGACTTTATCTAAAATGATAGTACAAATGATAGTACAAATGTAGTACAAATTATTGACGTTTGAACCAGTAACCCACTTATTAATTTTGGGAACGACTTAATGACATCATGATCTCATACGGTCACGTGTTGTTCCGGGGAATCTATTTTAAATCCAGGAGAAGTCATTTCACTTTACGTTAAATGTTTAGGTAAACTCATTATTGGCCCAAAGCGGTTATTTGCAACAAACACTAAATATAAGTTAGACGGCTAAATAGCAAGATTAAGATACGTGCATATGTCAATAATTAGCGTAAGACCATGGCATGCACCTTCAAGTGCATTTCAAATCGAGTTCATTATATTGCAAACATTACAGGATACGGGATGCTACATGTGTCACCTACTAGTAATCATTTGTGAACCGCTTTGAGACGACCTAAAAACTAGTTTGTGATAAAGCGGTGTATAGAACCTGAAAGACTGAGGGCGACACTAAAACAAACAAAATATGACGTCATATGATGCACTTCGGGTAATAGTAATATATTTTTATTGAAAGTGTTTCTTTCTTTCTTCTAAATTGAAGAATTACAAGACTTACATATTTATATACATGTATATCTTCATTTCATAAATACACATATTGATAAGCATGAACAAGCATTGTTTGTCAGTAATCGAAAGCTTCAGCCAATCAAATGAAGGTAACACATCTACAAAAGTAAATGTCTTCAAGTCAGAATAAAGTCTCCTTAACCAAAATCAGTCGTCGTGTATTTGGCGAAAATTGCTAAATTAAATGCAAAAATTTCAAATTCAGATTGTTTTATCACCATTGGCACTTGATTTCAAAGATAACTGATAAAGATGGCAAAGAAGACATAAACGTGCACAATTCTTCTACATCAAAAATGGTGGTATGAAAGTAATAATGAACCAAAAATTAATTTAAATATCCTCGGTTTGTATATAATTTAGAATTATGTGTGTTTTAAAGTCATTGTGTTAAACATTTATGTATCACATGACGACATAACTGGATTCTATCATTTAATATTAAATCAACCAACAACAATCAAACTTCAATTCCAATAAAGGACGTGAACGTTTTCAGGAACAAATATTAAACAATCAGTTATAAATGATCGTGCTTCGTTATTTTTCCCGAAAATTATTCACATTACGGAATGCATAAATAAGTTTACAGTAATTTGCTAGGATGTCGGTGATGATTTTTGGCTATATTCTTTCAATATGACAGGTTAATCCCACGTGACAAAGCCATTCAGACGAAACATAAGTAGACGGTGAAACATAAAATGTGGGTGTTATTCTGCAAGGACAACCAAGTTTCCCATATCAATGCATAGATGTCCATTCTATGAGGGAGTTAGCCATTTCTGCTGTGGTTCTAGAACTAAACTTTGAATTGTTTTCACATTGAAGGTCTAAGAGAGCTCTTGTTTTATTTTTTGCATCCATACAAGGCATAAAGACACATCCTGCCTTTATGTTTTTTCCGCATCAGGTTGTGAATGAAGAGTTTTAAAAGAAAGGTTAAGACCTTATAAAAACCATGGTACCGCGTTTACATTTTAGCGTTTACGTTACATGTAACATTTCAATTACGTGTGATCAATTTAGATTGCTCACATCTGTTTTCTATGTGATCCGCTCATTGCTCTATCGCTTTTGAATAAATACTGGTGTTTGGTAATTTCTGGCACTGAGATGATTTTTATGAGACGATAAGATCCTTGGTATACCTGTTGGGATTAGACAAGATGAAGGAGCTTGTCAACCATGGCACCATTGCCCAGGAACCTATGTGTAAATTATTTCACTATATACCTTTAAAGCACTATGTAATACGATTTTATCCCCGCAGTTTAACGATAAATGTGGATATTAGGACTTATTTTCACGTCATATTTGTTTTTACAACACGTTATTAAAAACTGACATGCAGACTCTGACGCTTGTATCTTCCATGTTATGAGGACGAACTGGTGTTTTGATACTATGAGTCTTTTGATGCATGCAACACCGATACAACGAAACAGCTTTGATCTCGTTAATAAAAGGAACAGCATTACGTGTGGAAATCCATGGTACAGGAACTGGAACATGCGTATTATAGGCTCGCTTCGGTATACACGGTATACACCAGACCCGAACCGTATTATAGGCTGGCTTCGGCAGGGAATACAGCGCCACGGTATACACCAGAACCGAACCGTATTATAGGCTGGCTTCGGCAGGGAATCCAGCGCCACGGTATACACCAGACCCGAACCGTCTTATAGGCTGGCTTCGGCAGGGAATACAGCGCCACGGGATACACCAGGCCCGAACCGTATTATAGGCTGGCTTCGGCAGGGAATACAGCGCCAGGGAATACACCAGACCCGAACCGTATTATAGGCTGGCTTCGGCAGGGAATACAGCGCCACGGTATACACCAGACCCGAAACTTCCTGATAGCGGATACTTGATTACTTTTAAAATCCATTTCTATCTTATTAGATAATCATCCTATCTATCGAAGCTAATGCAGTTTTTGTCCGGATAATTTGGTGAAACATTATTCTAAGACGTTTATAATAGGATGCTGGAATGATACCAAGCCGGCTAGATAAACAGGAACTGAGATAGGGGTTAACATTTAATAGAGTGTGACACTAGCAAGGCATGGCAGGCAAACACTGTTAGTACATTATCATGTTGTTGGCTTCTTGTACCGGCTACACGTAGTAACAGTCATTACATATAGGGGTCACTTCTGAAAGTGCAGTTGCTAATTAGTTTTGCTGATAAGGCTTATATAAATTAAATGACCTCTTACATCCATGTAGTTTTGCTTTTGTTAAAAATAAAAGATGTTTTCTTTTCAACGTTTCCTATCGGTCTAAATGACACCAGTAATTAATCCTTTCTGATTTCATAAGCGCTTCACAGATGTTAATTACTTCTCATTGACCAATCAGAACCTTTACCGTATCGTCCTTAAAATGAGCAGTTTGTACGTGTACATCTATCCTAGCAGATCGTAACATCTGGAATAATATTCAGTTACATTTCTATTTATGCTTTTCTTGGCCTGGTTAGTTTCAGTAGATATCAGCAATAACAAACAGGAAAACTATGGCCTTTTTGAAAGTATCATTTAGCACCTTGTCTAATTCCCTCTGTACTTTCCAGGGGTCTCCGTGTCAATCGTTGCTTTGTTCACATTTTCAGTTTGCATAGCGGTTTTGATGACAATTCAGTATTCTCTTGTTTTATTCAGAGTTCCTTGTCTTGATGAAAACCTTATATATTTCTCAATCGAAAATAATGTAAAAGGTAATTGCTTTACAAATATTTCCGCGAGAAGAAAGCGACGGAAAAGGCATATCACATGTCAATTGGTGAATTTACAAAAACTGAATGAAAAGTAGGATAAATGAACATTATGGCATATACAAAAATCAAAGTTAAACTCATAGGAATGCAGTAAACTGACTTTACACGAGTCTTTGTCTCTGTACTTGGTACGAAAACCAATGCGATGTGTACCTGTTTTTAATCATGAAAATCGGTTATCATGCGCATCTTACTGTTTTTAGTTAATATTAAATTAGATTTAACCTCCCTATCGTGTCTTTAATAAAGAAACCTCAATGACGGAAGGTTTAGACAAACAAACGATAACAAGCCATCACTCATTGGAGCTAATTTGTACTGTGTTTCCAGAATAGTCTAACCTAAAATGATCCTGAAAATGCATGCATCTGTTAGTTATTGCTTTGATAACAGATTGAATTCAACACCGTACCAGTAAGTGAAAGGGTAGATGCAAATTCTAAGTAACCAAGCATTGGGGTTAAGATACGGTTACTTATAAATTAGATCAGTGCTCGAAATATGGTGACGTAGACACACACATGGTACAACTACAGGTCTAACAAAACACGAGGAGATTGAGACACGCGGTTACACACCAATCAGACCTAGACAACCAACAATATGGATGTTATCTATCCTAGGGATATTTACTTATCTCTTGTCGCTCTTCACGCGAGAACATTTTAAAGGATCTCATGTCTGATTCGCTACAACACGGGTATTGGCGGATAGACGTAATCTTTTAGTTTCGTATCTCAACAGGGGAGAGCGGCATAACGTCATAGGGTAGCACAGATTGTGTTTGGAAATAAACCAGTTGGCAGCAGAAAAACATAAACAAATAATTATCTATACATATTTTCAGTAAAAATGAAGGCACTGCCTTCTGCTGTTTTCAGTGATGTTATCGCTCCAGCAAGGAGACGTTATCTGACGGGATGAGATAGGCTTATGCCAGAGAGGAGATATTTGTGTCATAACAATGGTGAACGGGTGTAGATCAGGTTATATCCGAGTACAACTTGGACACGTATAAATAAATCACCCTCACAGAAATAGAGTATCACTCATACAAAAATACACAATCGCAATGTTTCTGGGTCACGGCGCCTACTTTCGTCGAAAATATAGCTCCGCGATTTTTATCTTGAGAATATAACATAGACACACTTGAATCTTAACTTTGAAGTCACCATTGACAAAAATACCAAAACAGCAAACACGTACACTGATTTCACCTCACACCAACCAGAGAGGGCAGAGGTTTAACTTCTTGAGATACACACACACACATATATATGTCAAGTGGAAGGAACTTTTTTCTGCTATCAAGGTCATGTTTATGACTTATCTAGGAATTGGCAACTATTCATAACATATTAATAAGATTTTCCCGCTCTTTGTAGGTATTCTGGTATCATTAAAAAAGAATAATAGAATCCTTCTCTACCTTGAGAGCGGGATACACATATCCCACTTCCCGAGGGTTGATGTTCTTGATTGTCCCCCACGATGCTCTACTGAGAGTACGACTTGCAATATTATCGCCCGAAGGTTGAAAAGTATGCATCGTATACATCAAGGTGAATGCTGATTCGTTTTCTGCAATCCTGTTATTTTGTACTGCAAAATGGTTTTGTTTTGAGTTCTGTCTTAATGTACCTGTTTCATGCTTTAAGCTGTCTAGATGTTTTGAGAAGCATACGGAGCGATCAACAGTAACGTAATTATAACTGTTCTTTAAACAATGTATGTCGACCATTAGTATTTGAGAGCACCTTATACGTGAAGATTATAATCTCAAGAATGAACATCAGTAGATATATATTATCTAACACTTTACAGTAGATTGGTGTTTGACTATGCATTCACGAGATCTTTCAGTTAGCGGTTCATTGTCCTCACGATATAAAGTCAAATTATTAACCATCTAGCGTATAACAAAACTATTTACATTACTGTCTCTCAAATGATGCCATGTGTATCCAATTTTATGATCTCTTGAGGTGTCTGGCGCATAGATTCCTGAAGAATCATAGATTTTCTTCTGAACCTTTGATTCGGATACCAAAACACAGTTGTCCAAAGCCTTATTACATGAACAAGTCGTCAATGTATATTTCCAAATATATTTAAATGCATTGTAAAACTTACATGCATATTGATAGAAAACAATATCTGTAAACTTTCAATGGTATACATGTAATATCATTATTTTAAGATGAAAAACACATTTTGCATTTCCAACGCATAAATTATGATAAGTATTAGTTCTAATGGTGCACACACTATATAAGTGATACAGCATAAGATAATAGCTGCGTTATTGTTAGACACCTAAGGGAGCTCAATACCAAGTATCATGATTAACAGCCTAGATAGTGCGAGTATTGAGGTTATAAAATATAAACGGCACTTTTATTTTAGGCATATAATGCGTAGTTTCACCTCGAACTAACATTGCTGACCAATAAGACATTGAGGTGAACAATTTCGATTGAAATCGGGAAACAAGACTTTATATTTAAAAACATATTTTATCATAATAATCCGGTCAAATGCAACGTTATAAACAAAATATGTAAGGTTTAATAAGTTGATACACATGCCCGAGTGTCCTTTGTTCAACAGCGACAAACTCCCTTTCTTCATCTCATCTATCTGTTGCTAAATGAAATAATCAAAGAATGTCAATAACAGGCCTTAAGAATAAGTTCAAACGTATCAGAAACAAAATACTAATATACCTATCATATGTTTTGGTGATTGAGAATAATCGTGTACGCATACTGTTAGCGTTTTCCCATTGAAATGAACGTTCCTTCTTTGTCCATGTAAGTTGAGCAAATAAAACAACCAGATTACGAGGTTAGCAAAAAATTATAACCATTCTTATCGTCAACACCACAATTAATTGCGAGTAGAAAGTGATGGTTGGTGGCGCAACGAATATCGCTTTCGACTTTCACCGAGACGTCAAGGGTTCGATTAGCCGATCGGAGGTAAAAAGATAGGGAGTATAAGCTGCCCCATCACACTTATTTAATTCGGGTGCTCTGATATCCTCCCACGTTTAAACTCCCTGGCAACGTACTTAACGATCTATGCAAGTAATAGTTAATTGATATAAAGCCTATTGCCAATGTGATCACATTATCTCTACAAACATTTTTATTTCCGTTTTCAAGGGTTACAGGGAGACAACTCGGGGAGTTTTCTGTACAGCACATACTGCACGTCACGTTTTATCAGACGTTTGTTGAATTTACCCATCAGATGGCAGGATAAAGGGCGGAGTGTGTTTACGCGTGCTGACCATGAACAACATATCTGAGATTAATCATATCGTTGTTTATTGAATCTTGTCGTATTTAGATGGTGCCAAGGACGCGAGCTGGTCTCGGTCTGGGTTTTTAATCTCAAACGAAGTCACCCGAATATTAGACAGGTATCGTTTAGTATCACCTACAGGGGGATGAATAAAGTACCTTGTTACAATATGTATAACTCGCAATTTTGTTGACGTAACCAAGGGAAATGGTAAGAAATAACGGAGACACGAGTACATGTAGCTTAATTCTGATTAGCAAATATTGAAGTACTGTACTTATACAGTAATTCAGAATATCTATCTACCCATTTATCCTTTTTTTAATTTCAACTTATTATTTCAAAACTGGAGCATCATTAAACGCGTAGTAAATGGAAGGCAACTCGAGAGGAAGTAACAATAGAAGGGGCACATTAAAAATATTGCAGAGTGGAATAAAATAACGCGCAATGACGTCAATTTTGTTGGTTGGTTTTTTACGTTTAAAGTTATGACAAAGACAGAAATATCCCACTGTGATAATCTGTATTTAATTACATTTATTCCTTTTGATTTCTAATGAAGTTAAAAAAGACCATGCTCAATGAATCTCGAATGTTAAACCTGAAAATTGATTCACTGTTATTGATTTCACTTTTATGGATAAAGAGGACAGCAAATCAAAGCCCAAGGGCAAAACTTAATATGATTAAACTTAATGGAAAAACTCATCGTCACCCATCATTTTTTAGTTTAGTTCTGCAATACATATCACTATACTAATGGAAGTGACAGGGAGTTTAAGTAATATTTTGAAATATTATTGATTTCATGTAACGGGTTTCAAAGTACCAATCTTTAAAATTATTGTAACACCAAACACTTCACAGGCTCCATAGTACAATGTGTTAACATTTCAAGACGATTAAGGTTCTCTTAAGTTGACCATGTTAATGAAATAGGAGAATATAGATTAATGCTATTTCGACCAAAATTGATAATATTTTACAATAACTTCTGTAGTTGGCACATTTATAGCTATAGTATCATCGTCTCTTAAGTATTCAAACTAAGAGCTTTCTGTTATAGCGTGAAGTAGTAACCCTCAGCTACACACAGACCATCACACTTTAAAGAAAAGCTTGTTGCACTTTAAGTAAACAGATCTGTTAAATGTTCACACTTTATCTGTGTAAATGTCGACTTTACACAGATTTTAATTTGAGAATCTTTCGAAGTGTATCGTATAAACATACTAGTACACAAGGAACTGTTGATTGTTTACCTAAACATTGATTTCCATATACTCAATAAACATTATCTCACTCACCAGGAAACACCTATTGTTGATGTGAAACCAAGACAATTATAGCCAGCGTGTTTAACAAGATGAACATGAATCAGGTTTTGGTGTACAGTTATCTATGAAATAGTTCTTAAACGTCCAGCAATTCCATTTTTGTTCTTTCTTGTTTGTGAATTGTCTGTCTTGTAAAATGATTTTAAAATTTTAAGGATTTTAAAAGAAAATTTATGTAAAAAGGAGTGAATTTTGAAAACGAAATTGAAACACAATTTTTTGCAAGATAATGTCAATAAAAAGGATACCAACATAGACTCGTATTGCATTAATGTATATCAATTTCATAAATGCTGAAATTGTGTAAAAGTAATTATCTTTATCACATACTTACTAGTTAATACGGTTTTTTTTTGTATAAGTTGCTCTAACCCATATCAGCCCTCACCGTATCACACCCCAAAACCTATATCAGCCCCCGCCGTATCACAACCCAAAACTCGTATCAGCCCGCAAAACCCATATTACATCCCTTTTGGAGTTTTTTTGTCGATTTTCAATATTTCAAAAAGAAAAACAAATCATAAGATAGTATTTTGTATTAGTAAGTATGTAATAAACAGAATAAAACCAGCCTTTTTCCACATCACACCAAGTATCAACCCTCGACCAATATCAGCCCTCGGCCCTTGGGCTGATATTGCAGTCTTGGGTTGATACTGGGTGTGATATGGAAAAAGGCATGTATTATTCTCTATATAAACGATTAAAAATTGACATTTTATAATAAAACCATATACACATAGTAATTGCATTCAAGAGTTATCGTTCTTGAAAAACTTCACAGTAGTGAAATAGGTAGCCGGTTTCCTGAAGTACAGAAAAATGGACACATGTGACTCATTGATTAAAAAACAACTGAATTAATGCCTGGCTTACTTTGCAATACTTTAATATTGAAAGAACACACTGCATACAATAACCATCAGTTTAATATTAAACATTAGAATATGCGGAAATTGTGATACTGTCTCCCTACATTGAATTTTCAACTAGGGATGTACTTCCTATTTCCGTTTAGCAATACACTCCTATGACCTTAAGTTTCAAGGGGAATAGAACTGACCAGGTTTAGCCTGATGCATATCCTTGCAGTACCAGATTTTCCATAGTGTTCTCAATACAAAGGAAAGATATCAAAATATAATTTCATAGGCGCCTTTACTAAACGTATTTTGCAATATCATTGTAAAATATGTATACACAGCATGTAGTTGTAATTGGTCTCGACTTGGACATGTTTTTGTCCTGCGTCGCTGATGTAAGTGAACTAACTGAAACACGTTTAATGCAAAAATGATTATA
Organism: Mizuhopecten yessoensis; assembly: GCF_002113885.1. Taxonomy (NCBI): domain Eukaryota; kingdom Metazoa; phylum Mollusca; class Bivalvia; order Pectinida; family Pectinidae; genus Mizuhopecten; species Mizuhopecten yessoensis. The sequence continues at coordinate 410,475 of NW_018408885.1, forward strand.
ATTCCCATGATTAATTACGAAAATGAAAGGTTGACGTCTAAAGTATCTTTCTAATTAATTCAATTCTACCGACTCAAGTCCTTAGCAAACATGTACCTACAAATCTGACAACAAATTGAAATGTGTCTGCGTCGTTGCGACATGTTACTTAATTGTTATAAAATGCATATACATTCTTTGTATCAAGTTTAAGACGCTTTCTAGATGTACTGTTTATACGCGTCTGAATAAGCTCACCTGTCTCTGGGTAAGATTGGTTAGGCGTTAACTGCCTGGAGTATGCTTTACGTTGTAGTTGTTTGGTAATATTATTATACGTATTTAAAACTTTATCAACATCCTGGTGTGCATGCTTGTATGTAAACTGTTTACACATAAATACGAATTTTGGGTGTACTTGTTTGTGTGTGTTATGTCATGTTTTTGTAATGAAAGTATCAAACCTTTAAATTATTCCGACAACAAACTGTCAAGTGTTTGTAGTAAGATATCAAGTTGAACGACGGCGGAAAGAGAATGCAAGATACTCATTTATTAATTAAGCCTCAACGAAATAACGACAAATCCTGACGAGTTTCAATTAAGCATTGAACTGTTTTTGTATGGTATTTATGATCTATTTGAATGACACAGCTTTACAAGCAAACAACATAATGCTCGCCAGCGCATTATGATTTGTTTGCTTGCAAAGCTGTGTCATTCAAATAGATCATAAATACCATACAAAAACAGTTCAATACTTATATTTACGTTTTCTCTGCCTCTTATGGGTTTTTTAACTTATAATTTATAATCAAAATTTAAAATGCCCGCCTTATCGACAGTCCACAAAATTTCGTTCAATAGTTTGAACAGCGTGTTTGTCACGTGCTGATTTGCAAACAAAGAAGTACTTTGAAATTTTAACAAACACTTCAATGTTATTCCACAATTCAGTATAAATACAATTGCATATGATATGTCTATAGTGTCATTTAAGTTTATCAATAGAACTCTGAGCTGAAAGTTAGATTTGAAATTGTTTCGATTTTTCTCCGGAACAAATTTAGCGCATGGATAAATACTGTGAACACCGTCAATCCGACCTTGCCCTCCACGAGGGAGTTATTTTTGGAAGTTAATTCAAAGAATCCAGACGTGAATTTATTTGTTGATTTTATGGGAATCTGACTGCAGTCTGTAGATTCTATAACATCCTCGTTATTTGACATGTCGTCAGAAATTGAGGAAACAGTGACTGCGAGACGCGTGAAACTGATAGCGTTTGAAGTGAGTGATCTTGCGACGGAGCACAGGGGTTCATTACAAATGTCTGAAATGTTTTTGTGTGCTGTGACTCATATCAGTAGATCTGTAACATATGTGTCAGTAGGTCTATAAAATATGTGTTTATCAGACATTTGTAACGAACCCCTGTTGATCAGTGCAGTGTAACAGACGATATTTTTGATAAATTGCATGAGCGTTAAAATTGTTTCATTGCCGGCATTGGTGATTTCAACCGATGTGCATTTTGTACAATATTGCAGACCTTAGTCTTGTTTTTGTTGTAATAAAAGTATTTTTCAATTACTTTTTCTTTTGCATATAAATTTACAATGACATTGTCAAGTCTCACAATGCCCAGCGATATTTCAGCAGCCGTCATGTTTATTTACATTGGATATTATAGTTCCGGTCAGAGTTGTATTAATACGCTAAGAATTGTGTCTCGTGCTGCATGGTAATTAAAGTCCCACCAACGACACAGCTTTCAAAGAGGCTATATAGTGACAATGCCATGCACATGTAATTATTCGGTAATAATAGAAAAGATAGCTACTAAAAATGTATGTATTTCGCACTGGTGATACTGCTATACATTGTGAGGCGGTCGTCATTTCTTTACTAAACTTCGATCTCCATGTAAAAATATATTATGCACTCGATAAGCTTTCGGCTGATAAATATTATTCGGCGCCTTAGGAAATATATTAATGTAGAGTGGCGCATAACCATTTATTACAATTATTAGCACTCTGCAAATTGAAATTTCAGCTATTTTGTTTGGCACCTTTGCTCAAAATTAAACTCTCAGAAGCATGAAAAATCCATTTCAAAGTATTGACATTTATATACAATGAACCAAGATTTTTATTCCAGCTACGAGGTGCATGTTCTTCTTGGAAATGTCTCTTATGTACCCTGCATAATAACAGAGTTAAACGGACAGCAGTAGAAACAGTTCAGATTTTGAATTGAATTAGGCAATGCTTCATACAGGACTTCACTTATGGGAAAAACCATTTCTACAATCTACTTTACTTAACTTCTAAAAATTGTGTACTAGTTCTGGTTGATGAAGATATGAAAGCTTTGTACACGAGTTCTGTGTGTACCTGTTTACATATACGTACTTGGTAGACGATTAAGTATTGTTTGTTTACAGGTTAACACCTTTTACAACGTCTGTGCCTACCTGCTGCATGTAACATTTTGTTTACGAATTTTAGGTGTATTTGTTTGAAGGTAAACACCTAATTTTAAATACAAGTTCTGGTGTACTTGTTTACAAGTAAAAACTTGGTATATTAATTATTGTCTGACATTTTATTTTGTTTCTTGATAACTTCCCGCCGAGGCGAGCAATGACCTTTTACGAGTTCCACGCGTGAATCCAAATGATGACACAGTAACTGCCAATGGTAGATGCGGGTAATCACAAGTGTGAGAGACGGTTCGATACCTGTTAAAGTCCTGCTGTGGCCGATCCCTATCTATCTGAGTAAGATACCAATTTTCTTATCTTATCATTACTTTCCTAATAGGTTTCGTAAATTTATTTACATGCCGTTTTAATGTCTTGCTTTTTCCAGCGTTTAAAATTGATACACAGGCAATATTAAAATCATGTCCGTTATGAGACCGTATACTTTAAGATTATGTTTTGTGTCTGCAAAATGTATTTTTGCAAGATGCATATCAAATTTTAATGCTTGTAAAACCAAAAGATTTAAATCATATCTGACGTATGCAATTAACATCTTAATGATAATCTGCACGTGCAGTAGATCACTGATGAATTGGCCGCCTCTCAGCAAGCATGCACGAGATAAGGAGCAATAGCAGATGTACAGTGTACATGTAACAGAGTGTCCAATCCCTGTGTCAATCGGTACAAATTAGTGGTAGAATAGTTTCGTATGTAAACGATAAAACAGACTACCTTCGGCCTTTTAACTACATTTTCTTATCATGAATGATGCAATTTGATGTAATATATCAAATAGATTGGCATTAATCAGAAAAAGAAAGCACGTCCTTGCAGAAAGACTTGTTGCAGCGGCGAGTGCACAGCCGTCGTCATGGAAAACCTTGATGATTTTTGCTTCTATAAGTGGTCGGCTTATAAACACTACTTCAAAATGTTACAGATTACAATTAAGCAAAGAAATGATATCATAGATTTCAATATCTGTTAGAATAAGAGCACTTTTGGTAATTGAGGTACTAAGAGAGAAACAGTTATATCAAGATGTGTTAAAGGAATACATCGATAACACAAGTTTATGTGTGACAGAATGCTGCAGGCCCGAGTCGAACGATCACTCAAACTTTACATATTGGATATGGAAACAAGTGATACAAGATGTCATATGGCATACGCACATGTGACGTAAGAGACCACGTGACATATCGAGACAAGACCTGAAGGGCCATGTGATTCGAGCACATTGGCCATTGTGTTTTTAGCGGGTAGATGTGATGTATGTGAACGAGTAACGTATAGTGTCATGTGAAAAACAGGAAAGCCTGACGTTTAAAGACATGTGACGTATTCGAACACGTGATATAAGGGGAGACGTGACGTATAGAGTATTATGTAGAACAGTTGACACGTGATACATAATGTACATGGGACATGAGATGTACGCGGTATGAAGGATTATTGTAGTGACCACTGTCGACCATTAAACATTGTCACCCAAACTACAGTGTACATTAATAATTTCAGTATTATATAAAACAGAATCGTGGCAGTACATTCGGACATGATGGTTGCTATGTTTGGTTTGAACAAACCACCGTAAACACAAAAATTTGGATAAACACCGCACGCCACCAATGGTTAAGGCAAGCCAGCGAAACAAACTGATTTGGACACACACCGAAAGCCACAAGTGGTTTGAGAAAACACTGAACGTACACCAATGGTTTGGGAAAACCATCGGACACCCCCAACTGTTTGGTTAAACACTGAACATCACTAATGTTTTAAGCAAAATACCTCAAATCGTCAAAAGTTTGGCAAAACGCCTAACACCTTCAATGATAGGACAAAACGCCAAACACCTTCAATGATAGGACAAAACGCCAAACACCTTCACTGATAGGACAAAACTCCAAACACCTTCACTGATAGGACAAAACACCAAACACCTTCACTGATAGGACAAAACGCCAAACACCTTCACTGATAGGACAAAACACCGAAAACCTTCACTGTTAGGGCAAAACACTAAACATCTTCACTGATAGGACAAAACACCAAACACCTTCAAGGATAGGACAAAACACCAAACCCCTTCAATGATAGGACAAAACACCAAACACCTTCACTGATAGGACAAAACACCCAACACCTTCAATGATAGGTCAAAACACCAAACCCCTCCAATGATAGGACAAAACTCCAAACACCTTCACTGAAAGGGCAAAACCCCAAACACCTTCACTGATTGGACAAAACGCCAAACAAACACCTTCACTGATTGGACAAAACGCCAAACAAACACCTTCACTGATAGGACAAAACACCAAACACATTCAATGATAGGACAAAACACCAAACATCTTCACTGATAGGGCAAAACACTAAACACCTTCACTGATAGGACAAAACACCAAACACCTTCACTGATAGGACAAAACACCAAACACCTTCACTGATAGGACAAAACACCAAACACCTTCA
>NW_018408885.1:415604-437957 GCF_002113885.1 Mizuhopecten yessoensis
TAACATCTTCACTGATATGACAAAACACCAAACACCTTCACTGATAGGACAAAACACTTAACATCTTCACTGATATGACAAATCATCAAACACCTTCACTGATATGACAAAACACCAAACACCTTCACTGATAGGACAAAAAACCAAACACGAATTAATGGTTTGGACAAACTAGTAAATATTACCAATGGTTTGAGCAACAGACAATAGTTTCGACTAACCATCGGTCGTCACTAGCGGTTTAGGCGAAAAGCAGTATTCGGATGGAACGATACGATAAGTGATATACAGTGATAGCACATCTCTTGAGATCAGTTTAAATTGTGTTCTTGTTCTCATGCAAAACACATTATTTCTGATTATTTTTGTTTCGTTGATAAGAAGAGTATGTGTAACCAGGTCACAAAAACACTTTAAGTAGGGAAAAAATGATACATTGTGTAATCTAAAAGATACAGATGTTACATTAAAAGATAAAGAATAAAGAGAAATATATATAACGTGTTATCGAGAGAAAATACAATTGTACATACAATTAAGAAAATGGTGAATTCCAATGTTTCTTTGCAATATCTAAAATGCCTTCCAGTTGAAATGAAATTTATCAAACAACCTGCAGACAGTCAGGAGAAATTCTGCGTGTTCAGTTATCTCTACTTGAGTGCGAAAACAGCCTGGGATAACCGAGGTATACACGTAGAACGTCAACGTTCGTAAAACAAATCGGTGAAACAAACTTATTTACGCTATCTTGTACAGAAACTGAAAATTACAACGAAATATTTTTATATCATCGTTCACAACATGGAAAAAAAGAATTTAATACTTAAAATTGGAACAGTGGAGCTTTTAACGTATTCTTGGGTGTGGAGATGGAAAAGTAGTTTTCCATTTTGCTTAAATCTGATTAGGAGACGCTGTTCTTACCTTGGCGGTAATGTTCCTACCTGGAGCTCCGTGTCGAGGTATTATCTCTGCTCTGTTTCTTCTCAGATACGTTTGACGTCACAAATCAAGAAACGGATTACGAATGCACGCTCATCTTATAATTGTATAACAGTGCTAGCAGGTGTCCAGTCGTTGTAGATATTTCATTTTTTGCCCGGAAAATTTCAAATCATACTTTATCACAAAACCGTGATAACAAGAAGGCGTTGTCTTCCTATTCATATAATACAAGATAATGTCTTTTAGCCATCGTCTTCATCCTTTTTTTTTAACAGTATCAGAAAATCAGTTATTTTTAAAACAATGAGAACGACTTTATGCCTATTTCAGTTTGACATGACTGTCCAATGTGGTGAATCTTGTGTACCTGGTCAATGTTCGTTCTCTGAGGAGTATCCCGTGCATGTATGTGATGTGTGGGTATCCAAACGTTGGGGGAATGTTTACAATGCCATATTACCTTAACTAACACGTTTTTAAGGAGGTGAAATGAGGATAATCAATGCCAGGACTAGATTGTGTCGATCCGCCGGCGTTGTCGGGGACATGGCTCTCGTACACGTGTAAATAAATGTAGATATATACATATCTGGAACATCCTTGTGTTAGGGGTCATCATGCACATCAAGGGAGGTTATTAGCCCAGAGCATTTGCGAACTTTTCAATCAACATTGCTCTTATTGTTTTGTATTTGTTTTGTTCGTAGTTTAGTCTTAAGGATGAGTTAAATGTTCGTTATATGAGAATAATACCGAATTTAGGTCAGCAACCCTGTAATCATCAAAGATTTAGGCAAAAGAATCCTCATGGTTGGAACAGTATGACAAATCACTGACGTTACATGTAATTTTCTAATGATAGCAATGTTTGTTTGTGTTACTTCATATTTCCTCAGTAGGATGCATGGTACGTGTAATGTATGCATGAGACACGGTACTTAACACTGTCATATTTCAGGTACTTTCTGACAATAGAAGTCCCCTACTGTTCGGTGGTTGGCAGGGGATAATTCGTTTCGTTCTTACCTGCGACGGATGTGATAACCTTTTTGTCTATTCGGAATCGCCATAGGAGGCAAAAATAAAATCTGCTGGTGCTGAACCGGAAGTAGAAACTTTGGATAAAAACAAAAACATGGAATAACAACATGTGCATCTGTATGGCCACTGACGAGGGCCGTCAAACAATAGGTGTTTACAGTTTGTACATTTGTAGGAACGTGGAGGAATATACATTAGGATATAACTTACAGTAACTTATTGCTCTCTCATGTACATAAAGTATTGGTAAAATCCAACAAATGGACTAAATATTTATGAGACGTTGGAGGTACATATGTAAGTCGTTGTCCGGGTCTAACCATCTCGACAGTCTTGCAATTCGTAAACAAATATAGATCGTTTATACATCCTAGAGACCAGATTATTCCACACCTTTCTTTCCTTATGATTGTATAAACATATATATTTAGAGAACAATTATACTTGATTCTCATATTTTGCAAAATAGAATTTCTTTGTTTGTTTGTCTTACGTCCTAGCAACAGCCAGGGTCATATAGGAACGGGTATCTAGGAAGACAACGCTAGAAAATGAAAGTAGATAAGAGAGAAAGAAGACAGGACAAATGGGAAACGAAAATATCCCATGTGTTGCAATTTTGGTCTCTTCCACCTCCTTTACCTAGAAGACACGGATGACCCCGATTCAGGAGGGTGAGGGGGGCATATTAGTCACCTCTTACGATCATGCCGTGAGACACAGCAGGCCTATTCTGTCCCCGAAGCTGCACAGGTTAAATAAATGAGTAAACGAGTGTGTTCTACCGCGTTCTGTGACCTTGGGCATCCTATGTTTTATCGCAATTTATTACTGTATTCACCAAAGCATCAGACGATCAAAGAGTGTTCTGGGGAATTACAGCGCAGTATTTTACGTTTGTTCGTCAAATTGCCGTTCAAGGTCGTAGGAACAGATTCCGATATTCAATGTGTTGTCGGCTTGACTAAAATAATGGTCTAACAAAACTGATGGTCGCCATATTGAATAATTGAAATATTAGGCTAGAGAAAAGCGATTAAGCCTGTCAGTGTCTTATACATTCTTATCAAATTCTTCAAAGGAAGTCATTGACGGATAATCTTTAAAGAAACACGAGTAGATTACATAATCTCCTGTCATTTATCAAAGTCTAAAAATAGCGCCTGTTTAATGGTACAATCGACGTAATGTTTTATACAATATTTATTTGTCTGTCCAGAGCGGCGGGCCAATCTGCCACACATCAAATGGATGTTGTGGCTAAATAATCACCAGCAATGAACCCAGCGTTAAGTTCCGAGACCCCACACAAATTTGAGTTATGTATGACATGGTTATAATGTACGTGAGTAAACATGTTTCACAAACCACGTCTTTGTCCATCTTGATCAGTAAAGTGTAATACCTAGATCAGTCTTAACGACGTCATCAGCACGTGAACAACGACTATGTTGTGTTATAAAATATTACAATCATGCTTACCATTACCTCCTCAATCAGGGACAGAAAACATAGTCAAACAATGAAAAACATAATCTGACATTTTTTATCATTTAGATTTAATCGAAAGTAAAAACGGCACTGGGTTTGGGTGTATAGTCCCATTCCGTATAGAGTTAATATTTGTTACCGAACACATCGGGTCCCTAACCTTTCTGTCAATATGTCAATCAGATATTACACGTCGAGGTATAGTTATTGACATACGACGTGTGAGAATATCGATAGCATGACACCTACCATTACAAATACCCACCTCCCAAGAGGGGAGGTAATGACAAAGTATGAGTGATTAAGTATGTTGTTAAGAATATTTGTTCTTCATTTCCTTCCTGTTTTGTATCTATGACAGTTTTTACTACACATATTGACGTTTGTCGTCTGTGATTTCACTTTCAACATCAAAATTCATCAGACTGAGTTAAGTGTAAGTAAATATATATACACAATGTGTCCTTAATGTTGTTTCTGCTGTAGGTACGTCGTTTTTCACTGCCTAACCGCACTCAAGTGACATGTGTGTTCTCCAGACAGTAGCTCAACCTCTATCTAGAGCTATATCCCCGGGCAATTTGTTACCCAGGCCTGTCACCCCGGGGGATTTGTTAACCCGCCTGTCTCCCCGTCAGGACGGAAAATGCCCCGGTAGGTAAAACAAATGTAACCCCGGGTCACGGAGGTATAACGACACTTCACGCTATCTCTCCGCTATGTTTACCTTGAGGTGTCAATGTAATCTGCAAATTGCTGATCTGTTCGTTATAACTTACCCACGTAAGAATTAGGACATCCCCGATCCAATGCAGCTAATGGATGTTGATTGATGTTGGATTGATGATGTAAATGTTACAGGAGCGAGGGACCGTTTGCCCCATCTACGGACCGAAGACGAGACAAGTGATTCACTCGGCACATTCCAGTCTTGATACCTTACTGACCACCGTACAGTAAAATCCTATAGTTTAAGTTTGCTTGCTCAAAATATGAGTGAAGGTGTCAATTAAAAATATTTTTCATGCAGTGAAATTCCAGGAGTTATGCTCTCTTACGTTCTCTGCACCCTAGGAATACGTTATGACAACATTGAAGGCATTGTACGCGCCACCTTAATTGTGGGTAAAGCCATACGACCAATTTTACTTTTTGATGTACATCAAAAGTATCGCACTGCAGCCTAGTGGTAAAATGTACTTGCAATGAAGTCGGGTGTCGCTCTTCTGTTATCTTCAAAGGACGAGTATCTACTGGAGATCAATTAAATTACTAACTTCGTGCCTTCAGTTTTGTCATGACATATTCCAGGGTTACAGAGAACGAACATTAAGTTAGATAAACCACTCGAATATCAAGAACGATGCCACAATTTTTTGTTAAAACGGCTACAATATATGAAAATTATCCAATATAATTAAATGAATAGGTATAAAATTTGAAATTGGCAGGCCAAATGTATCGAATACTTGTTAAAAGTCAAATTATTTTTACATATAGTTTTCAATTTTTACAGAACGACATTTCTAGAGGAACAACAAAACTTGGATTTTATTGCTGATGGCATCGCTGAAAATTCCATAAATTATGACGTCACTTACCATAATAGGTTCATGCCACTTAATCTGCTGCAGAAAAGACAATTAAACGTCATCAGTGAATTATCTACGTTTTGAAACACCACAAAGAATAATTGCATGAAGTGAACTATGACGTCATTGATACATATACGTTTATTCAACGGAAAAATGTCACCGTAACCTTGAACCATATCTATTTAACATCAATAGAAAGTCGAGCATTACAGAACTCTCCATTGTTCAGCGTCGAATTTACCTTCTTCTTATAGACACACAGGCATCTCCACTGACGATTGGTTATCACGTAAAGAGCCGAGGATTCAAATTTTCCTATAATTTGTTCAAGAAAAGATGTTGACGTTTTTTCCACGAGCCGTTTAAATGAGCTACAGTATGGCCATTGTTTTAGCGCGCATTAACACAATCCGATATAATAAAAAAAGGCATATTTCTTGTCAAACATATTTTATATCACAATAAATCACTTATAAATTATGAAAACCAAAAGTAAATCTGTTTTCAACTATTTGTGACAAGGAACCATATATTTCATTGCGCGTTGACACTCAGGTTTGTAGACAAGGACGCAGCAATCGTTTGGTGATCGTTTGGATGAAAATTGACATGCTATCGAATTGAACTAATGAGCAACACATGGAAACGACTTGTATTGATGGTAAACCGGGGCCTGCTACCCACTATAGGAGTCCCATTCATGAACCTGTTGACGTTGGTGCACAACGCCACTGGCTATAGTAGCTACACTTTCTTTATTTACTGTCATATTCAAACATTCTAATACCCAAAGCATAGCCTAAACCACTTCCACTTTAGACGGCAGCGAGAACGGCTGATACCGAGTTTACATTTAATAAACATGTTTACTGTATTCATGAATTTTATTGACCACGTTGACCCACATCAATATGACGTTACACAAATGTAAATGATACGGTGAAAGGACAGGCTATCGGAGAGTTCTGATGTGTACGTTAACGATGGCTGAGGGTTTGTTGCGTTTGCCGCCGGATATAGGACATTCAACCACTTCTGTTACTCTCCCAAATGACGGTAGACTCAGAAAAGACACCAAACTGTTTGGTTAACATTCTTGTCGAATAACATATCTGGATAGGGATCGACACTAAAACTAGCCCTATAGGAATGGTGAATCACCTTATAGAAAACTACTTAAAATACATCATAGTTCCTGAAACTTAATAAACCATATCTTTATGTATTTTTTATGTTCCCTACAGTCAATTATTATTTTATGTTTTAATGCTGGTGATACTTCCTCAGGGACATTTGGGTCTAATTATATTGACGTAGGACAAATGATTTATTTAACTAGTCCTGCGGACTACCTAGCGAAAGAAAACTAATGCCATGCACACTCTTCAAATCATGTATTGCACGAATTCGTTGAATTGAACATGAGTTTATGGTAATCTAGCATTTCATTGCCAACTCTCCTTTTTTCATGATACCATTATATTACGTCATGCAGCGGAACTTAACCTTTAACAGCAGTTCGTTCTTGGTTAGTTTATATATTCAAAAGTAAGTAAAACGTAAAAATTGGGAACTCTAAAAGGTGACCAAAGTACCTTCTGTAGAAATAAAGGGGACGTCTAAAACGACAATGTTCAGCTTTTGCCCTCATTTTAATACTTTTGAGAAACATCTTTTTTATTTCGTTAAATTGTAATAAAAATGTGAAAAATAATATAACCTTTGATTTTTATACTATACTGATTTTTCAATGTCGGTACACTATAAGCGGCGCCGATCACATTTGTTCTCCTATTTTGTCCATAGTCTGACGGAAGGGAGGCAACTCGTTTAGGCGTATACGAATTGATTTCCCACGAGTTCAATGTTTGCAAAACGCTTAAAAATATCGGTATGTTTCTCTTGATAATCTTTTAATACTTGACTAACTGATGGGTATAAGTCTTTTTTGACTCATTAACTCAGGAGCGGTCAGGTAAACAGCTGGGGCTAGTGCTGCAGTGAATAAACATCACATGTGAATTGGTTACCTACATTATGTAATAGTTTCTTGAAACCTGCATTACTGTTCTGGATGATGACGATAAAGAATTAATATGGTCATTAGATTTCTTTTTTAACAAATTATGAGAAAAAAACAGGTAGCTTTACACTATAAGTTCCAAGACGTATCTTGGCAGATACGTCAGATGTAATAACGTTTTGCAATAAATAAGAGAAATGGTTATTTCTCCACTGTATGAAATATCGGGACGGAAATTCACAGCTGTCGCAGGACCTGATTAACAGCTGCACTAGCAACATTATAGATCCCTTTTTTTACAACCCTTATTGTCGCCTTTTATTACTTGAAAAAAAAATACCTTACATGTACCTTCATGACTGATACATTATAATTCTAAAGAATTTTCGGAGGTAGATTCTGAAGCTTGATTCCTCCTAAATAAGCTAACTACAAATTTATACCAGAACAATAGAATACACAAACATTATTTCTTCACTTTATCCTCAAATTAAATGTGCAGTGTTTTTTTATTATTATTTAATACCTACACAAATATTTTGAAAAATGGCACAAATACTGTACATTATGCAGTTAACGATTTGTGTAAATGATAAAGGATATATCTAGACAATAACCACAGTTTATATTGCAGTACAGATGATAATATTATTGAAATTGACGTTATAAAATGAAATATCTTAAAGTCGTGTGTCCTTCATTCATATTGTACCTTATTTGACCTAACCCATACCAAGGAATATTCTGTTACAAGGGAAGGAGGTTCTGATTTTTACATTTCCTTTCTTTGCAAATGACATACCAGCCTCTGTTCTTTGTTACATGTGCCTGTATTGTCTGCACAACTTTAACCTATATACTAATAAACTACATAGCTTTTGAGGTTATAATTTACAATACAAAGTTCTCGTGGTCTCGTGGTCTCGTGGTCGTCCTCATTTCCCTCTATGTTCAACTAGTATGCGATTCCAGCATCTGTTACGAAAAAAGTCAGAGTAGATTACCGTCATATTTTTTGTTTCGTGTTATACAAGAAACGCCTATATTTTAATATCAGCAGGTTTTTCTCTGTGTTTAATCCATGTTTGTGATGTCTAGCTTTTAGTTTTGCTATGTCATATGATTGTATATTCTATATTCTAGTTTTAATTTCGTGTTTGTGTGCTGACGGTTATGACTCGGATAGACATATTTTTTCTAGTTTTGTTCGTTCACTAAAATAAGCGTATTAAAAGTTGAACAGAGGTGTACAATTATTGTTCCTTTATTCACTTTTTCTATAAACAGTTATGGAAGTTATAGAAATAGTAAATATAAAATGAAATAAATATATCACAGGCAGCTTGAACATACTGAAGTTTTCAACGACGAAGTAAACTGTGATCTGCAAAGAAGAAGCCATAAATTATCTTACTGATATTTGCATAATATTAATGGAAGTATAAGTAGATTTTACGTATTTCTACCCAGGCTCGATTATGGCCGGGACGAAGACCTGAAAACATCGTAAGCACCATCAATAAATCATTTACGCCGGCTCCGTGAAATGTAAGTAGCTATACATGGACTTCCTTTGTCAAAATAGCACGGTAGCGTTGATAAGCGCACGGTAAGTAAGATAATTACACTATTGTTCAAATATGTTTTGGTATTGACTCCTATGATGTTTGGATTGTAAATACAGCGTTTGACAGTTTGATGGATACTGTATGCTCTTTAGGAGGTAAAGCTAGCAGAGAAGTACATGTATAAGGAGAACTTGTACAAATAATGACGAATCTTGATTTCAGTTTTCTGGAAACCTCATTGAATATTTGAGTCATGTTCATTTCACATTTTGCAAAATTGCAAACTCCAGTATACGTAATTATGGTTCATTATCCCTTTTTTTGGTTCGGTATACTTCATTATGGTTCGATTTACATTGTACTTAATTTTGGTTCAGTATACTTAAATATGGTTCAATATACCTAATATTTTGATTCAGTATACTTAATTATGGTTCAGTATACTTAATTATGGTTCATTATACTTTATTATGGTTCAGTATACTTTATTATGGTCCAGTGCACCTAATTATGGTTCAGTATACTTAATTATGATGCAGTATACTTAATTATGTTGCAGTATATTTATGTATGGTTTAGTTTACTTAATTATTGTTCAATATACTAACATTGTAATTATGGTTCAGTATACTTAACTATGGTTCAGTATACTTAATTATGATTCAGTATACTTAATTATGATGCAGTATACTTAATTATGGTGCATAGATTTAATTATAATTCAGTATACCTAATTATAATTCAGTGTACTTAATTATGGTTAAGTATACTTAATTATAGTGCAGTATACCTAATTTTGGTTCAGTTTACTTAATTATGGTTTAGTATACTTAATTACGGTTTAGTATACTTAAAATGGTTTAGTATACTTAATTATGGTTAAGTATACTTAATTACGGTTTAGTATACTTAATTATGGTTTAGTATACTTAATCATGGTTCCGTACACTTAATTATGGTTTAGCATACTTAATTTTGGTGCAGTATACCTATTTATGGTCCAGTATACTTAATCAGTGTTCAGTATACAAAATTTTGGTCCAGTATACTTAATTATGATTTAGTATACTTAAGTTTGGTTCAATATACTTAATTACGGTTTAGTATACTTAATTATGGTTCAGTATACTTAATTATGGTTTAGCATACTTAATTTTGGTACAGTATACTTAGTTATGGTTCAGTATACTTAATTATGGTTCAGTATACTTAATTATGGTTTAGTATATTAATAATGGTTAAGTCTACTTAATTTTGGTTAGGTCTACTTAATTTTGGTTTAGTATACTTAATTATGGTTCAGTACACTTAATTTTGGCTTAGTATACTAAATTTTGGTTCAGTATACTTAGATTTGGTGCAGTTTACTTAGTTATTGTTCAATATACTTAATTATGGTGCAGCATACTTAATTATGGTTTAGCACACTTAATTATGGTTCAGTTTACCTTATTCTGGTACAGTTTACTTAATTATGGTTCAGTATACTTAATTATGGTTCAGTATTCTTAGTTATGGTTCAGTATACTTAATTATGGTTTAGTATACTTAATTGTCGTTTAGTATACTTAATTATGGTTCAATATACTTAATTATGGTTCAGTATACTTAATTATTGTTCTTTATACTTAATTTTGGTGCAGTATACTTAATTATGGTTCAGTTTACCTGATTTTGGTTCAGTATACTTAATTATGGTTCAGTATACTTAATTATAGTTTTGTTTACCTGATTTTGGTTCATTTTACTTAATTATGGTTCAGTTTAATTAATTATGGTGCAGTATATTTAGTTACGGTTCAGTATACTTAGTTATGGTTCAGTATACTTAATTGTCGTTTAGTATACTTAATTATGGTTTAGTATACTTAAATTTGGTGCAGTATACTTAGTTATGGTTCAGTATGCTTAATTATGGTTCAGTATACTTAATTGTCGTTTAGTATACACAATGTACTTAATTATGGTTCAGTATACTTATTTATGGTTCAGTTTACCTGATTTTGGTTCAATATACTTAATTATACCTAATTTTTGCTCAGTATACTTAATTATGGTTCAGTATACTTAATTGTCGTTTAGTATAATTAATTATTGTTCAGTATATTTAGTATGGTTAGTTTACTTAATTTTGGTGCAGTATACTTAATTATTGTTCAGTTTACCTGATTTTGGTACAGTTTACTTAATTATGGTTCGGTATACTTTATATGGTTCGGGTACCTAATTATGGTTTAGTATATCTAATTATGGTTTAGTATACTTAAATTTGGTGCAGTATACTTAGTAATGGTTCAGTATACTTAATTATGGTTCAGTATACTTAATTATGGTTCAGATTACCTGATTTTGGTTAAATATAACTTAATTATACCTATTTTTTGCTCAGTATACTTATTTATGGTTCAATATATTCAATTATGGTTTAGTATACTTGATTTCGGTTCAGTATACTTAATATGGTTCGGTGTACCTAATTATGGTTCAGTATACTCAATTATGGTTCAGTATACTTAATATGGCTCGGTGTACCTAATTATGGTTTAGTATACTCAATTATGGTTCAGTGTACTTAATATGGTTCAGTATACTTAATATGGTTTAGTATACCTAATTATGGTTTAGTATACCTAATTATGGTTTAGTATACTTAATTATGGTTTAGTATACTTAATTATGGTTTAGTAAACCTTGAACAGTATATACTTAACAGATTCAGTTTACTGAGTTATGCTGCAATATATTGTCCATTAAAACGCACTGTACTATTAGTAGTGTTTAGTGTAAATATCTGGATATTATTTCCTTATTGTTGAGAACTTTTTCGGGCGAGATGAATAGGGTTACTGCCGTCCGTTATTTTTGCCACACACAGCGCTACTAATTATATGAAGACCTCCATATCTATGTGGTCGAATGCATGTTAACTATTAGCGTTGAATCAATAAGTCTTATTTTCTGTCGGGTACATATTTACACTGCGAACATTCATGCAAGTCATTTACCTAAAGGTGTGAAACACAGGCCACACTATCCCGGTTACTGTGTGATCTACTCGAGTCGAGTACCAGTCAGTGGCTGCTACCACATTACGTGTAAATCTACAACACTATTTGTATACTCATCGATCATCAAGAGAAGTCATTTAATATCAACAACTAAAAGCACATTAAATAAACTAACAAGAACGAGAAAAACTCATTAACATAATGATAATACAATAAGGTGTCAATAGATTACAACTCTATGTCATATACTTTTATCGATTATGGATTATTGCACATATGTAAATCTACCTCGCCACTTTGTGTATACAATGAAGTTTGCCATAGTCTTTTAAATCCGTCTTAAATCTGTGACCAACTCTCCGTATACAGCAGCACAGGTAGTGAGGTATATTGTTTGTGTATTACATTAACCCTATTTAGCTTTGTGAGTTAATCCTAGATACCAATGGGCGACGCTGCCCTGGGTTGGTAAAAACGATATACAGCCACCACTGGGTCGATAAAGGATATCTCTGGTGATATTGTTTCTACCCGTTTGTGACATCACAGCAGCGGGTGACCAGGCGAACATCCGGCTTATCTATTTTCCTTGTTCATTTGACTGTTTAAGAGCAACCCGTGGATAGCTCCCGGGTTCCGTAAAAGTTATCCTGTTCTACACAACCAGAAACCAATGGGTCCTTAGGACATCCTTCATAGACAAACGGAAATCAAGGTACGGTTTTTAACGTAGTGACATTCAAGATACAAGTGTATAAAGAGTATGTCTTGTTAAATCTAACTTATATGCTCAACTTGATTTTCAACTATTTCTTTTATATTGACAATAAATATCGTTGTTGCAAGAAAATCACGATGAATGACTCGTACATTAAGTTTGTCAAATAATATGAGTTGTTGATATGCACAGTCTACAATGACAGGATATTTTGAAATACATTTTTGTACATATATATCGGGACGAACACATGAAAGAGAAAATGGAAACAAACAATTACTACGAACAAAGTATAGAACAATTAATTTAAGACAACCGAATCATAAGTATCGGATAATCTGTACGAATTTAATAAATTTAGCCTTTAGACAAGAATATCCGGAAGTTTATTTGTATATAAAAATATGTGAATGTACACTTATTTGTTAATATATATGTATGACGAATACCGATACTTGATCGAATATTTTGAACAGTATGTACATCATTTAAAGGCGATTCTAGACGCCCATATACATTGCATGTATATATATATATGTTTATGTCATCAATTTTGGAAAATATAATAATTATAAAACATTAAAAAAAATAGCCTTAATTTTATTGCAGAAAAAAATGATATAATTAAAACATCAATGCACAATACGACCGATGTGTGAGAGAATCAATAGAAAAAATGATGGCACTTGTGTATAATTACACAGTAAATGGTAATTAATATAAATGATTAGTGTATAATGTGGCACACCGGACGACACTGCTGGATACGGTCCGGTTTACATGTGACTCCGGAGGTTTATATAAATTAAAGGGGATTATTCATTTTTCCTTTTTTTCTCGGTGTCTCGTCGGAATAATGAGTTCATTTTATCACACTTATATGATAATGGATAATTGCTTGACTTAATGTGTCATGCAATCCTAACAGTAAATAGTTCTAACTGTAACCCCCAGCCAACACTTAAGTGTGGATAATAACTCAACTTGTTATAGTCCGTCTAAAAGACGTTAACTCTATACAGGTAATGAGTTAAATTGTATTCAATTTCACACCAATATTCAATAACATTAACATTTATTGGCACTTAAGGTAAGTAATATTTTACTGTATTCCTGTGTTAACCGAACATTTAATGGATATGAGAGTTTGCGTTATGGTCCATTAATCATTAAATTATAAAAAGAAATATAACCTCAGAAGACAACATCCTAGTACTCCTGAACTGTTTGACCAAATACACGTATGCGATAAAAGTGTTGTAGCATAGTGAAGGGAATACCATGAGGAATATCTTTTAAAGTTATTTATATCTATGACCTGAATAAGAACTTATTCTCTAAAATCAGATGTTCTCATAAAAAGCCTCCGAGTGATTCGGTCATGAAATGTTTTCTTTGTACTACATACATGCTTTTGAAATACAACGTTGATTTCTTTGACGTGAAAACCTTTTTGTCTCCATTTCTGTGTAGGTATTCTCCAAGGCGACCTGCCTACACCATGTCGAATTGCTCAACCTGTAAATGGATTTTACATGGTACAAATATCTTTTCGCACAACAGAAATATTAGAGACACAAGTATCAAGAAGACAAAAGTTGCAAACACTTCAGGAAACAAAGTAAAAAGGTTAAACTGAATCATGTTTATATGTCAAGTGTTTTAAATTAGGATGCACTCAGGGGTCACATTACCAAAGCTCTGAAATCAGTGGTACACTGTACCAGAGCCGTCAGTAAATAGCCAGACAAAACTGTTTATACAGCGTGCATACAGATTCAAATGTTCGGTTGTAGTAGTTCACGTCTACTTTTATTTTTTTGGTGATACGGTCTTGTTAATCAATATCAATGTAAATCATCGCCATACTTTGAACTTGTACAGGGTACAAGCTAACAGTTCTATAAATGGATCGCGCTTGTTCTTACTGGAATGTCTTTTCCGTGTATTCAGCCACGGGAGCTGTCTCAATAGATGTTTATCCCTTACAAATGGTGTACAGAAATCAATGACCTGTTCTCAGACACATTGATATGCAACGATGTGTGAAGGCAATACATTGGTATGTACAGTCTATAATTTGATATTTGATACAATGAAAGACCAGAAATTGAATTTGATGGTATTACTACAAAAAATATCGGACTCTATCATACAGCACTTGAGCTCGTGGGTGGAATAGTTCAATACTACAACGATGAAATCAATTAATAAATAACGAATTTTGATCTATAAAGATGTATAGAGAATATCAAAGGTGTTTGGATATGATTTATATCGGAAAAAGGTTATTCTCAAGCGTAATCCTCGTTCTATATTTGGAATAAAGTCACATAATTCTATCTAAAATATAATCAATACTCAATAGCTAGACGTCTGGTTTTTCCTTCCGTAATTTTGTAAAGTTTACATTTCTATCTTTTTGTCGACAGTTTGGCGAAGCTTTACTGGTTTTGAGTTCGAGTTACATGTATATCTATCTTTATTGACAGTTTGCCAAAGCTTTACTGGTTTTGAATTCGAGTAACATGTATATCTATCTTTTGTTGATAGTTTGGCCAAGCTTTACTGGTTTTGTGTTCGAGTTACATGTATATCTATCTTTTGTTGACAGTTAGCCAAAGCTTTACTGGTTTTGAGATCGAGTTACATGTACATCTATCTTTTGTTGACAGTTTGGATAAGCTTTACTGGTTTTGAGATCGAGTTACATGTATATCTATCTTTTGTTGACAATTTGGCCAAGCTTTACTGGTTTTGAGTTCGAGTTACATGTACATCTATCTTTTGTTGACAGTTTGGATAAGCTTAACTGGTATTGAGTTCGAGGTTCATGTATATCTATCTTTTGTTGATAGTTTGGCCAAGCTTTACTGGTTTTGTGTTCGAGTTACATGTATATCTATCTTTTGTTGATAGTTTGCCCAAGCTTTACTGGTTTTGAGTTCGAGTTACATTTATATCTATCTTTTGTTGATAGATTGCCCAAGCTTTACTGGTTTTGAGGTCGAGTTACATTTATATCTATCTTTTGTTGATAGATTGCCCAAGCTTTACTGGTTTTGTGTTCGAGTTACATGTATATCTATCTTTTGTTGATAGTTTGGATAAGCTTTACTGGTTTTGAGTTCGAGTTACATGTACATCTATCTTTTGTTGACAGTTTGAATAAGCTTAACGTGTATTGAGTTCGAGTTACATGTACATCTATCTTTTGTTGACAGTTTGGATAAGCTTAACTGGTATTGAGTTCGAGTTACATGTACATCTATCTTTTGTTGATAGTTTGCCCAAGCTTAACTGGTATTGAGTTCGAGTTACATGTACATCTATCTTTTGTTGATAGTTTGCCCAAGCTTTACTGGTTTTGAGTTCGAGTTACATTTATATCTATCTTTTGTTGATAGATTGCCCAAGCTTTACTGGTTTTGAGTTCGAGTTACATTTATATCTATCTTTTGTTGATAGTTTGGATAAGCTTTACTGGTTTTGAGTTCGAGTTACATATATATATCTATCTTTTGTTGACAGTTTGGCCAAGCTTTACTGGTTTTGAGGTCGAGTTACATATATATCTATCTTTTGTTGATAGATTGCCCAAGCTTTACTGGTTTTGTGTTCGAGTTACATGTATATCTATCTTTTGTTGATAGTTTGGATAAGCTTTACTGGTTTTGAGTTCGAGTTACATATATATCTATCTTTTGTTGACAGTTTGGCCAAACTTTACTGGTTTTGAGTTCGAGTTACATGTATATCTATCTTTTGTTTACAGTTTGGCCAAGCTTTACTGGTATTGAGTTCGAGTTACATTTATATCTATCTTTTGTTGATAGTTTGCCCAAGCTTTACTGGTTTTGAGTTCGAGTTACATGTATATCTATCTTTTATTGACAGTTTGCCCAAGCTTTACTGGTTTTGACTTCGAGTTACATGTATATCTATCTTTTGTTAACAGTTTGGATAAGCTTAACTGGTATTGAGTTCGTGTTACATGTATATCTATCTTTTGTTGATAGTTTGCCAAGGCTTTACTGGTTTAGAGTTTGAGTTACGGTTTTGTTACCACTTCGGTATTCTCTTATTTCCAATAGCACTGAGAATTAAAACAAATAGATTTCTCTGTACCAACGGAATGATTTAATTTCTCTGTTGGCATACAATTCGGTGTACGATGTGAGGATATAATACATGTGTGACGTCGTTAAATGTTGTGACACGTGACTAGATGATAGCTTTCACTCTCTGAGTGCGATTATATTACAATGCGCCGATTGGCTTGGAGCGGTGAAACCTTAAGCCGTTTTGGGATAAAAACGGATTGCCGTAATGATATTTGTATGAATTATATATTTCGACGTCATATGTATAACCTTGTTGATTTCAAACAATTGTTTGCATACAATTGTTAAGATGTTGTGATATCAGACAACTGATCCAGTTGATGTGACATCATGCGGGTTTTTTTGGGTTAAATTTTTATATATTAATAGAATTTGCCAACTGTTATGACATCATACGATTGTTCCAATTATTGTGATGTCATAAGGTTGTTGCTTTTGTTGTTTTACGACTTATCTTTAAAACAATGTAATATATAATTGAGACGTATTTTGAAAAAGTTTTCATGTAATGAGACAAAATTATGGTCAATATCTAAGAGATATATCATATGATGGTGTGACAGAGAAATCTCCAACCCGAGGAATAACATTTTTGATTGTCCAACCCGAGGCTTTGCTTTGTTTTTCTCCCATCACGTTTCACTTGGAAATCCGCGAACAAGTGGTAATTGCATGAAATATACTTGTAAGAGGCTATCTCCCCATAGGGGTTGACGAACTGGTCTTTCCCGGCAAAAACGGGAGACACCTGTGAAGGATGGGAGAATACATATATCTAAAATCCATTCTTAAATTTCTGATAGTTACTGTATATTGTAAATATCGAGTCGTACTTGTATCTCTGCGACTAAACAAAACACACACAGTAATACAAACAGTGTCGTATTTCTATCTTATCTTGTTCGTTGATCAGTTTCATTAATTGAAATTTTAAAAAAAATCTACGTCCTCATCGGTTGGATCCTAATCAAGTCGAGGTCGATGATTTGTAATATTGATTTTACTATTTCACAATGTTTTCTACCAAATGCGGTAATATCCGAAGTTCAATTTTGATAATTCCGTAATTTTTAAAAGACTTTTATTACCTCATATTCACCTGAACAAAAAGTCTACGTGTGTAAACACTACTGTAGGTGCTGATACAGGTTAGGGGTAATTTGTGTATTTATATCACCGTTATATTCCTCGCATTTGTTTTACATTACAACAAATCTGTACATTTTCTTTCATACAGATGCATTCAGTTACCTATTGTTTGACGTACTCGTGTAGAGAGCTAATCTGTTACAGTTACCGGTTTATCATTGACCAACATGCCGCCAGCTTATGATACATTATAACAGGGCATTTACATTAAATTAGGTTATATCCATAAAGGTATAATATCATAAACTAATCCCACTTACCATAAAAGCCGGGTATATACCCTGTCACCGATATACCTTTAGTTTGTTTTCTGACACCTTGCATTTGATATCATGCCAATGTCTTAGATATGAAACATGTGGTATTTAGGTGTGGGAAGTGTTTCATACAAACAACATCCGGTAAACTAATGCATTCATTTAAAAATCTTAGCATGTTTTTTGAATACCACCACCGATCAGTCAATCCCAATTGTGGTGTACATATTTGGATTTGTGTTGATAGTATTAAAGTCATAACACACATATTGTAATATATATCTGAACACCAAGGCTAACAGGTAGGTTCATCTGTACCAGATTGAAACACAATTTGGAGGAATTTTATATATAGTTTTATCCTTAAACGTAAATGTGTCATAGTTTATGACTATGTGTATTTTTTGGGAATTCGTGTGATTCTATATTTTGCAGCATAAATGATTGAATTTAAACATATGATATAACAACAAAATATATTCGTATTTAGTGATACTTTAATACAGTTATTACAATATAATATTAAAACAATGTACGATATATATAGTATTTTATACCATAATATAATCACCATCACGTCGTTGATAAAATGACCACGATTTAGGCCGGTATGGTTGAAAGACAATGTTTTGATATTACTAGATCACTTGAACTGTATATACCAATTATTGGTTCGACTTGTTTGTAGAGCTTTCATAGACTTCCTATACATAAATGAGATTTATCAATCCACAGAGCCTTAGTTACAGGTTTGATTTGTGTCAGTGTTACCTACAAGTATTTCTATAGTGTTTTCTATACTTTACTCGTATAAGTCAACCACGGTGATATTTAAACTACTTTCAAATATCATCAAAGTCTTGCAATTAATACAACGTGTCCTTAGATGTTTGAATTGTCAAAAGAAATATGTGTCCTGTACCATTGGCTGTGGCTTTTTGAAGTCCACATGCATAGACAATCATGTGTCACGATTCTGCGTTTTATAGTAACTTCTTTATATTTACAAGTATGCTGTATACCTACTCATTTGTTCTCTTTCTATAGTTTAATAATGATATTATTTCTGGAATCTCCGCCTGGTTCCATTATTAATATGAATATTAATATAGTTCAATATGGATATTTTCATCCGACACGCACCAGTATGAAAACTTTGTACAATCTGGTTTGGTGGTTACAACGAATGAACAACGAATATGAACACTTAATTATCAGTTATAAATATTTCCAAGGATATAAAAACAAAGTTATGAATAATTTGAATCGATCGTTGTATTTATAAACAAATTGGCTATGGTAAAGTTCATTGAATGAGAAATGAGGCCCACTCAAAATGAGTAACACTTCAAGATCATTTCGATCAATCACCCAATGAGCTCGAAAAAGGGCCATATTAAATCTTATCGTTACAAAAATGACGCAAGTATGCCAATACAAGCATATTTATACCATGACAATTGATGACACAAGCATGACAAAACCAGTGCGATATTAAACAATATTTTTAATATACAATTGATTTGTTTTCACTCGGCATACTTTGTTATAAAAAAAAACACTTAAGTACCTACTATATCAGAATAAGTAATCAAAGGAAATTTATTTTTTATTTTTTAAATTTGTTTTTGTTTTTTTTGTTTTTGCGCATAGAATTGTGATTTTCGCGTAGGATCGGCTAGACATGCTAGCGGTTAAATGATCCTATAACCTTTGTCTGTTACAGATGGCGGCTGTTACAGGGGCCGTCTCGGGAACGAGCACTCCCTTCCGGGAATGCGAATCTAGAAATGGCTCGGACAGTACACCAAAGCGAAGAACTCCCTCCCTCAATGGAAGTGCTAAATTCAGACGAGTTTCCTCAGGAAGAAGTGGACAGAGTGGTGCAAGTCCCCACAGTGTCTTGTCAGTTGAAGACAAAATGGCAGCATTACAAAATTTATTTTCTGACAAATTGTTGATAACAGAACTTAGAGGACAACATGGTGCAACTCGTAAAGTGGAAAACGATTATAATGTCGATGAAGAAGACGACGATAATTTCACTATGTCAGATTATCCGATGGATGGACGTTACTCCAAGGAAACTGATTACGAAACAGATCTCGATATGGACTATGAAGGTGTGTATTCTCTATCATCAGCTTTAGTAAACAAATATAATTCTCATATTAATATCAAGAGTTACCTACAAGTGAACATCGCTTAGTTATCAATATATGAATACATATTTTTGATAGTGCTCCTTTAAAAACATGCCACTGCACGTTTGGAAAAAAAGACGTATTGGATTTCAATACAGATGCCGTAAGCGGCGACCTATGTGGTACCCCAGCACAAACGGGGATTTCTAGTGTGTTTCTTTATTAAGGGACATTAACGAAGATAAAATTTATTAGCTGTCCCGCTAGTAACACATGTAACATCTATCTTACTTCTCGGCGGTATCTCTCCAGCCTTATATCGACGTGTGACCTTGGAAACAGAATTGTTAAAGCATAATTATAAACGTTTCCAATGTCAGTAACGCGGGTTTAACAGTCACGTAAAATAAAATTGAAGAAAACTGAAACCAGCAAAAACACCTTCTGCCTAATATAACGAAAGCGATCATTTTCTATCTGTTCAGGTCATTTCCCCTTCTAGCTCCCAGACGAACGCTGGTATCAAGTCTATCTTTATTTTTCGTCATGATAACTTAAATTTCTGTGTGTCAAGTCTTAACTTCACAGCGTTTTCGTGTGTTTGGTATACACATTACGACCTTGATGTGACTGTGACCTTTGGCCGAACAACGAATGCAATGTAGTTATGCTTTTCATTGTTTTACTCAACTATCTCCGGGTTTGGAACTGATGTAAATAGATTTACTTTATATGAACATTTTGGAGGAAAAATTCCCCAAATTGTATTCATTTATCTGCCATTGTAAAGGATATCAGACAAAAGTCCAAAGAATTATTTGTTGTGTTTCCGTTGCGTCCTGCTCTCAAAAATTCGGAATGATAGGTAGGAACAATTTTTATTTTTGCAAACGATTTCGCTTATATATAAGAGGGAGACGACATGACTATACTTACCAGTACTTGTCATCTTGGAACAGAAGACTCTTACACCTGGTCCTATTCTCCTTGTACTTTTCCGAAGATCGCCATGTCAACCGTTCCTTTGTTCATATTTTGCCCTAGTTTTATCTAATTTGAGTTCGAATTAGAGTTTTGTTGACAATTCGGATTTGTTTTAAATTTACTACCTTTAAACATATCATGTTTATAATAAAGAAATGATAAAGGAGAGTAAGGTAAGGCAAAACAAAAAGCAACGAAGATTTGTTGCCTCTGTAGAATCTTTGTTTTTGTTATCATTAATGTGACGAAGAATACCTCATAATTTGACATTCCTTCTCAGTAAATAATGCAGTGTTGTTTTGTCATCGTATACGTAGCTCCACGTCATTTCCATGGGGTTATTTTTTAAATCACACGCTAAGCTGAATCTGTATTTCTTCGAAGGAGTGAAAGCAAAACCACGGGTTTAAGGCATGTTCATCTGGTAGAGTGCCATTAATCCGTCAATACTGTTAGGATTACAGTCAGCTATGTAGGGCAACGAGATTGGAACCTTTCGTAGCATACTTATTCATATTTAAATAATTAATGCATTGGCAGTAACACTCTTTTCAAAGGCATAATACATTGTCATGTTTATATTAATCACGTCAATAAAGGAAACATAGCAATCAAAATTAAAGTACAGTGTTTTTAAAAATATTTTTCGGTTTTGGTTTTGAATGCTTTTCACTATATTTACATACATAGCTTCCTGTAATGTTTTATATCATCATTTTTTGGGTAGTTTTACCGTATTTGTTGAGACCTTAATTATTAACAGTTGCCAAGCCAAGCCAAATGGTTGCAATTTAATACCGTTTAAATATACTATTCAAAACGACAACGCTATTAGTTACTATGCAA
The DNA here is from genome assembly GCF_002113885.1 of Mizuhopecten yessoensis. NCBI lineage: Eukaryota > Metazoa > Mollusca > Bivalvia > Pectinida > Pectinidae > Mizuhopecten > Mizuhopecten yessoensis. The sequence continues at coordinate 437,501 of NW_018408885.1, forward strand.
TGACTGTTATGGGATAAAACAAATTAAATTATTACTAACTGCTTTTCAAACAATTTCAGCAGCATATTATACATTCATGTATACATATTATACATTCATGTATACATATTATAGATATTATTTTGTATGCTATTCTCTAACTGGATATGAATATATTCGTATTTTTTTGTATTTTTTTCTGTAAAGTCGGTTATCTTGTTGGATGAATTTCTAAAAGACTACGTGTACTGTTATATTTTACAGAGTGGATACACGAAGAGGAGATCCAACTGGAAAATGATAAATCAGGGGATAGAAAATATATTCACATGTGCAATGAAACTGGTGTTATACCGGTTACTTATTTTATTAAGCATATTGAGGACAAGGAATTCCGAATGAGATTCCACGGCCTGGGGCCTCTTGGTGCTAAAGCTATTGCATACCCAATGAAGGTGAGATATGTTACATACCCCCG
>NW_018408885.1:438006-478372 GCF_002113885.1 Mizuhopecten yessoensis
ATCCCACCACCACCACCACCACCACCACCACCACCACAAAAAATTTAAAAAAAAAAAAGAATTAAAAAAAAAATTAAAAAAAATACCACAGGAACGCAAAGCAAATATACATGTAAATAAATTGGTATCAAACCACATTTTGACAGAAAATGATGATATTTTTCTTTTCAGTCAAACAAAAAAATTGAAGTTCTAAATCTGGAGGGAAATTGGATCCTCGGAGAGGGATCGGAATACTTAGCAAGGATGCTGATGGGAAACTTTTGCATCACTGAGCTGGTAGGTATACCTGATGTTATCATGTTTTTTTTAAACCACACTGTTTAGCATCAAACAGTTCCATATAAAATAATTAAAATGCCATCGATTAGTTGTCTTCATAGCTAAGCAGTTGGACAAAGTTTATGGGATACTTTTCAGACTAGTCGTTTTGATCTATAAAGATGACTGTTTCTTGTACATTACCTAAGATTGGAGAAAATACTAACCATGAAAGTAATTTCGTTTAATTTGGTATTTTATAGTTTTCATTTATAAAAACAAAACCAATAGTTTACATTTCTTGAAACAACAATATGATCACCATATTCTTACTGTAGTAAGTCCAAAAACGTATTTGGAAATGAGTATCAGAAAACCTAACATGTCTTTTTTATTTCAAGTTATTACTTAGGATAACAGTTACATACTTGTGCTTATAGTATCTCGCGGAAAACAGAATTGGCAACACTGGTGCTGAAGCAATGGCAGATCTGCTGTCAAAGAATGACGTCATCGTGACGATTGACCTCTCCGGAAACGAGATAGAGGACAGCGGCGCCGAAAAGCTTTGTACCACACTTCTGGTCAGTGTTTCTTGTATCATGAACATCCATTGCATTCCTGGAAGGTAACGGGAGGTCTAATAAACAATATAGTTTTGCATGCGTTTTGCATCCTTAGCTTGCAATTCCACAATATGTCATCACTTTGGATAGATGTCTGAATATTATCGCTTTTTAAATATTATAGCCCAGTGTCACTGATTTCCATTTCATTTGAATTGTGTGTTTTCACCAAGGGCTGTATGGAACTATTCTTTGTCTGTTGAAATGGTTTTTTTAATCTGTTTATGTTTACATGACACACGTGTGTTTGACCCTGTCGGTGGACTATCAGTCCACGTACACGTGGTTAGTCGTAACCTTAAATTCTCTGTTTAAGCCAAGACTTGTGAAAGTTGTTACGTCATGAAGAGTCCATAGTCACGTTTTACTTCTGCCGTAACTTTACTTGTTGCTAAGCAATCCAATCAAGCATTCATAAGATCTCGTTATAATCACAGAAAAACCCGTCAGTCAAGCATCTCTACCTAGCCAACAACCGTTTAGAGGAGAGGGCAGCTATATCTCTTAGGGAATTACTTTCACAAAATGAGGTCATCGAAACACTGGACTTGAGTTGGAACCATTTCCGGACTAAGGGTGCAGTGGCGTTGGGTGAAGGACTTATGGTAGGCCATTCTAATAATCATATCTTATGAGATCGATCTTATATCACAATGCATTGTCAGGGAGATTTAGAATTGCCTTTTTCTATAGACATTTCAAGGTTATACGGCAACCGGATTAGATTATAAAGGAAAATAATTCCAATGTCAAAAATCAAGGACACAATGTTAACTAAAACAAAAATACCACAGACACTGGAAAGACATAGAAAAAACATTATTCACTGCCTCTGTTGGATTTTTATTTTGCAAAACCTTAACTTACAGGGTTAGGTTAGTCGTGTTGGGGTAAAGCGTGTTTTTATTTAACTTTTAAACATGAATCGGTACAATGCTATAGTATTATTTTTGGTCTATCACATATATATATTGTTTGTTTTTGCTGGAATTCTCACATGCAATGTGCGTTTCATTTTATTAGGAAAACTACGGATTAAGGAGTATGAAGTTAGCCATGAACGGACTCGGCCGAGATGGCTCAGAAGCAATTGGAAAAGCCTTGAAAGTAAACAGGACCCTTAAAGATCTAAATATAGCCCACAACAGAATCCCGGAACGAGGCGCCATCATGATCGCAGCAGGATTACAAACTAACGACTGCCTCGAAACACTACGAGTAAGCGATATCCTGTCTAATTTCGCTGTGTGCATAAAAGGGAAAACAATTTGCTCAGATAAATCTATTATTTTTTTTCTTCTCGATTAACGTTATTAAAAAAAATGCATGGACTGTTTACATACGTCAAAGCATATTTTTTTGTCGTTGATAGCTTTATCATTATTTTTTTAAATAATATGCGAACATAAAATCATACTTACTGATCCTACAGATCGGCTCCAACCCTCTAGGACCTGCTGGACCGGTAGCCATAATAACAGAGGTCAGCAGAAACGACGTGAGCTCAATAGATACGTTGGACTTTTCGGTAAGAGTACACATTTTGCTAAGTAACAAAGGAAAGAATGGAAGTTGAAACTATTTCACTCGTTAAGTTTCAATGATTATATGCGTACAATTGTAGCTCGTTAAAGTGGTCGGTAGTAATTAGATATAAACATGTTTTAGTCAAATTATCAGTCTTACGTTATAAAAGTCTGAGATGGTCGCGTTAATTTGACTAAAACTTGAAAAAACACCTGATCTGTTTCAAGAAAACACTGTTTTTGGCTCCAATAGTGAAGTTAGAATAAATTAAAAGTTAAGCTAGTGTTGTAAAAGTAACATTAAACTTGTTTGTGAGTTCTCGCCTGAATGCTTATACAAATACTTAATCCAGACTTTAAAAATCACATCTGTACAAATCAATATAATTAGGCAAAATATATGAACAAATGAAACATTTACAAAGAGACCTTTGATCAAGACCAAAGAGATTAATACCAACATCATGAATGACCATTTCAAGGCGATCCTCACTTTACTAGTTGTGCCTGATTATAATTACACACATTTGCTTTAAGTGCATGGAACCGAATAGCGGATACATTATCCTATATTTAAACAGTCTTATGCATAGGTTTCATGGAGGATGACCGTTCTAAATATTGTCAGTGGCCGTATTAAAAAACAGTCACGCGCAACTTTTCAATTCATTTGAGTGATCAGCATCATTAATTTATAAACGGCGTGTCAGGTCGCGTAGGACAATTTTTGAGAAGTTAAAATGATTAATTAATATGTAAAAACTCTACAGCTATGTTTATATATGTATACTCAAATTACATTTATGCTTTTAATATTCATATATTGCTTCGTCTAAATTAAGTTCAGTGATAATAGAGCTTATCACTTGTAAAGGTCAAGTATTTATTATATTAATATATGGCGGATTAACGAACGTGGCGGAGGAGCTCGATATGAAAGGGCCCCGATATTCTAAATGCCCTTTGGTTGATTAACATTCTATATATTTACATTTTTCTGTATACTTCCATTACAATGCATTGAGAAGGCAAATTTTGTTGTGAAACTATAACAATACTTGCTATTGTAATGTCAACAATCTATTTTATGACGTCATCAGTTTTATTGTTGTCAACACTTGATTTGCTGTTCAGCTACTCTTTTTAAATGTAAATATAAACAATTAATTTTTCAGTGAATATTGTTACACACATTTCTGTTGCTCTCACACTTACATCAACCCCTGCCTTGTTAAGTTTGTCATCAATAACAATGTGTGTTTTAGGACAATAACACCATTTGCTAAAACAATCATTGCTTAAATCTACGCTACACCTCCACCGTTTAATGTCTGATGTGTGAGTCAATAGTCTGGTGCTAGAGATGTTAGAGAACATGTTAATTCTTTGTAAAATAAAAGACGCATTGTTTTTGTTTTAATTCCCTATCTTGAGAAGAATAAAACAATGACCACAACTCGCAGTCAGAATACCACTGTATCTTACCTATGAAATATTAGTATAGTTTCGTTGCTCTTGTGGTTTTATTTTTATGTTCCCTATTTACTTTTCTCAGAATGTGTTGGTCACAACTGAATTCCAGAAAGTTCAGGAAAATCTTGAAGCTTCACGTTCGATAACAATAACACATGGAGGTATAGTTGGAGAGAAATATGAAATGGATTATTTGACCCATGACCCCTTGGCAGAGTTCAGACGTGATCCTATTAACAGACTGTTTGAATACGCAAAGGACACGGGATATCGACTCATTGATCTATTTAAGGACTTCGACAAAGACAAAAGCAATTCAATCAGCAAGGACGAATTCATCATTGGGATCAAGGTAAATTGATTCAGCAACTGACAAACCATCTATAAACATATCTAAATACTTTCGCGATCACGTAATCAGGGTATTTATGATGTAGCATTGTATTAAATCAATGTTACCACAATGTATTTGGTATTTAAATTATTCCACAAGCGGTGTAATACTCTCCAAATTAACCCATTGTAATTAAGGTAAATGGTACTAACTAGTCATACTATATCATAACACCTGTTACTACAGTGAAATATTATTTATGACCTTTTCAAAAGAGGTATTTTACAAAAAGCACATTTTGCACTGCATTTTACTGAATATAACTGTTTCTAGAATGTTGTTTATAAACCACTCAGGACCTTAACATAGCCAATCCAACACTTCACAAGTTTTTCCATCCAGGAATTAAAACCTTGCCTTTAACAGTATAATGTTGCAAGGAAATTCGTTTATATCAACAGCGGATAAGTATTTATGTCACTCTTTTTTATTCTGGCATAGGAAACTTCGACATGTATAGTCCTATAATCGCCAATGAGTTGTGTATGGTTATGAACAGTGGGAAATCCAAGTGAATGGCAAGAAAATACAACAGTTTATATTGACTATTTGTCTGATTGATTCGTACAGACAAAGAAAACACGCTTTTAAATTTTCGGGTAGAAACGGTGTTTCAAAATACATACACATTAGGAAATGAAACCAAGAAAAAGAAATTCTGAGGCAATTTATCCAAATGTATCTTGTATTTTACAGAGGGCTGGTATGAAAATCAGTGTTCGACAAATGGAAATATTAATTGAGAAACTGGACAAAAATAAAGACGGTTCCGTAGATTTTGGGTACGTACACGTTTAAAATAATAAAGTTAACCATAAGATGGAATAGAGAATGTCTAAGGAGACATTGCAACGTCATAACATCAATGTTTCTTCTGATAAAATTCGGTGAATAAGATGTTGAACAAAAAGAGCATGTTGAAACGAAGAAGCAGGGACTCTATTTGGATACACCACAGTGGGCCGGTTCTGAAGTGAGCTGTGGGGGCTGTTAGTGTGGGATACATGTACTTTCGCACATCTATGAACAGGTACTGAACAAAGCGCACTAGAATCGACCTCCTTATTGTATTATCATTTCGTACATATTTTACACTTTTGTGTACATTTGCGTTACAGAGTATACGCAGTACTTGTCTGTAAAACGTCATACATATTTATTTTTCTTGTTGTGCTTCATAAACCATATACAATAGCATATATCTAATTAAGATAAAAATAACGTAACATTTCTCTAATGTCTACGTCTAGAAACAGGCCCTTTAGCCTAGCCAACAATGGCGGGCCTATTACTGACACCTTTCAGATATAAAGGAAGCAATTATTTTAGAAACAAATTATAACGCGTCGTTGAAAAACCATATATTATGCATGAATCAAGCTGAATGAAAATTCTGTCGGCAGCAACAACAGCATTGACTATTTAGTTTAAAAATCTATATTTCAATGTCATTTGTTATGTTTTTGAATTTTAAGGAAAATTGCTGTTTCTTAGATATCCAATATGAAAGTTTGAAGGCTGTATGTAGTCAAGAAAAATATGACTAACTTTATCGAAGCGTTTCAAATCATTAATCGTGTAACTTATCCGTGTTAAGTATATCTTTATAGATTCCAAGGTAAAATAATAATGTTTGAAATTGTTTTTCAGAGAGCTTATTGATGCAGATGCAGCGAACCGACAGCAACAACGAAAGCTGATGAAGACCCGAGAATCCACAATGTCGAGAGATACCAGGCCTGAATTTCGGTTAGAGAGAACTGAATCCATACTGACTAAGGAAATGTTAGAAGGCGTTTGACACGAGTCGATATACAATATATACAGGGATACCTGCATTTGTTAACATTACTTATTAACCCGCTGTTAAAAATAGTGTTAACAAAAAGACATGAACCGCGCAGGAGGACTTCCTTACGATGACTTTCTCACAATATTGGACATTTGAGTTACCTTAATCAATAACAATGTGTTTGTTGTAATATCTATGTTACAACATTGGACATTGGAGTAACCTTAATCAATTACAATGTGTTTGTTGTTATAGCTATGTTACAACATTGGACATTGGAGTTACCTTAATCAATTACAATGTGTTTGTTGTAATATCTATGTTACAACATTGGACATTGGAGTTACATTAATCAATTACAGTTTGTTTGTTGTAATATCTATGTTACAACATTGGACATTGGAGTTTCCTTAATCAATTACAATGTGTTTGTTGTAATATCTATGTTACAACATTGGACATTTGAGTTACCTTAATCAATTGCAATTTGTTTGTTGTAATATCTATGTTACAACATTGGACATTGGAGTTACCTTAATCAATTACAGTGTGTTTGTTGTAATGTCTATGTTACAACATTGGACATTTGAGTTACCTTAATCAATTACAATGTGTTTGTTGTAATGTCTATGTTACAACATTGGACATTTGAGTTACCTTAATCAATTGCAATGTGTTTGTTGTTATATCTATGTTACAACATTGGACATTTGAGTTACCTTAATCAATTACAGTTTGTTTGTTGTAATATCTATGTTAAATTTCCATGTATTATGTTCGTTTTTATCATATTATAATACTACATGTTTAGCCTACCTCTGACCGAGAAGTGCAACAATCGGTTCATTGTTGTCTGATCAATTAAAGCACATGCAACGTCATTTCTGTACGAACAAGTACAGATTGTATGTCATGCTTAACCACATTGTGACTAGAAGTCGACCTGAAGCAGGAACTAGTAACCCCTATGAAGGGACACATATATAAATGATTGTATAGCTGCAGAGAGTTGGATGTGCATCGCCAAATATTGAATGTTGTAGACGGTCCACTACTTAAGTTGTGGTATTCATGAACTTGGATAATAGTATGACATATATTGGTTCGTTGTATATTTTGTATATATGAAAGACGACATATCCATCCCATAAATGAGTCAACAATTTAATAAACGTAATATATAATGAACGTTGCATGTTTGTATATATAAGCTTATATTTCTGTTGTTATTTACCTGTATCTATACTATTTCAATTAAAAGATATGTATTGGGTAATGAAATATATCATTAGATTTCAATCGAGTTTCCTGTCATTATTTCAATTCAACAAGCTTATGGGTCATCTGACATAATCAATAAAAATATGTAATGCAAACAGAAGAATAACAGAAAAGGGCAATGGCTTATATAAGTAATAGCTTAGTTATATTGACAAAGATTTGATATTCCTCGTGTTCAACGTTTACGCCCCTTAGCTTGTCTGGTAAGATCCTTGAATATTTTAATCCGAGACCTGCCGATGATTTGAATTCGGGGCCCGTATTCATGAAACCATTTTCATGCTCAAACACATATTTTGTGCTCAAGTCCAATTTCCTGTGCCAGTGATAAATTGATAAAATAATCATATTTCGTCGATTACAAAGTGTATGTAAAAGAAATTTCGAGAAACTTTAAGACAAATACTGTTTTCAATGTTTACACTTGACTTTTTTAACCTTGTTTATGAAGTCAACTTATATAGTCACATGGTGCCATGTCAAAAGTAGGCTTTTAACGTAGAAAATAGTTCTTCATATCGAAACAATGTCGCTTTAGGAAAAGGAGGTATCTTAAAAATTTCGCGCTACAGGGTTGAGACAACTAAATATATATAGTATGTCCTAAATGTTCGGCCTTAGGCATAGCAGGGCTGAACATTTAATAATCTTACCTTTGATATATGTATTCTATTTTACCCCGTAGTGGAGAACAATCTTAAGTCTTTATCCATGTAGAAAATGATGTAATCCCAATCCTCAATAGGATGGTTTAGCAAAATCGACAGCGCTGTACGCCGATTGCCCTGTTATTATTTGTCGTCAATTATAAACTATGATGTCCATCCATTGTTTTAATTGTGACGTTACAAGATCGTGTGACTCCTTAATACCCTATGGGTAACGGGTAAACAAACAAATCACTAACATTTAAACTTGGAGTCATATCAGCGTTACAGAAATAATGTCAGGGGATCAAGATCTGATTGAAAAATTCTTGTTGTACGTTGATGTAGTGTGGAAATAATTATAAACGTGTATTCGCATCATTTGTTTTTCGTACATCACAAATACAGTCTTGCGATTGACACATTAACACATTGACGAAGACAAATATTATCTAAAGCTTCTTACTATACACATTATGGTTGAAGCAACATATGAATAGCATAGCAACACAAGACATAGTAAAGGTGCAATAACTCAGATAGAAATCACGGAACCAGTATGAGAAAACGTATGATACGGTTTCATGAATGACAGTGATGCGCATTAACAGTCACACATGCGAGCTGCTCCTGGGTTCATGGGTTGTGATGGAAACTGGAGAACAAGTTTCCCAGACAATAATGCTTTTAAGGATAAAGATACAGACGGTAAGGGCGATTCAATTATTAGAAATGGTCTTTGAGGAGCATATCATACATATTTTAAAAGGAACAAAACGCATAATAAATCAACAAGACATTTTCGTTAAAATAAAGAAGTTGCACAGATGGAGGTATTTAGTTGTGGTATTAAAGGATAAAATTAGAAACAGATAATTACTCTGCGTCAATTATTTGTGTTAACTCATAAAGCAGTATAAAGAAAGACAAACAAATAATGATAAATTCTTAATAGATATAAAAATGTTTTATGAAAATATAATGTACTTTAGGTGTGACACATGCGATGAAGGGGAAGTTCACCGTTCAGTTTCGCTTCCGAACTTTTGTTGTTGACATAGCTTTTTCCGTTTCAGTAGTATCTCCTCTGTTCCTTTTGTGTGTATATATATATATATACATATGCAACATTTGATATAGCGCCTTATCTAGCTAACATAAGCCACTCTAAAGCGCTTAACAGTACATAGATATACAATTAATACAATTAGCATATACATTAATCGATACAATATTTGAGGAATTCGCAGTAGCTGCCTTTTCATGCGCTAACTACTAGTCCTATGTCACCTGGCTAATATCTCCCCATGTGTGTATGCCTGCGTATGTGTTAGATATGTTATGTGTTCTGTTTGTAGTGGGACCGTGCTTCCGATGGCATCATGTATAGTGGCACCTCACTTGAATGCTACAGCACAGATACCACAACATCCACCCAAGACCAATGTATACTCCACTTCGGTTGTTGCTCGACCAATCCGCCCATAAATGTATGTGTGTGTTATCTTCAATAATTTGATAATCAATCAACGATTATAAATTTGCTTACGGTCGTCACCATAAACCTTTCTCTCAATTTGATTCTGCGATACAAAACACATCCTTTTTATTTGGATTATGTATATGGCAACTAACGAGTATTGTTTTAGTTAACATAGTACACCATGACCTCCTGTAGAACTACTTGTTTCGTCTATGGTTTTATAGAGACAGACCGTGCCATTACCATTATATTATTGTATGCTTAAACTATAGTGTATAATGTAACTAGGTACGGAAACTAATACATTCTTTATTAACATGTAGATTGTTTTATCGTCGTTAATATAACCGGTCAATCTTTAATCCGAATGTCTTAAGAGTATAAAATAATCCAAATTGCTAGTTAAATCGATACATTTTATAGCGTTCAACCTCGACATTGTATCGAAAAGAGATAATTAGGAATAGTTTGGTTTTGCTTTTTATGTATTAGTCATGTCCTTTTGACAACACTTACAAATCCATGCACGTTTCAAATATGGAACTACAAATTGTACATATTTTACCTGTAGTTATACTTACTCACATAATTACACATTATCTAAAATTATATGAACTCTTAAGTTTTCTACTGTCAGGGTAACACGGACTAGTCTAATTTAGAATTCCGTCGTTGTTTGTTGGTTTGTTTGTTTATGTTTAACGGCCCATCGACGGCTGTGGTCATTTAGGGCCATGGTGATTTATTTATTTATTTTATTTTTTAAACAAACATGTGAGTAGCGAAGATAAATTCAGATAAAATGGTTCGTTTTAAAAGCATTCGCATTGTATGTGTAGATAATTAAAATAAAAAGGGGTTACAATAATAAAAGAGATAACGAATGGATGATATGGAATATGTGATATATATATAACGTCAAAAAGGGTAATGTGGGTTAAAAGACATCAGAGTCTATAGAATAGACCGATGTCTTTCAAATAGTTAAATAATGCCTGCGAGTCCTCGGAACTGAAAAGAGTTTTCATATCCGTGACTCGAAAGTAGTTATCTCGAATGTGTTTAAAATCGGAACATTCTATTAAAAAATGTTTGTCGTTCTTGTTCAGATGCGGTTTACTTATTGTATTGGTCGGTAGTTCGTGGGAGAGGTCATTCAATGTTAGATACATGGAAACTTGTATAAGAGTTAACTCCCTTATATCATATCACGTTTCTATTTGGTGCACTTCTCTCACAATGCTGTTTATTTATAGTGATATGGAATAAACAACATCGTTATAATCACGTATTCATTAAAACTGCATTTTGTCATGAAATGTGGTAATATATGGTGGCTTGTAGTTTCTGTTTACTTATCGTGCTTCCCGTATAATTTACCATAACAAGAAAATCATAAGACTCTCGCCATGTGCTGGTATTATGTCACTTAATATCAAGGCAATTATGAGTCGTTTGACATTGCTCTTTACTACCATACATTTACCTTGTGGTTCTGCAATGTGATAGTTTAAGTCTATTTACAGGTTTTTGCGATATCATTAGGGAGTGATAAAGGAATAATACTTGTTACAAACTGCATGCTGTAAGAGGCCCTGAACTACTGTGTAAACTCCCTGAACTACTGTGAGAACTCCCTGAATTACTGTGAGAACTCCCGAACTACTGTGAGAACTCCCTGAACTACTGTGAGAACTCCCTGAACTACTGTGAGAACTCCCTGAACTACTGTGAGAACTCCCTGAACTACTATGAGAACTCCCTGAACTACTGTGAGAACTCCCTACAGCAGTGCGGGATTCGCTTATTTGTGCCCTTAGTGTAAACATATTGTATTGCCAAGCAAATGGATCGGGCACAAGTTATCAAACTTATATTAAGCCCTTTCCTAGCAAATTACAAGCATATATTTACAATAGTACAACAAGATGTCAGAATTATAATATATATATTTCATTTCAGTATTATGTTTAATTTTCTGTTACCTCCATATTTAAAAGTTTGAACACACATGTCTTCAGCTGTAATGAAAGATTCTTGAGTTGATTTCAGTTTATTTTTTAGCTGGTTTAGGGATACAGAATTTAAAATAGTGGTATTATTATTGTTCAATTGATAAGTAATATCAGCGAAAAAACTTCTGAGATAAAGGTTAGTTCTAGCTCTTGGTTCATTAATTAGCCTTGGTTGTCTTATATTATATATATTTTCCTCTGGAGTTCTGATCAGTGGTTGAAGAATATCTATTAAATATTGGGGTGCATCATGTTGTAGTATTTTATATAAAAGTATTAGTTTCTGATTATTTCTTCTTTTCTTAAAAGTATCCCACCCAGTTTCTTTGTAGATAATAATGTGACTTGTGCCCCTTCTTATACCTGTAATTATTCTGGCTGTTTCTAATTGTAGGGATTCTAGTAGATTTTCCTCTGTTGAAGTACAGTTGTCTCATATAACACTCGCATATTCTAATATAGGCCTTATAAATATCAAATAAATAGGCTCGAGTGATTTTCTATCAATTTTATGCTTAAGTAATCTCAATATATTTATACGTTTAAATGATTTTTCATAAATGTAGTTAATATGGTCTCTCCATCCACCTATGTCATTAAATAAAAGACCTAAATGTTTATGTTGTTTTACATTACTTTGATATTGTTATTGAAAATAAGGTTTGGATGAGAAATAGTTGCATTGGGTTTTTTACTGACTATTAATTATTCAGTTTTGTTTGGATTTAATAGTATTCCCCATTTCTCTGCCCAGTTTGAAATATTTTCAAGGTCTTGGTTAAGTTGGATAGCTACCTGAATAGAGTCATTGTTAATCAAAGCATATAATGATGTGTCATCAGCGAATAATTTAATTTTAGATTGGACTTCTTCTTCAAGGTCATTTATGTAAATATATAGATATGGACCAAGGACAGACCCTTGTGGTACACCGGCTTTAAGAGTTTAAGAGATATTGACTTGTTAAAAAGAATATGTAGAGGTCTAGCTAGTGATTGAGTTGGTCGATTACATCTTGTTCTGATATCTCAATAGAATGAAGTGAGTGAGGAAAGTTAGGATTGATTTCAGGTAGATCAGCATCAGTTTTGTTAGTGGTTGATATTGAGGAGAAGTATTCATTAAAACATTCTTTGTCGAGTGGATGAATGTTAATATTGTTATTAGAAATAATTGGTGAGTTGTCATTTTGTTTGTTTTCACCATTAATTATAGTTTTGGCTATTTTCCGCCACTTACCAGGTGATAAGGATTGGTCAGTTAGGGAACTATGCAGTTTATCTAGATATAATTCTTTTGCTTTCCTGATAAGGGAGATAACAATATTGCGGAGTTGTCTAAACTTAGTCCATGCCTGGTTAGTATTAGTTTGTTTGTCTTTATGATGGTCTCTGTTACGATGTCTCATTTTCAATCGAATCTCATTGTTCATCCATTTTTTATCATCTGGTCTTATCTAAATCGTTTTTGTTGGTACATATTTATCAATCGTTGGGTGAGTTTTTGATTTATAGTTTGGTTTATAGATTTAACATCTTGGTTAGCAAGTTCATTAAGATCAATGTGAGACATAAATGTGTTTGCATTAATAAAATCAGCGTCACTGTAGTTATAAAAAGTCTTTTGAAAAGCTCTTCTTTTAAGGGTTTTATATGTAATTTCAGCTCTACATGGACAGTGATCACTGCAATAAGGTGCATTTACTTCAACATTTTTTATTATGTTTTGGTTATTGGATAATATAACATCAATGCTTGTAGCAGATGTTTCAGTTATTCGTGTGGGTTCATATACAGCATTAGTTATGCAATATAATTGTAAGATACGTTTTAATTGGGAATTGGGGTTAAGACTCAACATATTCTGATTTATATCACCTGCAATTATATAATCTTTGTTTAGATTAGAAATCTTATTAAGTTTGTTATCAAGCAAATCCCAGTATGATACCAAAGAGTTTAGTGGTCGGTATAGACATCCAATAAGGATAATTTTGCCATTTAATTTCAATTTAAGCCATAATATTTCAAGAGCATCATCTTCTAAGTCAAGTCGTCGTTTGGCATACATATTACTATTGATATAAATAAGAACACCACCTCCTCTTTGATTTGCCCTGTCTTTTCTGAATAGTTGGTGGCTCTATAATAATAGGTCACTATAAGATACACTATCATTTAGGTGAGTTTCAGTTAGGCATATTATATCAAAATTGGGACATTCACTTTCTACAATATCAAGTTTATTTCTAAGGGAGCAGATATTTAAGTTGCACAATGAAATATTTGCAAATTGGTACTTATCATTATTAACATAAGAGAGTGGACCCTCGTTGGTGTGAACATCCATAGATATTATAAGTAGGTTCATTCTAATTACAAGGTAGTATGCTAGGTATAATATAATGTACCATGTGAGACCCTTTTGGAAGTAGTTGTTCGTGTTCTCGATGCTGTATCCATGCATCACGGATGTTGGTTTAGAACCTTTAGCCATGGTCAATTACTAGTGATGCATATACACAGTATCGAGGAAAGGGAACTTACATCTTATTATTTAAACATTTCATTCTTGTATCAGAGACAGATGTACATAAACATATATATATGGCAACACACACAAACAAAAAAGTGCTAAACATTCAATTAACATTGACATAAGTATGTACAAATTTCACGGTATGTTATCCATGATGGAATAATAAATAAAGATATGCAAGATCTTACTTATAACACATGGTCACTAGTGGTGTGGATGGTGATCGATCCCTTCATTCGTTTGATCAGTTGGAAAAAACGTCCATCACGGCCACCGGAAGTGTATCCGACATATGAATATATATCTATACACTACTTTATTTTTAAAACACTTTAATTTATAAATTGAAATTATAAGAGAGAGGGACAGAGAGAGAAGTGGGGGAGAGGGGGGAGGGGGGGGGGGCTAATAGTCTGTAATTATAATACATACATCCTCATCATTATTAATGTATGACAGAGGGTATCTGCCTCCAAAGCAACAGAAAGTATAAAAAAAGCATATCCGACCATGTGGTTGTTCTTTCTCCATGCAAACGGACTAGTGTTACTCAATTAGCTGTTGCTCATCACATCCCTATAAAACCTTCCTCCTGTTCGTTCCGTGCTTTCTGGTATTTCCGTTTCTACTAGTCCGTCTATTTAGAAACACAAAAGCAACCAGAATAAGTCTACTGCATCCATTGAAACATTTAGGATCTTTATTTTTTCTCCATACTTGTTAAAAAACTCAAACAGTTTCTAAGCGTCTTACTTGGCAAAACCTCACGTTTGGCCTTATCATTTTCATTTAGCCCAATATGTGGAGACAAAGAGTCAAATACAACAACATACCGCCTTCAGAACACCTCACTCACAGGACTAAATGACCGTAGAGGTTAATATGACGCTAACATAATAAAACCTTACGTATAAAGCGCAAGTGAAAGAAAGTCATATCCAGTATTGGAAATCTTCCATCTTAAAAGTCATGTTGTTGGTCCATGTCTGAAACATGTCATTTTCTACATGGATGTATATGTGCACAATATTTCAGTCCATTTTCTTTGGAGATTGAGGTGTCAGAAAATGGGCGAATGTTTCTCTATGGGTAGTAGTATTATTGTAAGGCTACGGCCAACACAGGATTGACTGTAGCTTCGTAGCTGTAATTAATTTGGTGCGATTAAAATGGGAAAAAAAATAAAAACGAATCATCTGTTATCACCAAATGTTGTAAATTTCTATTGTTATAACGGGTTAATAGTCATCTTTCCCCTTTCGCTTTATATCTACATATGTTTTGGAACACTTAATTATTTTAAGCCGTGAGTATTTCGGATGGGTCCTAAATGGACAAAATGGCCATATGGTGCAGAAATACGTTTGTTTTGTTTGGCTTTTTGTATCATCATACTATATTATTAAATAGATGTTTCCTTACCTCATGATTCTTGTTGTTATTATAACGCATTATTTGATTTCAGTTTTAATATGTATGTAAATAGAAAACAGATGACAATTTTCATGACATGACATTTACGAAATTACCTTCGATCAAGTTTAGAGGAAATGGGACCAATTTTAAAATAATCTATAACATGAGTCTTTTTGTGAAGATAATTTAACGCCATAACTTTGTTTGTCACGGTAAAATATGTAATCTAAATGTTCCTTGTTATGTCATTGTCGGTATTGGTATACATGTATATATATACTCAATAACAAACAAGTATGTGAGGATGTTTTTTCACTGAGTCATGGCCGTATCATAATAATGCCTTCCGTTGAGGTCACTATCAGTATTGTTACATGATGTTTCTTATCAGACAAGTATGTGAGACTGTTTTAACATCTTTACAGTCATGTCATATTAACTTTTGTTATATTGAGGTTTGACCTATTGATCAAAACAGTGTTGATTAGTATAATACAATGTTTAAAACAATTTTGACTTGATTTACTATTTATTGGTTCGTTACTGTTCTGTTACAAGATATTGTATACATCTATTACATAAAGCTTGTCATACAGGTCAAATACAATTTTGAAAGGATAGATTTTCAAAGTTATTGTCATTTAAACTGTAAATTTTAACCAGTTAAAATTCAACAAATGTTCAAAGGCTGACAAAATATCATGTACCACGTATACCAATAAAGCGCTAGTTATGATGCTCTTGTTTTGCACGACGAGTTATCGCCCTTTCTACAAGGCGTATTGTATACGAAAACAATATGTGGCAAGGAGATTTAGAGATAGACAAAGAAGAAAAATATCTGTGAGATTAAAAACATAGCATTATTTATTTATAAGGATCGCTTTATATAGTTGAAGTAATTTCGTTTGAAAATATTCAATGAAAAGATTCCACCAGCAAAGCTTCAATTTACTGGAAACTTTCGAGAAAATTCGAAAAACAACTAACCCACTACATGTGTGGGCGATATGGTGTCAAAATCTTCTTGCCACTAGCACTAAGTATGCATATTACCTTAATCATGAACGTTTATGTTAACATGAACGTTTATGTTAACATGGACATGTACGAACTCATACTGTTGATGTAACAGTTATCATGGTTATCAAAGTTTATCGTTGACAATGCCGCAGCAACAAAGATGCATTGCCGAGTCGATATTTTTGCGCCAGCAAACACAAAGCAAAATCAATATCAGAAGATGTCACTTAGCATATGGCCATGTTTCTTACGATGACGTTCCGTGTTTAACATTGACAATGAATACGATACGATGAAATACAATTATTTTATACAATAATATTATCTTGTTACAATTTTTATACATTTCCATTTTGTCTTTAATCCAGAATCAAACATTTCTGAAAAAAAGACAATTAGCTTCTCGTGACAACTTAGCTCTGTCACTGAAATGTATGGTTTCGGCAGTAAGCACACGAACGGTCGTTGTTATTGTAAAATGTTTATCATGCAACAACGAACTGGTCATTACATCCTAGTCTTTACCTTGCCAGGGTCAACGCCATAGATCCGGTAATGTAAATACAACAATTGACATTACGGTCCTCTACATACAGTTAACGACTTGTACTATTTGAATGTCAAGGTCAATGTCACATGTTCTATAGTTGTGTGGTATGTGACATACTGTGCAATATTCCTCTCTTTGTGCTACTATGTAACATCCATATGTAGGAAAACGCCGAAGGCTTTAGCACATGACAGAGGATATTTTATAACATATTTGCTGAAATGCACTACATAGAGACATTCCTTCACTACGTTTTCTTCTTTTTATCCTTTTTCTTCTTTGCTTTGGCTGATTTGGGTTTCGCCCCAGAATTGTCTAGCTTTGGAGAGTCTTTCGATTTTGGTCTATTCTTATTTTTGTCCGTTTCGTTACCTTTCTCGACAACATTTCCAGTAAAACTAACGTGCGCATCACCGTTGCCATTTTCCTCGAATATTTTCCTGTTAAAAAAATGGAACAAGTAAAGAATATACAAAACCGAAAAATTCTAGCATTTATCATTGTTACCTGTCGAGTACCATACTATAGAATGATTGTGACGAAAATCCCCCAAAAATAAGCACATGAACGTACGAATGAAGGTTATGAAATTCCAATCCAAAACAGTGAATAACATATGCAGTGTTCAACAAAAAATGATACATGGGGTATTCCCCAAATATAATATACAACGACATACAAAGCCTCAGAAACGGAGGTCAAAACTTCAGTCTCCGTCGTTAGAACCGACGGGGAATGTATTGAGATATCAAAAATGGAAAATCTGATCTAATTGGTTAAGTGTTTCTGTCTTTATTTATCATTATAGATAGAAAAAAATCGTTAATAAATAACGATGATGAATCAAAGGAATATGTAAATGAAGTACAGTTCAGGAATAATTTGTTCTTCTACCTTCTTATTGGATTCGCAATGTATTTCTAATGGTGCGCGCATTAAGTATTAGTCACCTTCCTTGGTCAATATAATTATTTTAAAAAGCTAGGGCGAGGTTAATCCTCCCTTCCGTAGTTGATAAATGTTAACTTTACACATGCAGATGTAAATTCCCCGTTGTCAATCACTTACCAGTAACAAATGAAGCCATCAACTTCTAGCGTCCGAGTCAGTACAGTCATATGTTGGTCGGGGATGTCTATACCAGATCCCTTTGAATGTAGGAAAATTCAAATATTTAAGTCAAATTCAAATTTTAATGATTATAAATATTAAAGTGCAGAACTTACGCCAGGCTTTAAGAACTGCATTTAAAAGATATAGTTGAAAATATCGGAGAACTTAAAATTACTTTCATAAATATTTACGTTTTGGTTATTTCTTTATTTTTTAAAGTAAAACGATGTCTGTGGAAGAAGCGTCAATTGAAATCCAATTATATCAGTAATGTTATAGATTGATTACAATAAATCATGAACAAGTTACAAGCGTCATGTATGTATCCATATTGATTATAATCGTAAATCGATAACGATGTTTTCAATTATCGTTATCATTCCTTATCATACACTGTGAGGATTGACGATAGTGTTTCCTTTATTAAGGAGGCCAAGGGGGTTTTAAAATTGAGGTTATATATGTGGTATTATATGGTGTAGCCACTAATTCCTACCACAATAGAGGTTGGTATAGACCACAATATTGAAGTTCTTGATGCCGTCTGTACACCTTCAATGATAATCTACCCCTTGTCATAAGGACTTATCGAGTGGTGCGTGCGTTATTGAAAAGGACTAAACACTTGGACTTGTTCCAGTTCCAAATGAATTACACTTATCCATCAAGCGCTCCATTGAATAGGATTAAAGTCTCGGCTTTGGGGATCAAAGGAAATATTATTATTAGTTGCCAATAACCGGCACATTGTTTTATTCAAGGTTAGTGTTTGTGTTTTAAATTGTGTGACACTCTGCCAAAAGAGATATTTTGAAACACGATATTGAACACTTATATAAAATAACCTTTTATCAGGCTGCCATTCGAGATAAGATACTTTAATTGGCCCTTTCAATGTCGCTTTTTGACGACATTCCTTGTAAGAAAGGTTTCCTACATTGTCATTAAATATCAAAATTTACTCTTTAATTTTCTCTCATAAATAATAAAATTGTATTTGTACCATCCAGAAAATATATACAGTTGATGAAACAATCTTATTTATTTCATTGGGGTCTATGTTATCTGACATTCGTAAGATCAATAAGCATTTGTTTAAAAATAAAATGATATAGGTACATTGTATGCTTTTGTTTGGTACCTGTGTGCGCTCATTTATGAATTACTATTTGGAGTGGGGGATGCATCGCCATCTATTCCTCAGCTACACCATGGATATACACCAATATTCTTAATTACTTACCTTGATAAGACTCTTGAATTCTGAAGCATCAATTTTTACTTTGTTTTTGCAATTAAAAACATCTTCTAGGTTAACTGCTGAGAACTCTGCATATTTCTTAAATGTTTCAATGGGATCTCGTCGAAATGCACTTAATCTGGCGTAATTTCCGTTTTTGGGATGCACTTCCGGAAGTACTCCCTCATTTACAACACGCAGACCTCTGCTTTCTGATAATCGGGACTCGACCTCAGCAAATTCTATTTTCACCATCATATTCTGAAAAGATACAGTATCTTCATGAAAGTATGTTAATATTATTTCATGCAAACTGAAAATCCAATACTCTGTTGAGGCATTTATGTTTATATATACATGTATATCAATTTTTAATTTAGTTCCATTGATGTTTTTCTAACTTTAAGTTTTTAATCTACAAGAATGTATAATACTTACGCTAAAGTCGAGGTAAGTTATTGCACTGTTTTCGTTTTGGTCCACGGCTTGTAGTATCGCCATAGCTCCGTTTGATTCAAATGGGTTGTTTCCGATCTACAAAAAAATGTTACCTTTTGTTAACAAGTATTCTTCTAAACATTAGTAATACATCTGTATCCTAAAATTATAGTATATTGCAATATTGCCAAGTAAGATTCAGCATTACAATGAATGTTTCTATAACCTAAATAAATAATAGTATTTTACAAAAAATGTTGTTTCCGGTGAAACATTAAAAAGGTACCATTTTGCCAATAAAATTGGCAAAGGTCGATGGATAATAAAATATCTTAAAATTTAAATCGAACTGTTAAGAAACTTAAAACGAACGGAAGGACATTATGAAACCTCATTTACAATGTTAATATATAATGTTTGATACCTTTAACGTTTTAAGGGTGTCATTTTCTCTGACCCCTGCGGCGATCGCCCCAGATGCCTCTATCGGTATCCGGTTAAAACTGATATCAAGCTCAAGAAGTGTACGGTTCTGCTTTAATGCCGCGCCCATCGCCTCAGCCCCACTCTTTCCCAGACCGGCCATCACAAATTTGAACCGCTTCAGACCTACGTTTTCCTACAATAACAAAACAAATAATTTGAATCTTTATTTACATCAACAAATTACCACGAAAATATTTGTTTATAATAATTTGCGTAATGATACCTTATTCGCTGATTGGAGCGATTCCTTGATTGAGATTTTTATATTAGAGCATATAAAGAATGTCCATTTTCTTTCTTATTCATATTAAGGTATATTACATTGTAGATTAATGATCTTACTTGTAAGCCCTCACAAATGCAGATTGCACCTCTTGTCTTAAACTGATTCCAACTCAGGTCTAAGATCTCTAGGTTCTCATTATCGGTGAGAGATTCCTTTAGCCACTTCGCACTGTTTTCTTCTAAACAGTTATTGGCCAGAATGAGTTCTTTTAATACTGGGTTTCCCTGGGGAAAAACAAAAAACATTTAAATATCTTTCTTAACCGTAATATTGTTTAACAAGTTTCTGAATATACCATTGATAAACGATAAAGAACTTTTCTTTGAAGTGGAAAATGAATCTATTAAGTCATTACATTAGAGTCCAGGGCCCGTAGTCATGAAACCGTTATCATGCTCAAGCACGGGTTTTGTACACAAACCAACAACTTGTAACACGCTTAGATCACGTCTATCGATCAAATAGTGTCAAATGTAAACATTGAAAGCAGTTGTTGGCTTTAAGTCTCTTCAAAATGTTTCCAAATTAATGACAAGATAAGGTTAATTTATTTATGAAGTTATAGCCAGAACAAGAAATTAGGCTTGAGCACAAAATCCAAGCTTTAGTATGAGAACGGTTTTATGAGTACGGGCCCCGGTTTTATTAACACCAATATATTATGATTTTATGGAGTGTAACTGGACCATGCCAATACCCTAATATGTATTTCGTTTTTAATTGACATAAAAAGTCGATTATGTTTTCTAGAGTTTGAGTAGTTTTGTATGATAGTTAGTTTGAAAGTGTTATAGCTTCAACATGTACAGAGGCCGACATAGACACACAAACTCTTTACGAAAGGCAAATAACAGGAACGAGTTAAAAACAAAACATATCTAAAGAAATCATCACATAAGTAAACTATGTTTGCCTCGTCTTCCAATGCTATTGTTACCATTCTCACTATGCCTTTTATTTTCGTAATTATTTTGTCAAACATAGGATGAATACGTACTTTAAGTACTTCATATAAGCATTGTCCTGCCGAGTCACCGATTTCATTTGCTGAAATAGAATATAAACTAGATGTGTATACCGCAATAGCTTATGCAAAGAATAACTTTTTCTCAAGGGCTGCAGTTATATTTATACCTAATAATTATAATTCTAAAAACAAATTGAAATGGTATATTGTTATTACCTGAACATATCACATTATACTCAATGACTGATTTATTGCTAATTTAAAGATTATGATCATTTTCGGTGGAGAAGGCACCATACAACGCTCGTGAAACTTAATAATACTAGGTAAATACGATATGTCATTTATTATGTAATGTGCTTTCACATATTAAATGGCGCCCGTTAGATATCATTAAGTTTATCCGTTACTCACCCGTGAGGTCGACCTTGTACAGATTTCTGTTTCCTTTTAAGAATTGACATAATGAAATGGCGCCTTCAGTTCCAATTTTATTTTCTGATAGCACCTGAAGAACATACATGATTAACAATTAGCTTCTGCATAATATATGTCATAGTCATACAATACATCTGAAATATCTGATCGTGATCAGGGAGGTTTTGTTTGATACTTTCTTATCTAAAACATTGTGTCGACGGTTCTTGTGAAAGGCAATGAAACATCACTAGCAATAAGCTGTGGTAAATTAAAATGCATACGGCAATAGGACTACATTTAAACTAATTGAATATTGCTAAATCAAGATAGAATTCAAGGTATTATACGTAACGAATAAGCGTATTGATATTTTATAGAATGCATCTTCCAATCAAGATAAAAATACTTTCGACAGTCAATGTGAGTAGAATAATTATTCAATACATTAATAGTAATCTCTACCTTTAATCTCGTTCTGTCTGGAATATTTGAAATATCCCTCCAGCTAAGTGTAAATTCTATTCGTATTGATTACATAAGTGTATAGCTTCAGGATCAGTTATCAACTAGTCCATTATTATTTCTTATTCCTGAAGACAGACGTTCCTAAATGACTTCAGCTGTAAATAGGACGTAAACCCTGATAAAACCAAACCATTCTGAAGACAGTACATTTAAATGTGTTTATTCGGGAAAATGGTGATTATGTTGATTATGACGTCAATAAATATATAAAGCTTCGGTTTTGTTCATAAAGATTTTAACAAATTTCCATGATTCACAAACATTAGAACTATTTTGTTACATTGATAGCACACACCTGGAAGATCCTTTATAGAAATTTGTTTTTTCAATATTATTTTGAGTTAATGAGGTGCCGTGTGGCCTAACTTTCCCAAAACGGAGTGCAGCCCAATAACTAATAAAGATAACAAATTATTACAAATAAGTGATTGAAGCAACCTCAAAATTTGACAACAAATATAGATACTGAATTGTCAATTACCGCCATTCCTATGTTCAGATGTTTATATTTATGTGCCGTATTTTTTTCATATAAACACGTGTTGATATCTGATGTATACAAGGTAAGCTAATTTATTATGCATTATAAATGTACAGCACCTATAACTGTAAGATGTATCGCGTATGATGTGCCGGTGACCTCTAGTGTTAGCTTTACGATATCTTACGTATTTTGTTACCAGTTTTTGTAGCGGACCGCATATAAAATCAATTACTATTTTTACATAAAATTTAAACCTCATTCTACATTTAAATCGTTTACATTGTATGTATTAACGGTTTACTGGAGTCGTGATATTGTGTTGTTAAACGGTCAAAGAATGAATGAGTGGGCTCTGACATGTCAGCAAAGGCTGTTAAACAAATGGCCTTTAAAGAATATCCTTATCTCTAAAATATGGCTACATCATAGTTACAAATATACAGATCTCGCGCAGGCGTATGGCTTCCTATTATTGAGGACACGATCCTCATTGTGGTAATATTTGTTAACCGACCCTAGGGGTACTTTGTCCAAAGGTAAACAGCTTCTGACATTTAAATAACATAGTTCTACATCCTGACATAAACCCAACACTGAGAGCTTTATTAATACAACTCTCGTTAAGATTAAAATGAATCAAAGTTGTATATCAATTCGATATATTCCGTCCTCACCAAAACATTTACTAATACAATATTACAGGAAGCTGCTTTTGTCTACTAAGATACGGAAAGCATGTATACTGATAGTCTTATTGAACTTCAAAAGCACCGATCTCTCACGAAAGCCTGTTGTTGATAAAGATATGTGAAACAGCCACTGATAGTATCCGTGCAGAATGCGTCGTCATCCGATAACTACTTCAAAACTTAATCTTTTCTCCATAGAAACTCCAACAACAATGTTAAATCACATCTTTTCTCCTGTTCATGTTCCATCAAGCTTTTTTTTCTAGTGTGAGTCACATATTTTGATATATTGGATACACTTCAACTGACTTTCTCACTTGATAATTGTAAATGATTTATTAAATTTCAAAGTCCATGTGTATACTTTTGTTTAATATCACACAAAAATATCTATTAAACAATATAACGGAAAGTGTGTGTACATCTGATCTTTTGTCCATTCTCTAAAGAATATCTACGAAATATTTGTATCCACTTATTGATATATATGTAAAAGATGTGCATTGATAAGGTTGCCTTACAAGCGTCAGCTGTAGGGAATTTCCCTTTATCTCAGCGGTAGAGCATCGGGCTGGAGAGCCAAGGATCGCGGGATCGAGCCCCAGCGACGGCACTATCTTTATCATTGTTCTGCGTCCTTTACATATATATGTTTCGACAGAGTCAATTAATCTGTAGTTTGTAAGGTGTCATTTGAAATACGTGTATAAGGCTAACTTAATTATAGATAGAACAGATTGTAGTAACTATTACATACCCAGTGTTTAGCTTAAATTGTTAATAGACCGATTCTATGACAAATTTGCATCTTAACATTAAAAGACTGATTTTCAAACTATGCTTCCTGTTATGATACAGGCATTGTGTGTTGAATATATATAATCAAACAACGCATGGAATGGACAGAATATCACGATCGTAGGAAGGAACGGATAACGCGTACAGCAACCATCATCATAAACCGAAGACAGGGACCGCTGGTTACATCACTACGATCAGCGAGACGACTTTTATTTTCCGAACGTGAACTTTCCCTTTCTTCATACAAACATCCATGCCTTCCCATAAATGGTATTCAAGGTTCTTAATTGCAAGATTACGTCACAGATGTCAACGGCTGACGGACAAATGAACAACACATGGTTTTGAGGGATGCATGTTTATGAAGACCACGGCAATTTTTTGGAAACTATGTGCAAAGTTTATGGCTACAAAATGCACTATCATTGTAAAATATTCTATTTCCATCTACTATATGAAGATCGATGGCTTTTTAATGCTCAATTAATTTCTTTTTGGTTCCTTTTTACTACATCGGGTATCACTCTGAGGACGGTACATTGTTGTATTTGACCTAGATTTACATGGAGGATGTCGACGATAAAGTAGAAGACACTCATCCTTCTACAACACCTTGTCATATTCTCCTTGATTTTTTTTAATGGCTTCATAAATATATTTTGTATAAAATGTATATCGGTTTGAAATCTTGCTTTTAAAATTGATAAATATTCGGTTTTATTGTTTATAACAATTTCAGGTACATATTTAGTCTAAAAGTTATGTTTAGATTAATAAAGCTACATATATGACTTATGAGAAGTTCATTTTACACAACCAATAACATGTTCTATATGACGTTTCGATGATTAGTACAATATGTACACTGTCACCTTCATCAGACAAATGACCAATGAAGCGTATGCACACAAAGGTGTAAAATGTGTACGAGTTGTCCATAAAATCTATGTCGATTTCGGCTACGCTGGAAACGCATGTACAATAGTTGTTATATATATACCGAAATGACTCAATTCAGCTACGCTTTGTTAACACTTGGTCAAAGATGTGCGAGAGTCTTTGAGCCCCCTCGTCTCTATTTAGAACTCTAAAGACTCTGTTAACAAAGCGTAGCTGAATTGAGTCCTTTAGGTACATATATAACAACTAGTGTACATACGTTTCTAGCGTAGCCGAAATCGACATCGATTTTTTGGACAACTCGTACACATTTTACACCTTTGTGTGAATACGCTTCATTGTTCATTTCATGAAGGTGACAGTGTACATATCGTACCTGTAATCGAAACATCACATAGAAAATGTTATTAGTTATGTAAAAAGAACTTCTCATAATCCATACTGACCAACATGAAGAAAATGTTTAGAAACTACATTTATGACGTAAATAAGACCAGTCGGGTTTACTTTCTACACAACCGGAAGGATATCGTATGAAACATTCGCGTGATACATATATCATTACGTAGAGAAGCTTCTTCAAGCCCAAATATCAGCTTACGACAAGAGTAATGTTTACAATTGACAGTGGCGTACATTGTAAAATTATCAAACTTCGAAGTATTTATCTTTATTTACAACTAGACAGCAATCATAAATATAATTGAAATATATAGAATATTGAAAGTGTAACGCTACAGAAAAACGCCATAAACAAAGCATAGTAAACATCACCATCGAGCGAATAACATGACATAAAACTACTACAGAGCTACCTTGAATTACTCGTTATAACGTATACTGAGTCTTTAGCCTGTTGTATACGTAAGAGAGATACATGTAAAGATGTTTTCATATCAAAGTTGAGATGCTTACCACTTCTGTGAGGAATAGGTTTTCCCTCAGGACTCTACACAAACTTTTTGCTCCTTGTGCGTCAATGCCATTCCCTTGCAGATTTAGGATTTCTATGTTTGTATTTGTCTAAAACAAAATATTTAAAAAATATATTTCATATTTTCACAATTTTATTTTTTGTGCAAGTGTTTCAACCATTTAATGTAGTCTTAAATTGAATAGTAGAATTTGGATAGGTATACAGGCATGAAGAGAAGCGGCTTGAACACAAATCCAGTGAAGCGTTGTATAGTATTAGTATTTACTTCCAACCAATCTATTTAGATTATTCAACAAATTTAAACTTATACCATTCCTCAGGTCTAAAGAAGTGTTCGTCAAAACAATCACTCAATGGTACCACAATAGGATCTTTTTGACGTTTTATCAATGACGTCATAATATCATGGCGTCATATTTAATGAAGTAAAATAATTTGCCATCCAAAGACTTTATATACATTGAATAATAAATATATATACAGTGGTTGCAACGGAAGTTGTAATATAAATACTGGATGAGGGTTTATTTTCTAAATGACATGAATTTCTCTATTAATTTTTTGAAGCATAGAAACCGTCTTTTTCGGTCTAAGTTCAGTGGTAGGAATTCGATTTTGTAGTCTTCCTTAACGAATTGCTCACATATCTAATATAACCCCAAGTCACTTTTTACAAATATATTAAACTGAAGCTGATGAAAGATCACTTTCCAGTACCCTCATTTATTGACATTTGAAATTTGTAATGAAAATCCTGAGAAAATTTGCTATTGAGCTAAAACGCAGTACAACGTTAACTTGTTGGTAAGTAGTTGTCAAGAAATGTTACGTACTTTTTGCTGCATCATTACACACAAATACATTGTAAGTAAACTTATTATGCTGTTTATTTAGTCCACTATTAGCTGCTCTATTTAATACCCCAAGCATTTTATGTTGCTCCATAAACGAAATCATGTTTACCTTTACAAAGATTACGAAGCATAAATTATGTGCCAAGTACATGTAGGTATACTATATCACGTACAGGGACAACCTGTCAGTGCATAGTGGGATGTATTTGGGAAAACCTGAATCCAATGCTTAAACGTATTTCTGTTATACCAGAAATTGTCTACAATCTGTATCAAAACCTAAAACGTCGGGGTATATTGGTCTGTGTTTGCTATGGGGAAGGTAACTGAAACTGAAATCTTAAATCCCATCAAGTTGTTAACAGTTTGTTTCCAATTCTGTACGACACCTGAAGCTGTAAGGTTACCGTACGCAAAAGTAAATTTGTTTTCATGCAAAACAGTATAATTGAGCTACTGCTTATTTCCAAAGATACATAACTAGTTATAAGGTTGTATCAATTGAGATCAATACATACCTCCAAAGGAATCGATATTGCTTTAATTCCAAGTGGCCCTAGTCCGTGAAATCTCATTTTAAGTTCTCTTTGCTCCAAGTTCTTAACAAAATACGACACTGGGCTTATTCCCATGTCGTTGCACACTTTGATATATTTTGTCCTTCCTGTAGTGTCGTGATCTACCTTGGAGGGATTTAGCCATTCTGAAAGAAATGATATTACAAGTGTAAATGTGCTATTTCTATAATTCTAGGCATAATCAATAATATGTGTTTGTCGGATACAGATAGAAGGTAATCCGCTGAAAAGTATAGGTGCTTTTGTTTATTAAAAACGAGAAAACATTTCCCTGTAATTTCCTTTGACTCCTTCCTAAAACAGCTGGTATACTGTTCACAGAAACTCCTCTGTATCACCATTTCACGTGTGAGAAATTATGTACATCGTTCTTTCTCATCTTCAATAGGTCTTCTCAGAGTACAGAATATGATTTCAATTCCAGCTTGACAGGGCTTACCAAATATTTGACAAATAGTTAAAGGTATAACCACCATACGCAACTTT
The DNA here is from genome assembly GCF_002113885.1 of Mizuhopecten yessoensis. Taxonomy (NCBI): domain Eukaryota; kingdom Metazoa; phylum Mollusca; class Bivalvia; order Pectinida; family Pectinidae; genus Mizuhopecten; species Mizuhopecten yessoensis. The sequence goes on from NW_018408885.1 coordinate 466,236, forward strand.
GGATTAGTTTTTTTACACGTTGCATCTCAAGAGAGGGACCCTAGTTACAAGTCGAGGTAATGAAAAGCTGCTTTATGAATCTCATTCATTTGTATTGATAAATATCTCTATAGTTCAGTTATAAAATAATTTAACGGAATAATGTCTCAACAAATGCTTCTTACCATTCACACATATTTCATTTTGCAACTTATCTTGTTCCACCTATTGACTTTGCGAGAATGTCATATCTCTTAAATAGATATATTTGTTCACGTGATATTTGAATTAACGAAATAATGATCACGAGAAATACAATTGACATTAAGGTTACTTACGGTCGTCATCCATCTCCAGGTCTGTGTCAAAATCGTCAGTAGGTATTGACAAACTTCCATCACTGATAGAATCATCGTCCAAGCTGTTATCGTCATCAAGGAAGCACCCTCCATTAATGGCTATGTTAAGTGTGATATCCTCTGAGGACACATGTTCCTGGTCTGGTTTTGTTTCCTGGTCCGACCCGTCGGAGTCGTTTGCAGCCTCTGTCATGAAAGCCTGCCGACTCGATCCCCTCGTACCAGGTCTGGGGATGTACTCGTCTAGTGTCGGTGGTTTGGGGTGTGTCTCCTCTTCCTCTCCTTCCGGATTTTCGAGCAGGGGCGATAACACCCTTCTCTGTAAGTCGGATCCAACTGACAGGTAAGCTGTCATTGTTATTTCTATTGTATATGGTGAATAAAGTCAAACTGAAACTGCTTTCTTTCTGTTAATCACTTCTTCATAAGTGTCAGCCAACCCATCGGGCCAACCTGTCTACGTGTTTTCTTTGGAGCTCATCTTGTGACCTGAAAGAAAGAAAAGTATACTCATATCAGTGGCGTATGAATCGATGGTTCCGTTATTGAAACCCTACAACAGAATATCCTCGTTATTACATACAACACACTGTTACCTTTACACGCGGATGAAGCGCTTACAGAAATCGCTGGTATACAGAAGTCATATTAAATTCCTAATCTTTTCATAGATCATGTCGTCTTGATATCATACCGGGTTTACTTGACGGCCTGAAACTTTCTGGTTTACTCAATATTGATTCAAATTGATCCCTAACATTATTACTTAATTCAGCGCCTCGGTAAAAGGTTATCTACAAATGATAATATATTCACACCTGAGAAAGTGTTATTTACACCTATCTGTATACACATAATCAACACCCGAAGAAAAATAACCTGCCATATCCGTGTACGTGCAGCGTCAGGTATGTTTATCGCTCCATGCTAGCAAATGATGAATCCGAGATAATCACCCAGCATTTCAAAATCAAATAACGGACCATTAGTTTAAATTAAGAAATCTCCTAACGACTTTGGACAGTTGCACTCGAAGACATCACGATACATCGATAAAATTGTCATCACAAATCACCTCGTCGCTGTTTCGTGCAGAATGTGAAGCGTGCCGTACGGCGGCGCTAACGGCGATGTCGCGTGATGACCTGCCTTAAATTCGTTATAGCAGATATTTTGCTCCAGTGGATGTCGTTTTAGACGTATTTGTGTATTAACACGTAATTAGTTGGTTTGTGTAGTGTATGTAACTGCCAGCCCCCGTGACATATCGATGTTTCCTGTATTGGATTATTGACGTACTACATTCCTTATTAACCCCTCTGCGTCATACATTTTATATACCTTTCTTGAACTATGTTCATATATAGATAATCTAATATTGATTGGGAAATCATGAAAAATATGTCAATTAACGGTTGTTTGTTTTCATATTGATAATCAACAAATCGTTATAAACTTTAGTCTACCTTTCACCTGTAACCTTTATATAGGGTAACGTCTACCAAATCAATAGCAAGGTATTGATACAACCAGCAAATAGAAAAATATTTTATTATAACAAATGTCGTCATGAACCAACCATTATGCAAAAGAATCAGAAAAATACTTGAAGAACTAACGTTTTGTTTAACATATTTCACTTGTACAACAGGTATTTTTATTGTTGATTTGTTGTTTGGCGTTCGACAACGTCACAGCACACATAAGTATAAATCTATGACGAATGGTGTCAGCTATGTTATTGATAAGATGGCAATTCTACCCGATCATTGATGTTGATTCCAAACCAAACGATACTATGTTAGTGATAAGATGGCAATGCTCCCCTATCATTGATGTTGAAGCCAAACCAAACGATACTTTGTTATTGATAAGATGGCAATGATACCCGATCATTGATGTTAATGCCAAACCAAACGATGCATTGTTATTGATAAGATGGCAATACTACCCTATCATTGATCTTGATGCCAAACCAAACGATGCATTGTTATTGATAAGATGGAAATGCTACCCGATCATTGATGTTGATTCCAAACCAAACGATACTATTTTATTGATAAGATGGCAATGCTCCCCTATCATTGATGTTGATGCCAAGCCAAACGATACTATGTTAGTGATAAGATGGCAATGCTGCCCTATCATTGATGCTGATGCCAAACCAAACGATACTATGTTACATGATTATATCATCTTACTTGATATTGACATATGTACAATGCCATATTGGAAAAACTGTCTGACTCGAAGCGTGTATCACCTTGTACTGGGTATCACACGACATAGCAATTACCTGGTATACTGTTACATACAGCCTTTTTAATTTATTCAATTATATTACGTACCTGTATACATGTATTTTACGATTGATACATGATAGTGAACTAGTTAGTTTAAAATTACTACTGAACTCGGCCACGAACCTGTGTTGTGTAGATGTGATTTGGTTGACAACAAGATAGTACATGTTTAAACGAAGGTTGAATGTTTTGGCGAATTGACTTTTACATTTTCTGTAAAATTTGAAAAGTTCCAAATATATATAATAATAAGCATAATGAAAGACTCTATCATTATTTAGTCAATCTAAGTAGTTTCAATATGTACATGTACACTACGCATAATAACACATAACAAATGTTATACATAACTGACAAAACAAAATGCGTTTTCATTTTGAAAATAATTCCTTACCTTACCAATCAATTTACCCTGATAAGACAATTTTGTAATAGGTATGAACTTATTCTTTTCCCACGAAAGTCTATTATATCTAATATCAAAAAAGCTAAATGCGATCAGCTAAGACCTTTAAGGCTTAACCTACCTGATCTGAGGTTCGTTTCATATCTCCAAGATGATGGTATAAGAAGGGGACACCTGTACGTGAGATCCCCGAGTGTGTATACACAGGTATATTCCCAAACTGTCTTCGCTATCATGTTCATCCCTTTCACTTTCTTTCCGTAATAATATGAAGACATTTATCAAATACTGACGGTCCTAACTAATCCTACTGCCATATCTGTCACTTTAAGTATTCTATATATTCGGTCTTTAAACACTTTCGGCTGTTGTAGGTAACAAAGCCCACCTCTGTATATACCTGGTCCTGTAACGTGTGCACATAACAAACATTGTCCTTTAAACATGGAAATTCAAACTTTAAACATTTGCGTCCAAATTTTGTACAAAAATTGATAAATCGATATATTGTGTGAATTCAGCAGCGTGTCGTGTTCGTGCAGTCTGGATCAGGGTCTGTGTCAGTCACAGGTAGACTTCGACGAATGTGCACTGTTTCTACACGCGCCGTATACACAGGATAACTGTTACCTTCAGTACAGCTCCCTAACATCCTGAACAGGTTACGCCGACACCCTTTCGTAACTCAAGTAGCGGCTCAAGTCCTGACGGAATGTTTGTATATCTTATAGGTGGAGACATGTTGATTTACTAACGGCCAATATTAGGAAAGTCAATCAACGTACAATTTATCAGTTTTGGTTCTGAAGGCGCTGTGCAGTTCAACAGGCGCTAATATATGATTGGTTTTAAATTAGGTTCGTGAATGGTTACATATCGACTTTGGAGTGTGTGTAAGTGATAGGTTTGTCAGGGTATTATCATACAGTATCGACCAGATACCGAAAGGAAACACGAACCGCATCTAAAACGTTGACATAACTCTCAAGTAGTATTAAAAGTGCGTCTCGTGTAGTAATAGAACATAGAAATAAAACCATCATTGTTTTATAGTTTGTATTCAGGACAAAACATATCTTTATGATAAAGTATCCCATGTTTACGTAATTTTCATAGTTTTACCGTAAATATCAGGTTAAGTGTATAATCGCTCGGCTTGAGTTAAAATCTTCTTAAGTTTATGTTGTCTCTCCTTTGCTTGTGGTATCAGAGGTTTGGGTTCTTGACCACCACCATTATATTGTATTTTGATACACCGGTAATTACGTACAATTTTTTTGTTTTCATCCTCAGTAAGAAAATCTTAATTCAAAACATTTATGCTTAATTGCAATTCTAATAATGATTAAAATGTCGTTTAATGTTAAAAGGAACAGTAGCCCAAAGCAAGAATATAGTGACCGATGTTTTCATGTGTGTGACTCTTTTAAATGACGGTAATAAGGATTAATGATATCCTTACTTCGTTAATCTAGCGTAATCCTAGCGATCACAAAATATTCAGTACTGATACGAGATATAGAAGAGGATTAATATAGAATCTATAGGAGCTTATTGAAAACATTTTATTTCATTGCTTTGAATACTTTCTTAGTAAAAACTGGTCTAGAGACAAAACATTGTATTTGTTTTAAAATAAAGGATTCTATATATATCGGCAAAGTATATATAACTTTTTATATAATATTTAGAGTGCTACACATCTCGCCTTTCCCTCTCAACAGAGCCGATTTGGATTCCAAGCCTTTTGGCTCCTAAACATCAGTTGTATGGTGCAGTAGCATTCAGTGTTGACATACTATATATTGTAAAAGTTTTCACGTGCAATCACAAGTGTGTAACACTATCAGAGCATTTATGTGTAAGTTTGTTTTGAACACAAACAGGAATTGAAAACTTTATTTTACGAGCTTTCGAAAACGTCTGTTTCCTTTGTCAGGCAAAGGGTACCACAGGAAACAGGCGTTTTCGGAAGCTCGCAAATTAGGTTTTTTAAATTCCTGTTTGTGTTCAAAACAAACTTAGTGTTTATTGTTCATCCCCAACTGATTGATCTCACTCCGAAAATTTGATATCTTATACTTTATTGTGACAGCACATTGCTTTATATGCTATTTTATTACAGAAAACATTACTGAATGCTCAATGGCTGTGTTTTATTTATAACTGCTCGATGTATGTGCCGTTGTCAACCCTACTCGCACCAACAAGTAGCACGTTTTTAATAAAGAGATAAACATATTTAAACCAGGAAGATAGCATAGATGTCAATAAAGACAGGACAAATTTCACCTCGATGGTCGATTATATAGAAAAATAAATTTAAATTATATAGAAAAATGAATTTAAATTATATAGAAAAATGAATTTGTCAAGTAAGACTTATTTGGAATTGTTTTTTAAATCAAGAAGAATTTGGTACATGCCAATATCAGTAATGAAATGTAGTGTATACTTATTCATATGTTATCTTTTTCATTAATATATATAGATTTATGTCTATCGAATTCTCATATCGATTCATATTTGATTGAATCTTAAAATGGCATCATACCAAGTCACCTACATGCTGGAAACTATATATATGCATGGATGGATTAAAGTTTTAGTCTAACACGCGGTTTTCAGGATTTGGATGAAGATACGAAAATAATATAGAAAACAGAACAGACACATCAGGAAAACCTACAGTCATGGAATACCAGAAATAAACGGAATACATCATTATTACAACGAATAATCCATTTCCGTCATTTTGCTACAGTCCTTGTGTTTAACGTTCAAAAGAATTAAGATGAAATTTCCTATGCATAAATTAACATCACACCTTACTAGCTACTGATGATACTTGCTTTGATATATTAGGATAATAACTTTGATGGTTTTAAAAGAAGCTTCAGAGGCATGGCGACAATCTCTGATATTGAGTTTCAACATTCTATACAAAGCTTGTACATTGCACATCTAATCATAATCACACGTTGGTTTAGATTTTTGAGCTATGTGAAATGTCGAGAGCCTTTAACATAGGGATATCAGGATAGCACTCTTAGTTGGCAGCAGCTATTAAGCCTGCTATGGTCCACATGAAAAACGGCCATCTTTCTATTGAAATATCAGATCCTTTAAATGTGGCCTTTTGATCCGAGGTATGTGTTCCATTGTGTCAGGGACTGTCGTCGTAAGCTACATAATGGGTGTCATTTGGATATAAGATAGGCCTCTAATGTGCTATATAAAAGCAATGATAGAAGGCATACCAATATGTAAAGGACTGTCCTTTGTATATATGATATATTTGTAAAAAGGGTTTTAACATACGACAGGGTATAGCCAAGTGTTTGTAACCCTTGTATCACTAGGAGTTGGAGAGATAACAGAAACAGATATTTTACACTCTAGCACTAGCATTGTCCTGTGTGTACGATACATGTTGGGTATACATGTACGGTACCGGGGGCCATGTATGCTTAGTTCGGTCAACAGACAAAACCCTCATTTACATATTAGATATATAAAGTATATATTTAAATCAAAATCCATTAAAAAGCATGTCAAAAACGTATTAGTCCAAAGTTTGCATAAACATGAAAAACACATTAATTTTTTGAAAATTTCTGGTCGTTAATTTGTTTACTTTCAAATCAAAATTTGAACATGGTGTTTATTTTGCAAGAAATAAATCACCTTACACAACACCTCCTTTTAATGTAAAGTACACTATGTAGGTCAGGGCGGATAAGATGTTTTCCTTTTTAAAAAAGTGTCATGAAAATAAAAAAAAATAAAAAAATAAACCACTTTAATAACCGTACATCATCTTTTTGAGAGGGATGTATGCGATATAGATGCCCTTTGAGATCTTTGCGACAGCCAACTCTATTTTCTATCTATAGAATCCTATATGGTTTTCCTCTCTAAGAATATTTAAAAAAGAGACTAGGAATTTTGGAAACGAATTTATGATCGTTTTTTATCAAAAATTAAATACATTTATTTTTTAAATATTGCATAAAATAAGTTACTCCAGGTCAATGTTTAGGTATAAAATTCTGCTAAAAGGTGTGTGTCCATCTTAGTGGTCCTAGTTGTCACGTCGTAAAAGAATCAAACGTTTGTCACTTCATTTCAGTTTCACCTGATGACGTCGAAATGTCAATTAACATTTGTTTATTTTCAATAAATTTGACATGTGTGAACTTATTGAAAAATACTGAAATCAAATAATACATATAAAATAAGACATATAACAGGCATAAGGCATGTTTTGTACGTCATCAGAGGCAATTGAGAGGTTGTTTTATCTTTCAATCTAATTTTTTAATTTAAACATTCTTAATTTTTATCCAGATATTGTCTAGCACCATTAATCTCTGCAGGGTAAAAGGTTAATCAGACGAAACCCCAAGTATAGGAATATACAAAATTAGGAACCATTGGTATTAACATTGATAAAACGAATCCTAAAAGTTATCTATAACGATATCAAGATACCAAAAGTCAAACAAAGTAAACACTTTTCTACAACATAATGTCATATCGTCTAATTGGGACCCATCATTAGTACGTAAGGTCAGATGAATTAAATTTAAAAAAATAACCAATAATACATTATTTATTTTAGTGGTCAAAACAATATGTAAAAACAGCTAAAAGGGAAAGATGCCTATCTATGACGTCATAAACCAACGACGACCTCAGTGACATTTAGCCTGTTACACAACACAGCATGAAGTGGAGTTCGGTAACAGTATAAGTTATAACTAATAGCATTACAAAATTGACTTATGTCCTAATTGAAACTTTAACAATATATGTAAAGTGTAATCATTTAATCATACAAATGCATTTTGTTCTCAAATTACGATCATACAACATGGCTTCCTTTAATTGACTTTCTTCCTGAATAGTTCATCAATCATGAATATACATGTTTATCATATATATATAGTGTGGATATTGAAATGTCAATTTCCACATGAATCGATTCTCATGACAGAGGGGATCGTAGGAATCTGTATCAATACGAGTCCTGTGTCGGATTGCCGTCATATTGTATTCAGAAAAGGGGGATTTTATTATTGTCACTTAAAATGTACTTCAGTCAAAGATATCTATATAATGTGATATATAATTTACAAGTAGTCATACTAGTGTGTATAGTTTACCTGTATCACTATCATGGCAATCTCAATTAGACTATGGTTTAAGTGTGTTTTATACATTAGCATTGATTACTTGACGTCCTTGGCCGTAACTTAAAGTTTTAAAACTTACCTCAAATGGAAGAAATGGCGATTTGTTGAAGAAAAACACTTTTGGCACAAAGTCCACGATTGTATGTAACGTTTGTTATAAAAGCCCAGTGAGTGTTGTGTATTTTGATGTCGTTTCTCCGTCACCTGAACCTGTCGTACACTAAAGCCCTGTAGATTACACCACAACAGTCCCGATCGTATCAAAATCTCGGTCATGTGACCAAACCTTCGCAGCTCAATTCTATTACAGAAATATCATACACAGTTTTAAGAACACACAGGTAATGAGACGAAGGGTATTGATAACTAGTTAATCCCTGTAGTGATTAGTGAGAGAATTAAAGCAGGGTCACATGGATTAAATACTTGAGTAAATAACTGTATACCTTTGGCTTTAGTTGCCGTAGGATTAATGCTTGACCAGGTTTAGTGGAGAATCGGGCGTTGGATTCCAATACACGTGTCTATAGAATCTGATTTTTACATTATCGCTTTAGGTTTTTTTACATGAACTTTAATTAACTTTCATATCCAGCATTAAATGTGTTTATATTATAAAGATACTAATACATGATGTATAATAGCATATGTATTACAATGTGCTGCTGTCTTAAAATATAACCAAAATAATATCTTTACTGGTAAAAATTATATAAGTGAATCACGTGTTGAATGTAAGTGTCCCAAAAGCCATCCTGAGCTGGATGTAAATTCCCGGAGTCTTCCAACAAAGAATGTTAATTAAAAAGATGTGAAGTAAATTTAAAAAAATAAGAAATAGTGGCAGCCGGAAGACGGAACCATTATATAGTAAAATACACAACAATTTATGAAGGTAGCGTTCACATCAAATCGATGCCTTCCTCTTGTATAACAGTCTATAAATACCAAAGAACGGTCAAATGTAACCAGAGGAGGGTCAAATGTGACCTATAAATACCAGAGGAGGGTCAACTGTGACCTATAGATACCAGAGGAGGGTCAATTGTGACCTATAAATACCAAAGGAGGGTCAAAATGTGACCTGTATAAACCAGAGGATGGGCAAGTGTGACCTGTATGTACCAGAGGAGGGGCAAATGTGACCTGTAGATACCAGAGGAGGGGCAAATGTGACCTGTATGTACCAGAGGAGGGTCAAATGTGACCTGTAAATGCCAGAGGAGGGTCAAATGTGACCTGTATCTCCCAGAGGAGGGTCAAATGTGACCTGTATCTCCCAGAGGAGGGTCAAATGTGACCTGTAAATGCCAGAGGAGGGTCAAATGTGACCTGTATATACCAGAGGAGGGTCAAATGTGACCTATAGATACGAGAGGAGGGTCAAATGTGACCTGTAAATGCCAGAGGAGGGTCAAATGTGACCTGTATCTCCCAGAGGAGGGTCAAATGTGACCTGTATATACCAGAGGAGGGGCAAATGTGACTTGTAAATACCAGAGGAGGGACAAATGTGACCTATAAATACCAGAGGAGGTTCAAATGTGACCTATATATACCAGAGGAGGGGCAAATGTGACTTGTAAATACCAGAGGAGGTTCAAATGGGACCTATAGATACCAGAGGAGGGTCAAAGGTGACCTGTAGATACCAGAGGAGTGTCAAATGTGACCTATAGATGCCAGAGGAGACTCAACCGTGACCTGTATACACCAGAGGAGGGTCAAATGTGACTTGTAAATACCAGAGGAGGTTCAAATGGGACCTATAGATACCAGAGGAGGGTCAATTGTGACCTATAAATACCAAAGGAGGGTCAAAATGTGACCGGTATATTCCAGAGAAGGGTAAAATGTGACCTGTATGTACCAGAGGAGGGGCAAATGTGACCTGTAGATACCAGAGGAGGGTCAAAGGTGACCTGTAGATACCAGAGGAGTGTCAAATGTGACCTATAAATACCAGAGGAGGGTCAAATGTAACCTATAGATACCAGAGGAGGGTCAAATGTGTCCTATAAATACCAGAGGAGGGTCAAATTTGACCTATAAATACCAGAGGAGGGTCAAATGTGACCTTTAGATACCAGAGGAGGGTCAAATGTGACGTGTAAATACCAGAGGAGGGTCAAATGTGTCCTATAAATACCAGAGGAGGGTCAAATTTGACCTATAAATACCAGAGGAGGGTCAACTGTGACCTATATATACCAGAGGAGGGTCAAATGTGACCTGTATCTCCCAGAGGAGGGTCAAATGTGACCTGTATGTACCAGAGGAGGGGCAAATGTGACCTGTAGATACCAGAGGAGGGTCAAATGTGACGTATAGATACCAGAGGAGGGTCAAGAGTGACCTATAGATACCAGAGGAGGGGGGAATGTGACCTGTAAATACCAGAGGAGGATCAAATGTGACCTATAGATACCAGAGGCGGGTCAAATGTGACGTGTAAATACCAGAGGGGTGTCGAATGTGACCTATAGATGCCAGAGGAGGGTCAAATGTGACCTGTATATACCAGAGGAGGGTCAAATGTGACCTACAAATACCAGAGGAGGGTCAAATGTAACCTATAGATACCAGAGGAGGGTCAAAGGTGACCTAGAGATACCAGAGGAGGGTCAAATGTGACCTAAAGATACCAGAGGAGGGTCAATTGTGACCTATAAATACCAAAGGAGGGTCAAAATGTGACCGGTATATTCCAGAGAAGGGTAAAATGTGACCTGTATGTACCAGAGGAGGGTCAAATGTGACCTGTAGATACCAGAGGAGGGTCAAATGTGACCTGTATATACCAGAGGAGGGTCAAATGTGACCTAAAGATACCAGAGGAGGGTCAAATGTGACGTATAGATACCAGAGGAGGGTCAAGAGTGACCTATAAATACCAGAGGAGGGTCAAATGTAACCTGTAAATACCAGAGGAGGGTCAAACGTGACCTATAGATACCAGAGGTGGGACAAATGTGACCTATAGATACCAGAGGACGGTCAAATGTGACCTAAAGATACCAGAGGAGGGTCAATTGTGACCTACAAATTTGTATAAATACCAAAGGAGGGTCAAAATGTGACCGGTATATTCCAGAGAAGGGTAAAATGTGACCTGTATGTACCAGAGGAGGGTCAAATGTGACCTGTAAATGCCAGAGGAGGGTCAAATGTGACCTGTAAAAACCAGAGGAGTGTCAAATGTGACCTGTCAATACCAGAGGAGGGTTAAATATGACCTGTCAATACCAGAGGAGGGCAAAATGTGACCTGTCAATACCAGAGGAGGGTTAAATATGACCTGTCAATACCAGAGGAGGGCAAAATGTGACCTGTCAATACCAGAGGAGGGTTAAATATGACCTGTCAATGCCAGAGGAGGGTAAAATGTGACCTGTAAATACCAGAGGAGGGCCAAATGTGACCTATAAATACCAGAGGAGGGTCAAATTTGACCTATAAATACCAGAGGAGGGTCAAATGTGACCTAAAGATACCAGAGGAGGGTCAAATGTGACCTTTAGATACCAGAGGAGGGTCAAATGTGACCTGTAACTACCCGAGGAGGGTCAAATGTGACCTATAAATACCAGATGAGGGTCAAATGTGACCTATATATACCAGAGGAGGGGCAAATGTGACCTATAAATACCAGAGGAGGGTCAAATGTGACCTATATATACCAGAGGAGGGTCAAATGTGACTTGTAAATACCAGAGGAGGGTCAAATGTGACCTATAGATACCAGAGGAGGGTCAAATGTGACCTATAGATACCAGAGGAGGGTCAAATGTGACCTGTAAATACCAGAGGAGGGTCAAATGTGACCTAAAGATACCAGAGGAGGGTCAATTGTGACCTGTAAATACCAGAGGAGGGTCAAATGTGACCTATA
>NW_018408885.1:480008-534838 GCF_002113885.1 Mizuhopecten yessoensis
AAATGTGACCTGTGAATACCAGAGGAGGGTTAAATATGACCTGTCAGTCAAATGTGACCTGTCAATACCAGAGGTGAGTCAAATGTGACCTGTCAATACCAGAGGAGGGTTAAATATGACCTGTCAATACCAGAGGAGGGTAAAATGTGACCTGTAAATACCAGAGGAGTGTCAAATGTGACCTGTGAATACCAGAGGAGGGTGAAATATGACCGGTCAGTCAAATGTGACCTGTCAATACCAGAGGAGGGTTAAATATGACCTGTCAATACCAGGGGAGGGTAAAATGTGACCTGTAGACAACAGTAGACCGTATATTACATCTGTGAACATCATTACTGTAAATTAGTGGATAACTACCGATAGGTTGTGAAAATATTTTCTATTAAATATAATAAATATGTTGTCTGTCAAAAATTTGACAAAGCAAGCATATTAAGAGCTATATGTTGCTAGCAGTGTGATGTTCTTACAAAATCAGTAACTCTGCTATGGAAAACAAGATATCTGTAGCTACATTTGCCATTTTTAAGATGAAAAGAATGATATACCAAATATTTGAGATATGAAGATTAGTCTGATGAATGGTGGTGTGAAGTGAAGTCGAACCTTTTCAGAAAAAATACTTTTGACAATGATGGCGATTCAATATTCTGTAACCCTTCTTAGGATTTCGGTTGATATGCTTTGCGGGGTAATTGGTATAGAAGTATAGGAGAGAGAGAAGTAAGCGCACATTAGTCACTATCAGATGCAGCATATAATTCCAGTTATGGTGACCAACTGATCATGTACACATTGTGATGTGTGTGTGTGTATTGGTGAACAGTGATACATGTACTATGGTAGCCTTGGAAGTTTGAACTAAACTCCTTAGATATTTAGTGCCTATCATCTAGGGGTAGGTGGATGAGGAAATGTTTATAAATAGGCAGACTATGATGGTTGTATAATGTATACCTTACCTGTGTAGATTATTAAGATATCTCGTGCTAGCATGTATGCTCTGTAAGTTTGAGTGTGTGTGTGTGTGTGTGTGTGTGAGAGTGTGGGTGTGGGGTTTTTTTCATGACTCTATGTATTATGAAAAAATCGCCGAAAAATGAACAATTACAACAACAACACAATTCAGTTATTGCCACAGTTTGGCAATTTATTGGTAGTATCACTTTAGATACCGTTGTTAGAAGCATTGCGATTTACTTGTTCTACTGGTGGAATTCATAGAAATGACTACACATCTGTGACCACCTGATGGCTAATATTGCACAAGTGTGTTGCTAGAATTGATATATTTCACGAAGGCTTTAGCCCGAGTTAAAATCATCCATTCGTGCAAAAATGGGTATGTTCATTACATATTAGATGCACGACGTTATTATTTAATTTTCGACGTCGTTTTGTAAACCATTGTTGCTCAGTTCGAACATTCGTGAAGCAAATTGAAAATCAGTAAAAGGATATGATTATGTGTGGCACTGGTTTGTAGAAAACTTGTATGTATGTAATGATAGCATACAAACGTATGTATAGTATTGTTTATTTATCACTTGTAACATTAGTATATGAAGTGTATTTCCTGTACATAGAGTATGTATCATCCGTGATATCAGTACGGTCATATGTCTTATGTAAACATTGTCAAAGGGCATTTATAACCTGGAATATCAGTATGAAGCAGTTTATACATGTAAATATTGGTATAGGGTTTTTACAACTTGTAATATCAGTTCATGATGAATATCTCTGTTTATTTTATTTCATTGGTACAAGTATAGGGTCAAAGTATCAAAACATTAGGATGAAGAATTAGAAATAGAAGTGTTAATGGTTACATGTATGAACGATCATTGGAAAAAAACGATTAGTTTTAATTTTTACGTTTCTCTTAAAATCAAAATGCCATTATCACAACCGCTACCCGATCATTTACACATGTCTAAGTGTAGTTAATCTAGTTTGATGACAATTGATAAGTTAACTAGGTACTAGGATATTCGTCAGTCGGTGAACTTGACACTGCGACATTCGCCATATAATGGACAGGAATTGGAACGATTCTCCATTAAGTAAAACAGACATAAGGATGTTCATCAACCAGTGAACTAGGCACTACTGGACTAATCAACCAGTGAACTAGGCACTACTGGACTAATCAATCAGTGAACTAGACATTATGATATTCATCAGTCATTGAACACGTATTGGAATTAAGGCATTAATTAGCCAATGAACTAGACATTTAGACATTGTTCAGTGAGTGAACTAGACATTCAAATATTTATCAGCGAAAATGGGCAGTAGATAATTCATCAGTCGCTTATATGGACTAAAGGCGATACATCAATCAGTAAATAGAAATTATAGAACATATGATATTAAATTGAAAACAGGAAATCATATTCAGCATTAAACTTCAACTACCTGGATGACCAACAAATACGGACAGCGGATTTATGTAAACATTGAAGCCGTTACATTGTACGTATCGATGATAACCCTATTGTTCTTGGGTAAACATTCTGGCTAATTAACACTACTAAAGTCGGGCACTTGGTACATTTTCCATATTGTTGAACAAATATGAGTGTCCGTATATAGAATTGAAGATCACCTAAAGTTTGTGGTTCAAATAGATTACATGATTGATACTCTTTGTTAAAAACGACTCGTATGTCGTTAACGGTATACGTGAATTACCTTTACAGAGGCCAGAAACCTAATCTGTTATAGAGGTTGGACCCTCGGCACGATTTGTGTCCATAAATATATCAATCATTAGCAAACACATGGGATTCCATTGCATTTTACAAGTCTGTGACTCATGGTGATATTTTAGACACAATGGACATTTTTCATTGTTACCATCATCTATTGATATTTAAATAAAAACATCATTTATCGGATGTGACCTTCGTCATTGATTTCCTTTGTTGTCGATTTCTAATCTGAACACAATTTCCATTTAAATTTGTCACGAGAAAGTAATATCCACATAATGATAATATATGTTTTACCCGGCATAAGGACGCAAATCAAATGATTGAACAGTATCGAGTTGATCATGGGTGCCTAAAAAGATCCAAACTTACTGTAAAGTACTGTTACATGTAAGAAACATACTAAAGTTTACCTCGCCAAGCTACCTTACTAAGGAAATACTGAGGTGTATGCTATTCTTATACATTTGATATTCTAGATCTTAAGATGAGCAGAGAAATCCTGTTCAATCCGACACCCAGTAGTAGGATCCGAGAACTACTTGTATTAAATCAGGTGTTAGTATACACAGGGTTTTTTGTAATTTATATAAGAAATATGAGTTAAGCTTTTTGCTGGGTATGACAGGGTATCAGAAAACTGAAGGGACGGTTTAGAAACAGGTTTCACTTTAGTTTGTCATAAAATTGAATTTTCCTATTCCTCTAGAAAGGCGTTGGTATATTAGGTGTGCTCAAATTGAAAACGAACACCATTTAGCTACGAAATTCTCGATACATTCTGAAATTAGTTTTTTTTTATAGTAAATACTATTTCCGACCAAAATGGGGAAAAAATGTTGAACTGGTTCATCGGAGAACAATACTATAATTCAAAAATTAGCACTGTATATTGAGAAAAAAATGACATTATAAATTGTTTTCTCAAATTAAAAATCGATGAAAATAGTTCAATATATATTTAGCCTGTGATGTAAAACTTTGTTTGGGTGTTTTCCTGTGAACGTATTATGTATTTTTGAAATCTGTTGCCATCATTCATCTTTTACCGATGCCAAATCGTGAATATGTTGTAGCTTAAAAAGGACTCAAGTCTATTGCATATATCATGTTGTCACACAATATTAATATGCATCACTTGCAGTCTTAATCATAATTAAACAATGGATATTCTTTAATCTAGAAAGAATCATATAAGGGGGAAAATCTATAACCGATTAGAAAAGACAACTACAAAAACTGACAAGACACTAGAACAGAACTATACGAAGACAACATGAAAATACACGAACAGGTGTGACCAGGTGCTCCGGAAGGATAAGCGATTTTCAACTACATGATTATGTCATTTGACATGAGGTTTTCCGTCAAATCAAGGAGAAATTGTCCAGCACCAAACTTTTGTTTAAACAAATAACTATTTGGATTTTGAATATTTTGGAAGAATCGTCAACTTTAAGTGTATCAATTAGGTAGCAACTACACGTTATTATTTTGCATTATGTAGTTCAAATTTTTTTATTGTCAAAAACAAGTATTTATGCGATGTGTTTCGTTTGTTTATCAAAAATACAAAGTTCAACCGACAAATAAAATTGATGTCCGATAAGACACTGACTTAAATGAAAATGTTCAATTTCGTTTAGTTCTGCGTTCAAATGGACTCCCTGTTGTGAATTGTATGTTATGGTATATGTTAAACTAGTATCCAGATTTTGATAGCAAACTTCATATTATTATTGGATAGGTGTCAAATTTCGGCCAACATGTTATTTACGCCTGTGTTTCATAATCCGTTTTAACAATACTGTAAGATTATCCTACAGTCGTGCGAACAGAGGCAATCAATAACTACCCGGGGAACAATAGCCTGCGACGTCATGGCGAGTAACAGCGCCGCTTAGGATCGTAATGTTTATTAACAAAAGCCAGCTAGTCGTGTAATCAAAGGGCGGAGGCTGACATTTCAACTTTGTTCGTGTAAGACAATGACGCCCGTGTGAAGTATTGTTCGAGCCAATAACACGTTAAAAGATATGTTTAAATGAGTTGTATAGCTCGACGTCCCGGGATATACTGTTACATCTCGTCCGTGTATCGCCGATAACAATACCTCGTGAAAGAATTAATTGATTTTGGTTCATAAGCAAGCTTGGGTCACTGCATGAATTGTGCCGACACAATGTACTTCTGCTTTGTGTTGTTTAGATCACTGTAAACGTTGCCAGAAGTCCACACATATACCTCTTTACATTTCTATCGATTTAAGCATTTGTTCGACGATATATTGGTTCTGTGTGCATTTAACTGTTCAATATAACATGAACATCGACCAGACTTTTCCGTAAGATTTTTTTATTTTTTTTGAAAATTGCATAATCATATAATAATGGACTACATTAAGTATATTGTAGGTGGTGAAAGGGCGAAAGGCAGGAGGTGAAAGGGCGAGAGGCAGGAGGTGAAAGGGCGAGAGGAAGGAGGTGAAAGGGCGAGAGGAAGGAGGTGAAAGGGCGAGAGGAAGGAGGGCTAAGGGCGAGAGGAAGGAGGTGAAAGGGCAAGAGGAAGGAGGTGAAAGGGCGAGAGGCAGGAGGTGAAAGGGCGAGAGGAAGGAGGTGAAAGGGCAAGAAGAAGGAGGGAAAAGGGCGAGAGGCAGTAAGTGAAAGGGCGAGAGGAAGGAGGGGAAAAGGCGAGAGGAAGGAGGTGAAAGGGCGAGAGGCAGGAGGTGAAAGGGGGAGAGGAAGGAGGTGAAAAGGAGGGAAGAAGGAGGGGAAAATGCGAGAGGAAGGAGGGGAAAGGGCGGGAGGAAGGAAGGGAAAGGGCGAGAGGAAGAAGGGGAAAGGGCGGAGGGGAAAGGGCGAGAGGAAGGAGGTGAAAGGGCGAGAGGCAGGAGGTGAAAGGGCGAGAGGAAGGAGGGGAAAGGGCGAGAGGAAGGAGGGGAAAAGGGCGAGAGGAAAGAGGGGAAAGGGCGAGAGGCAGGAGGTGAAAGGGCGAGAGGAAGAAGAGGAAAGGGCGAGAGGAAGAAAGGGAAATGGCGAGAGGAAGAAGGGGAAAGGGCAAGAGGCAGGGGGTGAAAGGGCGAGAGGAAGGAGGGGAAAAGGCGAGAGGAAGGAGGGGAAAAGTTAATGGAAAAACAAACTGTATCCGTCACGTATAAGTATCCGTATTAACTGTTTCCTGATATCAATAGGGATATTCCAATTATCCTTGTCAAACCTTATAAACGTCCCTGGACGAGTCTATGATAACGTATACTTATATCAGTGAAGACCGTGCTTACAGTAGTCTAACATGTAAAGGCGGGGAAAAAACAAAAAATGAACAGCAAATATGTCCACAACAATGTCAAAATTAAAACGTCATGCACATTTTTAATGTATAATTAGTAAAATATGTATTAGAGTCACACGAGTTACTTCCCTTTTTACATGACCCTAACATATTCCTATGTTCACAATTTATAATCACCGGCATGCTTCCTAATACCCAAATCGATTTTACGATAACTGTAATCAGATAATCGTTTTTTTCAGATAGCTTTAGATTTTGTAATGTATCTCATTCCGCTTGACTCAAAGGACGTTATCTTGTAAACGAATATTTCGGCGGCCTCCCGCCACGCGGTGGACTCCTGCCCAACCTGTTCACAGCTTAATTATCGCCATCACAACATATATCAAACCGGTACCAAAGAACAGGGTGGAGTGTGGTCGGACACCCTCAAACACCCCGATGTGTATAACAGGTGGCTAGCCGTGACTTTAAAACTGTTTTTCATAACTTTATTATCGATTACATATTAAATGTTTAAACTCTGCTTGTAATTTGAGTGAACTTTGTTCAACTGAAGATAGGATTACACACACGGTCGAGTATAAAGTTACAGTAATGAGTATTAACTGAATACGCCATTAGAGCTAAAATATATCCTTACATTGCCAAAACATTTCGACATCTTGCTTCTCTATTACACATGAACTCTGGTATGCATTTGATTGTGTGGAGACCTGTCCTTTTGCCATTTGCCTTGCTCTTAACATATTTATTTCTCTTCTTTCGTAGTAGTTTGATCTCCCTTAAGACAGGGAGACGATCTTGTGTTCGATATCTAGGGTTCCAGGGCACATCCGGTTTATTCGCCCTCTATTTTCTTTCTTATTCATCGTCTGTTCTTATGATGATTAGCCTAGCTAGTCGGAACATCTAAAATCGATAATAAAACTACGGAATCTTCATGTTCAAGTTCAATCTTATATATCCTTGTATTTGTCGTCCTCACAGTTATTTCTGTTCCAGTATATGATCAATAAATTCATGGAATGATTGCGGAGTTCCATGTTATCAATTCATCTACGTGACCGCTCCTTACTGCAGCCTATTGTATGTTTATGTAAGATAGTAATAGAGAACATAGGATATCACAGACACAGTGATAGCACTGTTGATGAATATGATTCATATTTATGTATTATGTTAATAGTATGCCACACTGATTATAACTATTTATGATATAAATACCTTAACTAATAAATTACATGATATTGTGTACTTCTATCCCCTCATCCGATTTCAAGAAGAACAAACCTTGAGATCTATTGTAATATTTGTTTTTTCAATCTGAAATAAATGATTATATTTTTATATTTCTTCAAATTCATTGTATTTGTACCAAACAGTCAAATTAAAACATAAAACAAATTCCATCGTGTCAGTGGTGGATCATTACTCAAATAAAACAGATCACAGCAAAGAACGCCAACGTTATTATTATCCTAGATCTTTGTGGTAAATTATATAGACAAGAACACAGTGTCAATCATTTCAAAAGACACCCGTAAATACCTCACATCTGTATTCACCAAAGCCCAGTTTCTATTAAAATAATCTTTAGCCTAGCCTTTCCTGAAAGGAAATTTAAGCTCATGAAACGAACTTTGTTATATATATGAAACCCAATTTAGACATGTACTGTTACATGTACCTATGCGATCCTACTGTGTATATATTAGTGTAAACTGAATCTTTGTAATTCAAACAATGTCTATTAGGAACAGAAATATTGCGTCCAGTGGACAGGGTAGTATTTTTAATCATCATAGAAAGTGTTTATATGTAAGTGTACGTGTGTGTAGGAAGGCGATGGTTAAGATATTTACGTGTTTGTAGGCGTGTGCTTTGCTGGCGTGTGTATGATTGGAGGTGGTTTGCTGTTCGACACGATCAAAAAATACAGGCGGTTGAAATGATGGAGATGTTTTTCTCAATAGCACCTGCTCTTATCTCCAGCTCTTTTGCCTATTTCCTTTCTTCTTTTAGTATCTACATTTTACACATGACTTTCAAATTCCATTTTTCTTCAACTTTTAGGTGGATGTAAGCTAAATCGGCAAATATCCATTGTTAACTTGATGAGATAGCAGATACAAATTAAATCCAAATTTATTCCTTTTAAACTTAATTACAAATTAATGATCAGGCAATGTAAATATTTATAACGATCAGACCATGCCTATGTATTGTGTAGCATTGTACAAGCATTAAACGGGCTTTAAACACAAAACCCTCTATCCATAGTATGTATTAATTATATGTAGGGTCTTTATATTTTAATTACAACCCGACTAATTTTAATCATATTTCAAGTCCACAAAGTTATCACCCTACACTGTTCTCACAGGATTGCTACTTTGTGTCCACGTAAGTCAGCCCCTATTCATACCGGAATATGATACCCACGTGTGTTCTCGTGATATTTGATGCGCCGATACAATTCAAAAGAGGAAGACACAGATCCGTTAGATAAATGTATATATTTTATTATCTTAATCGTATAGTATTTGTTTTGTTTGGCAAAGCTCCAATATCACAGACTTCGATCGTAGGACAAAACCACCACATGTGAACCATTCGTCCTCTGCACATTCGACACATTCATCCTGTCTTATACCATTCAAAATATAGGGAAACTTAGAGTCTTTTGTATACAATACAAATAAACCGAGATATGTCGTTTCCTATTTAACATAATATAAATAACGCGGATGTCTTCCTTGACAGCCAGTAAACAAAGTACACATTAAAATAAATAAACAAGATTACTGAAAAAAACAAAACTAATAGCTTAACGAGTAAACATTCATCAAGTCAATGATATACACATTCAAAGTTAGAAAGCATTACATATCTAATGTCTTTAAGGAATGCAGTTCTCCAATACTGATAGGCAACTAATACAAATTGACAAATATTCAATGTTACTTTGTACAGCATTCCAAGGTAATAGTATAAATGAGAGAAATCGTACATTACATAATGGATTCCTTTCTGAAGCTCATATACCAAGACTCAAATGAGGCGTATTTTTCTTCTTTTCTTCAGTAACACGATTTGAAATAAAATATTGAAATCGTATTGCTTTTCCCCTTTCGGTAAAAACACGAATTCGATATCGTCTCGTGGGTGAGATTATCATATCCTTATGATTCGCTATTTTTACCTATGCAATTTAGTTTTAGAAATATATTAACCTACCGGATAATAATAATCTATAGTTTTGCAGATAACAGACTCAGTTTACAACGCTGTACCAGGAATTGTTTCCAAATATCTAACCTCGCTATGTGGCTAAGAATGCAATAAAAAATCTTATATAGGCTTATTTGAAACTTTCTTTCACGTTTGTGTAATTTCACAGTCGTTTTCCAACTCTTCTTTCTTCATTAGTGACTCTGCTTAGAATGTCAGAATTGATCAAGAACAACATCAGAGCCTCCTCTTATAGAAAACAAACATACCACAGCGTCAAAACAACACGTGACAAAGGAATTTTCGCTGAACAAATAAGACTTTTGTTACATCGCTGGTAGCCTTTTATAGTGTTTGTCTTTCTGTTTGTCTTTCTGTTTGATATATCCACGTTCCTGTTGTACTCTTCGTAGTAAATTTGAGTACTCTTTTGTTCCTGGTGTATTGACGCTGTTGTTTATGTTTACTTATAACAACAATACATATATTAATGTGAAGATGATTAAGGGGGCACGGTGTAATTTTCTGATAACACACCTCTATGAATATATCATGTTTAAAGTAAAATACGATATTCAAATTAATTTTGATCGAGTGTCCATTGAACTGTAGAATATATCGCATCATACGCGTGTACCCATTGTTGTGAACATATCAAAGAGTATTTGTGATATATTTCAACTAATATTCTATGGATCCATATCCATGTCGATGATCATTTTTAGTCAGCATCTTGCTTGATGACAAAGAAACGAAAATAATTGCAACCTCCTTGAATCTTTCCCTTTCCGTGTTTTTCACTTCATCTTGTTATGAATAAGATTTATAGTTAGAGCTATTATAATCTTCCAATATTCCTGAGAGATGCCACCGTCCCCTCGGTATGAAGTTCTTGTCAAACAATCCATAGATATCTGTACAATCGACACCATTATTAGCCTTTACTGCTGTCAGGATTCTGCGAGACGTGAGAAAACAGAATAAATATTCCAAACGTTCACGATACTATCCATTTGTGTCTTCTAACAGTTGCATGTATGATTTGGGGTCCGCCCCAGAGACCATCTTCTCTTTCTGTTCCTCCTTCTGCTGCATCTCCTCCACGTACTTCTTGACATCTCTTCTCGCCTGACGATTCTCATTGTCACCCTCAATCAGTTCACTGTGAATACGAAAAAACCTGATTACTGAATCATAAACTGTTTTATATTTAGAAAAAATCTACATTATGCTTATATATACGATGTATTTGTTTTAAATATAAATATAATAAATGTTTTAACAAAATTTCATTATCATATCCTTGATGTGTAACAGTTTAAAACTACCTGAAAATATTATCTTTAAGTATAGAGAGAATGTCTCGTAGACACTTTACATTAAAATAATTTAAATCGTTTTAGGTTCTTCTTCAAACAGTAAAGGTTATTAGAGTTCTTTTTACTCTTACATTACACAATATAAAAACACGCACCCATTTTAACATATTACGCATAATTGTTCTACGCCTTATATAATATGCAACACAATACACACACGCAAGAATACAGTAGGACCTTACATTACACAATATCATCAGACACAAAGTAGGACCTTACACTACACAATATCATCAGACACACAGGTGGATACAAACTTCACAGAATACACAAAATAATGAGTCAAGAGAGAGAGGAAATTTAAACAAATGTTTTCTGTCCACATCCATGAAAATAATTATGTTTAAACTTTTAACTACAGAATACAAACAGTGATGATGCATCGAGACATTACAGTACACAGTATACATGCATGCATTGAGACTTAACATTTCACTGCACACACACTTTAAAACTTATTTCATATGCACACAAGCTATGTCTATCATTACACGATTTCCATATACACTGTGGAAACTTACCTAAAGTCAATCTCTCCATTTCCGTCCTTATCCAAACGCTTCATCAGTTCATTGATTTCAGGGTCTGATAAATCGATCCCAGTTTTCTAAAGTTGAAAGATATATGAATTCAAATGCGTTATGACTTATCGAACTAACATAACACGGATACGTGCATGTACCGAAAGAAAAACATAGAACCATGATTTGCGAGCAGAGGTGAGATTCGTGGAATTCAAACGTGAAGTATAAATAAATTAAATCATTTTCCTTAATATCTCTTTGCAAAAGCTCTTATTAGAATGAAATACAAGTGTTTACAGAACAACAAATACCTACCCTGACACCTTCCTGAAGTTCTTCTAGCGATATGGACCAGCTATTGTCAGTGTCGAACTGTTGTAATAGATCGATCATTCTGTATCCTGCCTCCTCAACGAACCGCTTGAGCTTGTTGAGCGGGTCGTTATGCAGCTTTGCAACGGGATCGTCTTCCTTCCTCTTAGCTCGCGGCTGGTCGCTCAGCACTCCGCCAAACTTGATTTTGATAGGCCGTTCCTCTCTGAGCCTGTCGCATACTTCTTTGAAGTTTTTCCTTATCATCAGATTCTGAAAAGACACAGACAAGACCTTAGTATAGCTATAATAACGTTTACCCATTGGCTACTATTGGCAGGTTATTTAGAATACAGGTTTGATTATAGCCATAATATTGTCTTTGTACAAGGAACACATCAGAATATCAGTTTGGTCGCAGGAACACTTATATATCTCTACAAGTCTTGAATATTGTAACTTTGCCTATTATCTTCGCATTTTTACAAAAGTTCCACTTAATAGTAACTAATCATTAGTAATAAGAATATTTATCGCGTATAAATTAGGAATCCATACCCCGAAATCAAGCATCTTCAATGTTTTTGTTGTATTTCTCTCAACTCCAACTAGTACTGCATACCCTCCTTCTGCTGATAGAGGATTGAATCCAATCTGAAATAAACAAATAACATATTACTACTTATAAACGTAAATAACACTGAAAGTGATGAATGACAATTCAATGTTTACATACCGTGCATTATCTACGAATGACGGTATTAATAGTGTTTATATTGGTGAAACCCTTAGTTAAAATATCGACTGTCAACCTCCAACTTATTGGTGAAATACTATCTGTAATTGTGTATGGGGGATATCAACGTTGTCTGTTTAATAATAACAGCCACGTATTTCTGTAATACATCAAAACTTACATTCAACTCCTCTAGCGTATCATTGGTCTGTAGCCCGGCAGCGATGTGTGGCGTGCCCTCTAGAGGGATGCGGCAGTAACTGAGGTTTAACTTGATCAGGTATTTGTTTTCCTTAAGGGTTTCTTCCATCGCTTTTGCACCTTCCAGACCAAAACCGTTCATACTGATGTCGAAGTATTTCAGCCCAACATTTTCCTACAGCAAAACAAGTTGGCATCGTTAACTTATTTTCGACATAGACAAAACCCTCAACTAGGCCTTACTCTATATAATCTGGTAACAATTATAAATCAGGGCTTTGGCTAGATCTCACTCTGTATTTGCTATATAAAATTGTCCCGTATGAGCACGGAAAATACTTTAAAGACTTACAATTGTGTTGGTTTTGATATAGGGACCTATTTTAAGTATTTCTTTACATTATTTATATAAAAGCGTATCGTGATTGAATAATATTGATAACAAGACTATACCTAAAATATATTTTCCTTTTCCGTTTGAGTTTCCCTGATTATGTTTTGTTTTAGAGGAATGACACTTTTCGAGTGTTTGAAGGACACGAGAACAATTTCGTGTAATCCGGATAACCTCGATAAGTTTTTTCCCTTTGAACATTATTCATCTCCGGAAAACAAAGAGTCATGCCTCCCTAGCACAAGGGTAGTACAGTAATATATTACTGACTTACCCTCAAGGCCTCCACGATCATAACACATCCTTTAGTCTGGAAATGACACCAACTCAGATCAAGAGACTCAAGGGACACGTTTTCATTGAGGGCCATGGCGAACCACTCTGCCCCTTTCTCTTCGAAACTGTTGTGTTGGAGCAGCAGCGTTTTTATGGCAGCGTTTCTCTGTAGATACAACGACATGGGTTAATAAGTCTGTCAAGTTATCTTGTAGATTTATAAGTAATTACATTTTCTTTTTCAGTTCTATTACTCTGTTTTATAACGACTCAACGATTTATTTTAATAATGACGACAGATTCTACTTCCGAATATGAATTTTTGAGAAAATACAGTAAACCCTCGTTATGCTGCCACAAATTGTCCAAAGACATGTTGGAGTGATAAAGAGGTTTGAAAATAAATTGCGGAAAACGTTTAAAGAAATTCTTAAGAAACAAACAAGAAAAGGGACATTGAAATATGTTGGCGGTAAACCAGGTGGAAAATGAAACGACGGGTAATATAATGAGGTTTTACTGTATATGATTTACAAAATGACAATTCAACGTAATTGTCATATTCCATTGTCCATGACAAGGCTGAATAGTTTTTGTACATACATCGTTCACTGCTAACGTGGTGAGACTTTTGCTGTTAAATACGTTTATGTTACTTTCCATGTTTGGGATTTGTGTATCTTATTTTATATATTTATTAACTTACTGTCAGCATTTCGTAGAAGTACTCAGCCGCAGTGTCCTCGATATCGTTTCCTATGCATGATATATTATAATTATGAATAACATGATACGTTTGAATTAAATGCCAAACGATTTACGACATAAAATTATATATAAGAAAACTGCAATTTAAAACTTTAAGTTGCATGTTACTGATTCGCAAAACATGTTTCAGATGTACTTCCACCAATTATCGTTTGAATGATGTATTAAACTATGTTTTGTCTTAAATTGTATTCACGCAAAGCACATGTCATATGTAGCATCTCTGTATCGATCAAATTAAACTTAAATATTTTACCACTTTAGTAATTGTTATTTACCTGACAGATTCAGGTGTATAATTGTCTTGTTCTCACTGAGAAGTTCACATATTGCTTTGGCCCCTTCGGTGCCCATCTTATTGTCCGTTAGCACCTGTTAAAAGAAACCATCGAAGTCAGTACGTGTCTACACCTCGTAATACAAAGGTTTACCATGAAGTCGATCGCTTATCAATGTTCACACATATCATATATCTTACACATGAATGTAAGAAAAATCACTTACAAATCAATAAACATACAGGTATTTATTTGCAATAAGGTATCAAATTAATCAACGAACGGACAAATTATTCTGATAAATACATTCCTATATTGCCATAATTTGTATCCTCATTTGATCAGACGTTAGATAGAATTACACCACTTATTTAAAGTGTACATAGGAACTCACCAGTTCTGTTACGTAAACGTTTTCCTTTAACACCCTAGTCAAGTGCGATGTGCCCTCTCCCAGTATGTAGTTGCCTTCCAGGTCTATCTTTTCTAATATTGTGTTTATCTGTACAAAATAGAGTGGAGCATATCACAGATTCAGCAACCAAAATGACATTGCTGTGAAAACGACCAGATTTACAGTACAAAACGTCATGAATATGGTCTTAATTTTGACATAAAAATGGGCAATATGGCATCATCTATAGACATACATAACAAGACTCTGCGTATAGTTTATTGAATTCACTACATCAACAGCTGTAGGTGATATGAACACGTAATGCGTATGAAACACCAACAGCCGTAACTATTATAACCATTGACAGCCATAGATAACTTAAACTCACTTATAGTCTAACTATTATAAGCATTGGCAGTCATAAGTAACAGCACATCTTGTACATTGTAATGAGTACAAAATACCAGCAGTCATAGACACAGGACCCTGTGTATAGCGAAGTGAGTATAAACCATCAACAACCATATATAGCAGGGCTTTGTATATCGAGTAAAGTGTGTATTGTATAAGTACAGTAAAATGGGTATCCACATTCAATAACCATAGCGAAGACCTAATTGAATATAGTGAGAAACGTTTTTAATATCACCAATCATGACCAACAGGAACAGAACAGTGGCCGAATTATGACATGGAATGGAGAATTGTGGCACATTTGTACTAATATCATTATGGGCATATGTTTCACAGCTTCTAACTGAGCTGATGTGTAAGAGCTGATCTTACATATCCATTGCGGTATGTAAGATCAGCTCTTACACATGTTGGTCTGCTAGAATGTGTGAAAGGGTTTTTTGTTATTTTCTTATGTCAATTTAATGACCCACAAGTTTTAAAGAACATTGACAGGGCTACAAATGACGTCACAATGCCTTGCAACATTACATTCGCATTGGCACATTATAACTTATAATGGCTCTCCCTATCTTAAACATGGACTGTGTGCGGGGGAAAACTAGGATCATTAGTATTAGCAGTAAAAATGTTGGTACGCAGATGAGTTGTTTTCCTTCAGTAGTTGATCTTTTAATAATGCCAGGAATCGGTTAACTTATTGTTTTAAAAGACGTTTCTTCACTCGTTTTCATGTAGTATCAACGAATATAGACTTAGCCAAAGCTGATTATTGTAATATCACTGTAGTGAACACGATAACGAACACAAAGTATTGGTCTTACATACCATTAAAGACTCGGCCATGGCCTTCATGCCTATCGGTCCAAGCCCGTGAAACTTCATGACGAGTTCAGTTTCCGACATGTGTTTGATGAAGTAGGTGGCCGGCTGAATACCCATATCTTCACATATCTGTAAGTAACGGCCTTTTGGTGTCGTGTCTTCTTCCTTTTCCTTTTCTGTACCTGGCATTTCTGAAAGTGTAGAAACACAACACATGATGACTGTCCCAATCTCGACATTGATACCACATACAGGATTGTCATAGGTGTAAGAATAAGCAAAGCTATGTTCGAAACGGATATTGTTTTATGTTTTCATAAACGTATATTCTGACACATCTATCTCTTTTTTGATGTCATGTTGTCATAATGCTAACGGTTCGTGGCTTATAACACGGTGATGGTAATGCCGTCATACAAGTTATTTATCTCGAATAAATTTATATTCATACAAACAAATTGGTATTTCTTTATACTTTAGCAAATTTCAGTACACAAATACTCACTGGTGAGGTCCTCCTCGAGGTCCGTGTCGTACTTTTCTGCATCATCGTCTGGATTTGATCCTAATGATGACACTGATATGACATCCTCACCAAACACATCTTCAATATCATCGTCTATATTAGATTCCTCGTCCGACGCTTCCGTTTCTTGCCATCGTTGTACGATGTCAAACTCTCCATCTGCATCTGGCAATGGTATTTCTGTTTGAAATATACCATCGGTAAATTCTAAATCATCATCCGGGTCAATGTCAATAGCCTTCCTATGGGCTAACTCTCGTGTAGGAATACGCACATCCTTTGTGATCGCTTTGAGACGAGTCAGATCAGTAATTAAACCTGCGGCATCCTTTTCGGACATGCGCGATGTACTTGCCACACTGACGGCGCTCCCAATACGGGAACCCGCCTTCCTGATCGTCTCTGTCTGTCCTCCATCTTCCAAACCTTTTGAGAGTTTGGTGGAGGACGGGAGACGAGGCGGCTTGACAAGAGTTGGTCTTCCAGCGGATCCAGTCCCCGGCATTTGTGCATTTGTTCACTGAGAACGGACGCAGATATTGGTATTGTATATGTCACATTTGGAACTGAAAATAACAACAGCGCAGTTTTATATTTGTTTCCTTTTGAATTGATATTACCTTTAGTTTTTTTGTTTAATTCATCGAATACTTCTTAGAATAATATGAATGATGATTTAACATTATGTGATAGACATGAACATACAAGCACATATTTCGTGAGTTACTTTTTCATTTCTGTAAGTGGTTTTTTTCCATAGACTACGCCATAATGTGACATCAATCAAACGTGTTCATTGTGCCACAATTACGCCCGGCAAAACACTAGCTTATTCCACTCTAGTTGTTCAAACATACAGTGTGACTTGGTGTAGTATCCCAGCTGGTCACAGCGACAGTAGTCTAAAATTTAAATGGTCTGGCACCACTGCATCTTTACACTCAGATCATCATAGATATAATACATATTACAGTATAGGCTCCTTTCTGTCCATTTCAATTTTTTTTATTAATTTTTCATTGTAGTACCACAAAGTATGTTATAGTATGCTATGTTTTTCCATAGGTACTTTTGTAGTGTCACAAGGATCCGTGAAGAACAATACATATGATAATAATAACAATCAAGCTGAATTGTAGAGCTACCATGATGAAGTAGTTCCCATGGTGGATTCTTCCATTAGAGAGGTGAATTGTAGAGCTACCATGATAAAGTAGTTCACAGGGTGGAATATTCCATTAGAGATGTGAGGTGTAGAGCTACCATGATAAAGTAGTTCCCAGGGAGGAATATGTAGTTCACAGGGAGGAATATTCCATTAGAGAGGAGAATTGTAGAGCTACCATGATAAAGTAGTTCACAGGGTGGTATATTCCATTAGAGAGGTGAATTGTAGAGCTACCATAATAAAGTAGTTCACAGGGTGGAATATTCCATTAGAGATGTGAGTTGTAGAGCTTCCATGATAAAGTAGTTCCCAGGGTGGAATATGTGGTTCACAGGGTGGAATATTCCATTAGAGAGGAGAATTGTAGAGCTACCATGATAAAGTAGTTCCCGGGGTGGAATCTTCCATTAGAGAGGTGAAATGTAGAGCTACCACAATAAAGTAACTCCCATGATGGAATCTTCCATTAGAGAGATGAATTGTAGAGCTACCATGATAAAGTAGTCC
This sequence comes from Mizuhopecten yessoensis, assembly GCF_002113885.1. NCBI lineage: Eukaryota > Metazoa > Mollusca > Bivalvia > Pectinida > Pectinidae > Mizuhopecten > Mizuhopecten yessoensis. The sequence goes on from NW_018408885.1 coordinate 497,959, forward strand.
CCAGGGTGGAATATGTAGTTCACAGGGTGGAATATTCCATTAGAGATGTGAGGTGTAGAGCTACCATGATAAAGTAGTTCCCAGGGAGGAATATGTAGTTCACAGGGAGGAATATTCCATTAGAGAGGTGAATTGTAGACCTACCATGATAAAGTAGTTCCCAGGGTGGAATATGTGGTTCACAGGGTGGAATATTCCATTAGAGAGGGGAATTGTAGAGCTACCATGATAAAGTAGTTCACAGGGTGGAATATTCCATTAGAGATGTGAGGTGTAGAGCTACCATGATAAAGTAGTTCCCAGGGCGGAATATTCCATTAGAGAGGTGAATTGAAGAGCTACCATGATAAAGTAGTTCACAGGGTGGAATATTCCATTAGAGATGTGAGGTGTAGAGCTACCATGATAAAGTAGTTCCCAGAGTGGAATCTTCCATTAGAGAGGTAAATTGTAGAGCTACCATGATAAAGTAGTTCCCAGGGCGGAATATTCCATTAGAGAGGTGAATTGAAGAGCTACCCTGATAAAGTAGTTCCCAGGGTGGAATATTCTATTAGAGAGGTGAATTGTAGAGCTACCATAATAAAGTAACTCCCATGATGGAATCTTCCATTAGAGAGATGAATTGTAGAGCTACCATGATAAAGTAGTTCACAGGGTGGAATATTCCATTAGAGAGGCGAATTGAAGAGCTACCATGATAAAGTAGTTCACAGGGTGGAATTTTAAATTAGAGAGGTGAATTGTAGAGCTACCATGATAATGTAGTTCCCAGGGTGGAATATTCCATTAGAGATGTGAGTTGTAGAGCTACCATGATAAAGTAGTTCACAGGGTGGAATTTTAAATTAGAGAGGTGAATTGTAGAGCTACCATGATAATGTAGTTCCCAGGGTGGAATATTCCATTAGAGATGTGAGTTGGAGAGCTACCATGATAAAGTAGTTCCCAGGGTGCCATGGTGGATTCTTCCATTAGAGAGGTGAATTGTAGAGCTTCCATGATAAAGTAGTTCCCAGGGTGGAATATTCCATTAGAGAGGTGAATTGAAGAGCTACCATGATAAAGTAGTTCCCAGGGTGGAATATTCTATTAGAGAGGTGAATTGTAGAGCTACCATGATAAAGTAGTTCCCAGGATGGAATATGCATAATGCAATTCCATTAGAGAGGTGAATTGATGGGAATGCTAGAGAGGCTGATTTCGGGGATGTGTTCAATGAAACGCAACTGTTGGCCATTGCTCACCTACAGCAACGAGTCGTTACACTGTAGTTTTAATGTTCTATATTTAAAAATTGGTATTGAAAAAGTATGTTATGAAGATCAATTTGATTAAGTCAAAACAATAGAGTCAAGGTGTAATTATTCAATTTAAATAAGATCGCTTTACGATATAAAACCCTTTTTATTATTATTACATCGTTTGCATATATTATTCAATTACAGCATATTATAAATAAGAATATTTTTCATTTCGACGAGAAGCAGAAAACAAGCGGCCTTCATTACCATGTTTCCGGTATATGGTTTCATGTCCAAATGTAAATGATCGACAATTACCCCAACACGTCACCATTTCAATTGTAAAACCATGACAAAGCATATTTTGTTTTGTACACCTGTCTACAGAACATTTTCATTTTGCGATGCCTTGGCTAGCATTTTAACTCATTTATCTCTGGTTGGCATCTGTCATATGTCTAAACTAAGTTCAAATCAGGCCTACATATATGTCCTCAAATGCAAGACAAACTTTTGATTCTTTCCCAAAACATTTATATACTTGTAACTCTATCTACCTCCGAATTACGCCATGTTCTAGTTTAGATGATAGGTATATATTAACTAATCCGAATTCCAATACAATTTCTGTATATCATTGTGACTTAGTCCAAGTCCCTGTACACGCAGTTGGTCTAAGGTGAGATATACCAACTAGAATTGAACTGCGCAGGCGTGACGTCCGCGAGGTAGTTCCAAATGACTGCTCATCTATTCGGCACCCGTATCCCGCATTGATCAATAGACATGTCTGATTAAGTGTAACGTGATGAGAATCGTATATACCTTTAACTGATATTTATCTCCTGTATTGTCTCGTTCATATCTCGTACAATTGTCCGTATGATACCTTACAAGTTACACTTATAAAGGAGGGCGTCCACGTAATACATAATGTAAAACTAACTATGATCATCCTCTTTCACTGCAATGTAATATCTGCTAAAATATTAGTAATTTATCCCAATGTTCAAGATTTGTATTACTGCTTACAGCCATACACGAATCCATTAGTATAATACAACAAAGTGAACAAGGTTAATTATTGTGGTGAAACATTATCATATTTGCTTTTTAGTCCAAATGTTTCAACATAAAATAAATTGATACAAACATCTGACCTTCTCCTGCCATGTACGTGAAGAACACTCATGTAAACTCACCTATAAAACAGCTTGATATCTTTTTTCATCACATCTACTTAAATATAGACGAGGCTTGTTCTAGATATGATGTGTGTGAACCTAGATGTTAGCTCCCCTCGTTAGGATACTATCTTAGTCAACCTGGTATCCTGCCATACAGTAAAAGATTCAATGTATATAAAGAGACGTTATGTTAAACAAAACATGAACATAGATCGGAGCCCTGATATTGGTGAGCTTCATTTAGTCCTAGACATTATTAGAAAAGAAACATTATACCTTGATTAGTGACTGCGATAACTAGAAAGTTAAAAACTCAATTCTAAAGAATATCAAAAGTTACCTACAGTATTCATTATTTCAAAACGTGGTTACTTAAGTCACCAATTATAACGTCCAATTGTGTGTCCGTTTAATATATAAGTAAACTGATAGCATTGCATAAGCCCTTCCTTTGATTCCTCCATAGGCTCAAGCAATACAGGAAGAAACACACGTTCGTCAAAACGAGAACATGTGTGTCACATACGTACTTCATTTATGGTTTTCATTAATTTTGATACGAAATTTAAATGTACACACATCAAAACGTAAAAATACATTGATAAAGCGCATGGAGGACATTAGTTAATTATGAAATGTGACGGTTAAATGGACCGTTTTTAAACGATATCCATATCTGAGGAGAGAACGGCATACCTTAACATTGATAGCATTTCATTCAAATATATATATATGGTAATTCTTCGAAATAGATTGCTAATTTAAGTTTGATTACACCAGTTAACAATGTTCCGTGTGTTACGGTGACAGTTGTTCGTTTATTCTGTCTGATTTTGTGTCAAAATCGGTTACTAAACATTGTAACATTCGAACAAAATCTCAGTCATTTACATTCCAGTTTGAAATTGATATTATACAAAATATATGTGTAATGGCCAATTGATGAAGATTCTCTCTATATATAAACACACAAATGAAAGGATGTTTCCTAACTACGACTTGCAAGATTGTTTAATTCTGCTGTAATCACTTCTAGATATATTTTTATAATGCATACGACATCAGCTAACCCCTGGTAACATACTCCAGAGGACATTGGAAGTAGGTGCAGGAGTAGCTACATCACCCAATGAACTTTCAATTTAGATACGAATCAGCAAATTTCACTTAAGCAACTCCTTTTGAAAATCCTGAACCTGTAATAAGCACACATAAGTGTCTTGTATATTTAAAGTTAATCAGTAGGGTAAAGTAGTGTAAAATATGTACGCTACTGTATACAATCAATGACTACATACTTTTCCAATACATGTATAGAAATACGATAATATCAATTTGAGGAAAAATTCATTTCTATAACTACAATGATTAATCTCGAAAAAAATATACTCACAGAACATACGGGAATCTTCAGTAAAAATAGTTGAGACGCCATTTTCAAATCCGTTCTATGCTATTCATTTAAAACACACATTAATACAAATGTACCACATGTATAATGAACAGTTCGCCCGGATGTGCGACGTCACGAATACATGTCGCCATGACAGTGCATGCTAGAAGCTAGCTTACCAGCCTACTAGCCCTATTCCTTTGTAGTGTGTTCGGTGGTCGGTCAACAATGCCCTTTATTGAATAGACACCTTTAACTGAATGGACGTATTGGAAAAGAATCGCTAGAATCATGAAGATATGTCACAATATGTATTGATATCATTGTTCTCTAAGTAATGCTATTTGGCACAAGTCAGTCCTCAATGCAATGAGAAGTTGGAAACAATGTAAATCCATATGACTATAATGAGTTACATGTGGCGGAGTGTCCAATCCTTCCAGGTTCAAACAATACAATCGGCAGTCTCTCAATTTAAATTGTAGTTAATACTGCCACTACTATTTAAATATCTCATACACATTAGTCCCTATTGCACTCAATACACTTGATTTATTGCACTGCACATAAACAGGACATAATAAATGCTACAGCTTCGGGTAGCTACATGTCAAAGATGTTATTGGATACACAGAAATTAAAAACAAACAATTTCATTTTCACATTTAAACGATTTACATAGGTTACAAAGTAATCAATGGGAGAGATCAGATTTATTTCGAAGTTATCCAAATTCGTTTAGCTACCGGTTGGGATACGTCGATTGTCTATTTGAACGTATTGTAGTTTGTCTTCAATTTGAATTTAAATTGGAAGATTTTTTTATTTATTTGAATTTAACCGATATGGTAACGATTCAGTAACTTGTATAATGAATGTGCTAAGGCCTATTTAAATTATGTCGAGTATCACAATACTATTTGTCGAAAAAATGTTGATACAAACATACGAAGGTTTAAAGTTTCCATTCAAGAAATGTGATATTGGTATATAGGCATGTCGTCTTCGTACCATATATGATAGACAATGTCAAAACTAAATGACTCGCCAAATTTAACATGAAAACCATAGATAGATAAAATCCTAATTACTCACCAGCGTGTGACTGACTAAAAACCGACTACAGTGTAAAAAGTCTTACGTGACTCGCCTGCTGTAAGTTAAAACTTCATTTTCCAATTAGTTTAAATTACGTGTGATGTTTCTTGATCTGCCATTACATAGATGCATTTCATTAATTACTTCATTAACACTTTAAACTTACTATTAAATCATCTGAACAGAATCCGACTGGTCTGGCAAAGAAAAGTATAAAGGATCGGTGTGTGCCTGATTAAATCACTGAATGGATTGAATGAGTTATCAGGGAAACACTGCAAATCAACTTATTTTATCCACATTGAATGAGTTAGAAGGGGAACACTGCAAATCAACTTATTTTATCCACATTGAATGTATCATTAACCGATAAGAAATATTACCGGATCAGAATTTGGAAAAAAATACTAGAAATACGACGTCACCCTTTCTCAAGCCACTCCTGTGTACCCTTTGGCTGCAACCCTTCCTACCAATCCTTACCCTTGTCTTACCAACTTCACATGTTCCCGAACCATAACCTCGTCCCTGCAAACACCTACCGAGATCATCACCTACGCTACAATTCCCTCGGAACTATCTACCTTTCCTTTAATTTTTCGAACCTACATCCCTCTTCATTCTCTCCCGAGAAATTTTACTTCACTTAGTATCAACAATTATCGACCTGTACGAAAGCATTTCCAAAAATCCAATTCGCAAGGATTTCAAAAAGCTATTGAATGTAATGCTTACTATATGTTGTTTAAAGTTTTGGTAAATACCATATTTATTTGTGATATGTTTAATTCAAGTTGACCTCCCTTGCGTCCCATTGACATGCCCTGTCTTTCATGCCCATCTACCTCTTTCCCACTATTTATAGGGCATTGTCGCTAGAACGTTATAGTAGGATAACCGAACTACTCGGTAGTGAAGCGGACGTACAACCTATCAATCAATCAATCTAGAACGTTATTCATCGTCCGCGACTTTCTTGGCTTGTCAACCCCTGAAACTGTCCCTTCAAACTGCCATCCATCCGTCTGTCTTTCCGATATGTCACTATCATCTGTCTTTCTGACCCCTCATCCGTCCTACTATCTCTTTGTCCTATTATTTGTCTGGCTACCCCTCCAACCTGTCACCTCTACCTCGTCCCTACGACCTGTACACCTGTACCCCACTGTCCTGCCAACTTTTAACTCATTTCCACTGCCCACCCGACCGTTTACCAAATATTCCTGTCCCTACCACCCTTACTTTTCAAACGTAGCAAACATCTCCTACTATCCCTTTTTCCCTCCTATGCCACTGTTTTTCCGTCTCGTCCCCGCCACAACGACCCTCGCTCTTCCTATCCTCTGTATCGTCCCGCCAGACCAGAGCTTCCTATACACTGTATGTACATTTGCCTTACATACAAGAAACATTATCTTCAATAGAAATCATTGGACTAAGTGGTGTAAATAGAACAAAAAAAGAATAGAATATAATAAATAAAGAAAATAAATGTATGCCGTGATCTATGAGTTTATTGTAGCTACAGATGAGATGATACGATAACATTTATTATGGTTTGACTTCCATGACAAATTTAGTGATGTTATTATTATATGTAGGTGGAGAGGACGACGTCAGTCAGCTGCAGCACCAGCGGTCTGTTTACCTGTATGGGGGATATTAAAACCAATCCATCGTTATCGACAGACAGGTGTCTACATTGTAAGATCGATGTACATTTATTTATTGAAGTATTTTAATGACCAGGAACATGTTTGATTCATTTGATCTTCCTAATTGGCAATACAAATGGTAACACAAATGTCTCAGCATTTAATTAACCAAATATGATAACTTAATTATTGATTTAAGGCAGAACAAGATATCTTATGCCGAGTAAATATGTGTTGACGATAGTTAGGTGTTAAAAACCATGCATGCTTTTTACGTAATATTGATTATAGACCAGGTGGTTTTAACAGAAACAAGCTGATTAATAGTGATGATCAAACAACACTTACCCTTCAGGGGACTGAAAAGACGATAAAGACACATTTCAAATAAATATATGAATATTTACACAAATTTTAGAAGTTATTGTTTTTTCATTTCATATGAAAATCGACATTTTTTACATGGAGTAAATAAATGTCGACAGTATCTGATTGTTCGTATTGTGATAAATCTGAAGCGTTATTATCACGTCGGCTATAAGACCTCATGATTGTTTACCTGTCGTTACACGTTGTTTGATATTAAGATCACTTTCCTGTATTGTAAACACATTGCCAGTTTAATATCACGATAACTTACATGTAGTATTAACACATTGCCAGTTTAATATCAGGATAAAATACATGTTGTATTAACACTATGTAAATTTAATATCACGATAACTTACCTGTAGTATTAACATGTTCTCAGTTTAATATAACGATAACTTACCTTTAATATTAACACGTTGTCAGTTTAATATCACGATAACTTACCTGTAGTATTAACACGTTCTCAGTTAAATATCACGATAACTTACATGTAGTATTAACATGTTCTCAGTTTAATATCACGATAACTTACCTTTAATATTAACACGTCGTCAGTTTAATATCACGATACCTTCCCGGTTGTATTACACGTTCTCAGTTTAATGTCACGATAACTTACCTGTAGGATTAACACGTTGTCAGTTTAATATCACGATACCTTCCCGGTTGTATTACACGTTCTCAGTTTAATGTCACGATAACTTACCTGAAGTATTAACACGTTCTAAGTTTAATATCACGATACCTTCCCTGTAGTATTAACATGTTCTCAGTTTGATATCACGAAATAATATAACGATAACTTACCTATAATATTAACACGTTGTCAGTCTAATATCACGATAACTTAACTGTAGTATTAACATGTTCTCAGTTTGATATCACGAAATAATATAACGATAACTTACCTATAATATTAACACGTTGTCAGTTTAATATCACAATAACTTACCTTTAGTATTAACTCGTTGTCAGTTTAATATCACGATATCTTACCTGTAGTATTAACACGTTGTCAGTTTAATATCACGATAACTTGCATGTTGTTTTAACACGTTGTCAGTTTGATATCACGAAAACTTACCTGTAGTATTAACTGATCTCAGTTTTATATCACGATAACTTACCTGTAGTATTAACATGTTCTCAGTTTATTATCACGATAACTTACCTGTTGTATTAACACGTTGTCAGTTTATTATCACGATAACTTACCTGTAGTATTAACACGTTGTCAGTTTAATATCACGATAACTTACCTTTAGTATCAACATTATCTCAGTTTAATATCACGATAACTTACCTGTAGTATTAACATGTTCTCAGTTTAATATCACGATAACTTACCTGTTGTATTAACCCGTTGTCAGTTAATATCACGATAACTTACCTGTAGTATTAACACGTTGTCAGTTTAATATCAGGATAACTCACATGTGGTATTAACACGTTGTCAGTTTAATTTCACGATAACTTACCTGTAGCATTAACATGTTCTCAGTTTAATATCACGATAACTTACCTGTAGTATAAACATGTTCTCAGTTTATTATCACGATAACTTACCTGTTGTATTAACACGTTGTCAGTTTAATATCACGATAACTTACCTATAGTATCAACATTATCTCAGTTTTATATCACGATAAATTACCTGTAGTATTAACATGTTCTCAGTTTAATATCACGATAACTTACCTGTTGTATTAACACGTTGTCAGTTAATATCACGATAACTTACCTGTTGTATTAACATGTTCGCAGTTTAATATCACGATAACTTGCATGTCGTTTTAACACGTTGTCAGTTTAATATCACGATAACTTACCTGTAGTATCAACATGTTCTCAGTTTAATATCACGATAACTTACCTGTTGTATTAACATGTTCTCAGTTTAATATCACGATAACTTACATGTTGTATTAACATGTTCTCAGTTTATTATCACCATAACTTACCTGTTGTATTAACACGTTATCAGTTAATATCACGATAACTTACCTGTTGTATTAATACGTTGAGAATTTAAACTCATCATCGCATACCTGTTGTAAATATTTACTTTTCTATCTTATGATCACTTACCTGTAGTAATAACACGTTGTCTGTTTTATATCATTATCACTTACATAAGGTATTAAAATGTTGTCTGTTTCATATCAAGATCATTAATTTGTTGTATTTACACGTTTTTCTGTTTAATATCAATATCACTAACCTGTTGTATTTACACGTTTTTCTGTTTAATATCAATATCACTAACCTGTTTGTTTAAACGTTTTCTGTTTAATCTCATGATCACTTACCTGCAGTATTCAGACGTTGTCTGTTTAATTGCATGTTCACTGTTTAATTTCATGATCACTTACCTGTAGTCAATCAGTCCCTCACATGCTATACCTTCCAAGAAAGTTGTCAAATTGTCACCTTGTTTTTCGGATAGTTCTACTCCTGCACTCTAAGGTTAACATAATATAAGGCATATCACCCTCTGTTAACATTACCTTCACATGATCAAACATAAAAAGTATAGCAAGGGGAACAACATGACGCATATGTCATTAAAAGCAAACTTCATATACATCTCAGCTGTCCATCAATAATGAATGTCAGCTGCTTTTGATCTGCCAATGAAGTTATAAGAGTATTACCATCCTTGCTTCATATAGTGACTTACAGGACTTAGAACAGGGAAAGTGATTAGGATGACATCCTGTTTACATCATAACTGCACGAACAAAGGCTGTGGGGAGTACAAGATGTTGATTTAAGGGTAAAGTGTTAGTTTACGTTGGTGAAGTATTGTCAGGATCTACCTTTAAACCATGGTGTGCAAATCGTTCTTCAGTTTTTGTTCAATTTATCCAACATAAATATAAATCATAACTTTTCTGAATAGATTCAAAAGTAAAACGTTTTGAAACAAGCAAGTCATGCAAGTCCCAGTTAAATATTGCAATTTATAATGAAAACAATTTAGAACTTAACGTCTTGGTAAGTTAACGACGATTCGAACAACTGGACCCCGATTAGTAAAAGTATCTGCTTAAATGACTATTTGTTGTTATAGCTAAAACTAACACATAAAATATCATTCAGTGTAAGACTAAATATTCATGGTAATAAATTGTAGAAAAAGTGTTTATTACATATTGTACTGTGTTATCCAGTGAATATTAACCCATGTAATATGACCAATCAGCCCTGTGATTGCTTATAATTGTTTCAATTATGACGTGACGCCTAGGACAAGCACATGGCGTCAAAGAATTATGCAGCGGAGTCAAAATGGCGGCTTTTTACATTTCAAGGTTGCATGAAAATTGTTGTTTCACACGAATAAATGCCACAAATCTTTATTATGTAATATAAAGGACCTTACTCTCGTTTTCATTCCATATGAAATGGAAACTCATGTAAGATCCTATATATAATATCAACATTTAATACTAAATGTCTATATCCGTACGTATCTACTTTATAATGAGGCAGAGATAGTCAGATAGCGAAAACTAAAAGGAAATAGATGTCGTTAATTTGCGATCTTATGTGTAATTCAAACAACTTTTCACTATTGTAAATTAGTCATCAATATCAGCACCAGTATCGCCTGAATATCGGTGGAATCTAGATGGGTTTGGCTATATATTTACCTGTATGGCTTCTATAAAGTCGTATGATGACAGCATGCCCTCCTTGTACTTGTCGGCATTGAGGAGAGACTCGTACAGATTCACATCGTTCTCCTCACAGTATTTCTTCATTAAGGCCATGATCATATCGGATGAAACCAGAGAGAGTGGTGTTCCGAACAGGTACTTGTCTACCATTGATAAAAAAAGATTATATCAATGATTGATTGGAAGAGGTCATAAAGTTACCGTTGTTATAATAAAACAATAGTGTTAGCATCGCAATCAAAACGCAACGGTTGCTGGCTAATTTTCTCAGGCAATCATCAATGATACATACCTAAATACCAACGCAATGCTATCATGTATACATCTTACCAGTCCCGTACGGCCGGGACGCTAGGATGTCTGGAAGGGAGGAGGATTTCATTACTTCTGTTATTGTTTTAGAAATAAAATGTAGCTTAAATGTTTCTAGTTGAGTTGGCTTCGTTTCCTTACCAGGCTTCTTTCTAAGGGGTATATCGTAGTCGCTGAAAACTGGCGCCCTCAGTACGGTCACTTCTCTCACTAAGCTCTGCTCTAGAGTCCGGAAATCCTTATCTACCTCTATACCCTGGAAGGATACGGACAATCAATCATGCACAAACTTTATGTATTGTTTATCTTTTATTCTATATCACAAATATTAGTGCATACTGTTTGGAGTTAACCTTACAATATCTCCAAATACTTCTTGTTTCAATCAAGATTAAAATGTTGTATATCATAATTTTTTTCAATGCTTCCAAAAATATTATACCAGCGGCGTTTTGGAGAACTTGTTGAAAACATCTTTACTACTTGTTTTAAGGTGATAGTAGTGGGGTGATGACTATCGATTTTGAAGTTTGTATATATATATATATATATATATATGGACACATTGGACAGAAGTAATGATGGCACATCTCTTATAAAATGTACACGAATGCTCAAAACTGCTAAAAACTGTAACCATTGAAAATGTTCACACTTTTACAGGCCACATCACAAAGAAAACTCAGGAGGTTTAAGACACGACCGGTTTGTACAATGGTATGGCAGCATACCGAGCCCACTGACAAGTTTCCTTCTATCTAAGTTCTGACTCACCGATAAATCCAGCGTTGTGATGAGACTGTTTTCGTTGTTGATACCTCCGAGTACAGCCTTAGCACCCTCCGCTCCTATAGGGTTGTTGGCCATCTTTATTCAACAGCAACGTTAAAAGTCATATAGACTTGACATTTTTTTCCATCTAAATGTTCTATATATAGTTTGATACGAAACATTTGATCTCTTTAATTTCTGTTTTCTACCATGTTAGATGCATACAATATCCCGAACAGTCTAATTATACTCAAAAGCATCAACACGACCTATCATCACCTAAGGAAGCACTCGTCGTCAAGCATGAATTATCTACAGTAAACCTCCGACAGTGGGGACTTTCCTACTGCAGATTGTTTTGCTCTCGAGGATTTTACCAATAAACATGATATCGTAAAGGGATGGCAAGAACGTCACAATTTGAGTCAGCTTATAAAATGTTTGACATAAGTGCAGTTTAATTGTCATTAACCACAATGTGAAACTGATACTGAAGATGTCTAAATCAAGTTTAAGCTTTGTTCGAGTGTTTTACATGATTTATATATATTGAGTGTAACAGTCTATATTTATTTAGCAAATGTTAGGTGTTCATGTGAACCAAAACTTTACCAAATATGAAAAAAATAACTTGGCTATAAGCTTCGCCAGTGTCATTTAATAATGTTTTCATTAAAATATTACAAAGATGTATAACTTGTTTGTAGTTTAGTTCTGAAACATCTTGTTTCCAATGCGGATACATCAATTGCCTCAATTAAAGGATCTGGACAATATCTACGTTTTCAGAATAACCTACGAAATAGAAAGTTTTTTAGGATTTTCCAGTGTATTTAAACATTTGTTCACGAATAGAATAAATGAACGAATTACTCACTATAAATCTAATGAGGACATCATTGACCTCGAGCGCCTTTCCAATCAGTATGGCCCCCATGGGACCTATTCTGTTGCCGCTGATGTTCAGGGTGGTTATTGTATTGTTCTTTTTGAGGATATCTGCCACTCCAAAGGCACCCGCATTGTCAAACCCGTTCATGGACAGATTCACCTCTCGTAGGCGACAGTTTCCCTGAATCACAGGAACACTTGTCAGTCTCATATTGCAGGATATAAGACTATTCAAAAAAGAAGTGCAGCCATCAACGCCAGCTCCCTACGGTATGGCGCAAGTATGTTCATAATAATATATTTTTACTAAAACTTCATTTATTTATCGAATCTAGTTCAGAGTCAAAGATCTTTTCGGAACAAATATAGATTTTTGTAAATCACACAGGCGGGTCATCCTTCAGTGCATCAGTGCTTGGAATATGTGTGTACTAGAAATGTTCGATTACAATGGGAGTGTTAATTGTTTGGTATAATGATCGGCATAGACCTTTTCCATAGATGGTGCCAAATAAGGTGTAGGTACTAGTACTTTTTAAACCAATTGATGAAGAGCAAACAAGTATTTCAATATATTTTTATCAAAGGAAACCATTCAGCTGTTTTCATTCGTTTATACATGACTTGCTTAAACCCTGATCTATTACTGTGTCTGTATTGGTCGTTACTCCGAAACATACCGCTATACCGTCACAAATGTCCATCAAGCTAGACTTCCGAAAGAAATTCCAGCTCAGGTCGATATCCTCTATTGTTTCATTCTCACCTGGATAGAAATCAATGGAGCATATAAGAGTTACTCCTATAAATAAACTACAATTTAAATAACAAATAACGAGAAAAGAGCAACAAATGTATTCTCCGCTTAACTAGATACCCGTCTGAAGGACAGTGGCGTTATTTTGTTAAAACAATTTTGTTTTTATTGGTGTTTTTTTGCTATTTTTGGAATTGTACGTATTGGTCAATCATTGCAGTGGCCTCTCGATTTTATCCACATGCTCGCGATGAGAAAATTGTTCGAACGACAAAGCCTGAAATACTGTGTACTAAACTGTTTATCATCTAAATACTACTACCTGATTAATTGTCCTTTCAAAAATAACCAACTAAACACCATATTTTCCAAATTACTTCTAGACTTGATCCCAAATCCTCGGTCTGTGACAAATGTAAACAAACAGAAGGTTTGCGCGGAAGAATTCCATGAGCCTTAAAACTTTGAAGATTAGTTTTTTTAAACGATCTTACCGTCATTGGCTTTTCCATGTGCACATTTACACTTGAAATGGTGTTGTTATCTTCACAATATTTATTCGTAACTTTATATTGATTTGTTTATGACGGACTATTTTCTTACGCGGATTACTTTGGTGTGGATATTATTTCTGGTTAAGAACTTCACCTGACGCGACCATACGTCCATTTTTGAGAAAATGTGTTCCCAAATGCCGGGAAATGGGAAAATCCGTTCTCAAGTTATTTTCAAGTCGTTCTCAACTTCGTCTTGACTATTCTCATGCTGACAATCCATGGTAATGAATTCATTATGATACCGGTACATCTGTAGGTGGTATACAGTAGTATATAGATGATAACGATTATTATTATAGATAATCGAGAAACAAACGCAGTTCTATGGATACTAACCACATGTCTGTAGTTCTTAAAAGATTATGTATACAACGGTTGTAGGTTTAGAAATCACCTTACTGTTAACGTTATTTATAATGTCATAATCAAATGATCTAGGGCGACAATTTCATTGTTTTAGACAAGTTCGTAATTGTATAGTAAACATGTACCAAATACATGTCGTTGTCATAGTAAAAGAATGCAATATTTAGACTTGTATATGCTTTCTTCCTTTACCAACATTTAGTAACATCTACGGAAAAAAAAATGACGGAAATGACTGTCCCATAGGACTGGTCTGTAAAAAAACATTAGATATGTACTTGTATCTACTACTCTGTAGGCGGGGCGATTGTCCCGACCTCCTTGGCATATTTCTATACCAATGTTATTTGTTAAATGGACAATATAACCGATCTGGTCATTTCCTTCAGCACACGAACCACGCGTCTGGCCCTCAATCTTGATTCGTCTCGACCTTGTGGTAACCTGGAGCAACAGTATGGGCCGAGGAATATTTCACACGCCACATACAAAGGGAAGCAACTCTTACTCATCGCTGACCCTCACATGTGTCTTACGCAGCAGTTTGTGAAACTTACCGATAGCATGACCGAGTAGTTTTCCACATCCATCAGCAAGGCAATTGTGGCTAAGATTGATTTTCTTCAGTCTGTTATTTTCCTACAATGAAAATATATTTACAAGTATTTCACACTAGCGCGTATGATAATTGGCAGGTTCAAGAATCGATTGGTATTGATTTTAAATAGTAACTGGAAACATTTTTAGACAACATCGAAGTTGAAAAATCTTTTATAGATTCTCGATGTATTCTTAAAAGTTTGTTTACTTCATGGATTTTGCAACATAAAGTGAAGACAATATCAGCTGATTTTACTCCGCACCACCCGGATCACGTTGTACCGTAGTGGACGTGGTACCAGGTGTGACTTAAGGATCACCGTCAAACTGCAGTAGGATGTTCCTATATACATGACCTCCATTTAACTTCCGTTTGGATATAACTATAGAAAGGTTTAGGCAGAACACTTCCGATGACCAGGTAACTCAATCGGTTAGAGGTCCGGGATTCCAATCCCCGTCTAGCCCCACCAATTTTACACTCAATACACTATTATTACAATCTGAATAAAACCATCTGTTACATGGCTTCGCCTGAACGTAGTACGAAATTAACGGAGCCTAACAGATGATTTTAATCAGATTGCTAATATTGATAAAAGTTTGTTTCTTTCATCTTTATTATTGCTCTTAAAAGTCCATGGTTTTCTTTTCAGAACTGATTTATCAAAACTATAGTCATGCAGGAAAAAACAGTTTCCAACGCTTAGTTACAGTTTTTGAAAGTGGTGCGGTGATCCTTAAGCCAAAGCTTTATATTACTTTGTATTTGCTTCGCTAATAAAATATGCAATAAAAAAATCCCTACTATTATGAATTAAAAAAATATCGGGTATGTTAGTAACATGTTACGGCACGATTTCTCCCCCCGACACGATTTATCACTCGGGAGTGAGAAATCGTGCTAAAATTGCTGTATTCGCAACACGATTTCTCACCCAAGCACGATTTCTCACCCGGGTGTTGATTCGTGTTAAAAATAGTCCTATTATCCGTTGTCGTGTCGGGGGAAGAAACCGTGCCATAACATCGTATTTTGTGTAGACTCACGTAAAAGGCTTCAGCTAAAGCTGGTGCGTCGGTGTCACTAATCTGGTTACCTGTAGACAAAGTGTGGAAATTTGGTTTATTCAAGCATTGAACTGTTTTTGTATAATGCGCGCTAGATCATAAATACCATACAAAAACAGTTCAATACTTATATTTACGTTTTTTCTGCCTCTTTATGTTCTTTTTAACTGATAATTTATATTTAAAATGAAAAATGGCCGCCTTATCGACAGTCCACACAATTTCTTTCAATAGTTTGAACAGCGTATTGTCGCGTGCTGATTGGCAAACAAAGTAGTACTTTGATTTTTTTAACAAACACTTCAATTTTATTCCACAATTCAGTATCAATACAATTGCGTATTATATGTCTATAGGGTGATTTAAGTTTATCAATAGAACTCTGAGCTGAAAGTTAGATTTAAAATTGTTTCGATTTTCCCCGGAACAAATTTCGCGCATGGACAAATACAGTGAACACCGTAAATCCGACCTTGTCCTCCCCCAAGTAGTTATTTTTGGAAGTTAATTCGAACTTTTCTCTTTGCTCATTTTGTGAAGAATCCAGGCGTGAATTTATTTGTTGATTGTATGGGAACCTGACAACAGTCGGTAGATTCTATAACATCCTCGTTATTTGACATGTCGTCAGAAACTGAGGAACCGTGGATGCGAGACGCGTGAAACTGATAGCGTTTGAAGTGAGTGATCTTGCGACGGAGCACAGGTTCGTTACAAATGTCTGAAATGTTTATGTGTGCTGTGACTCATATCAGTAGGTCTGTAACATATATGTCAGTAGGTCTATAGAATATGTGTATTTCAGACATTTGTAACGAGCCCCTGTTGATCAGTGCAGTGTAACAGACGATATTTCTGATAAATTGCATGAGCGTTAAAATTGTTTCCATTGCCGGCATTGGTGATTTCAACCGATGTGCATTTTGTACGATATTGCAGACCTTGGTCTTGTTTTCGTTGTAATAAAAGTGTTTTTTATTTATTTATTTTTATTTTGCACATAAATTTACAATGACATTGTCAAATCTAACAATGCCCAGCGATATTTTAGCAGCCGTCATGTTTATTTATATTGGATATTGTAGTTCCGGTCAGTGTTGTATTAATACGCTAAGAATTGTGTCTCGTGATGCATGGTCTTTCAAAGAGGCTATATAGTGACCATGCCATTCAAATGTAAATATATTGTTATGTTTGCTGAACATCTCAAAGGCATTGTTAAATAAAAGGATGTACAATCGTCTTTCTTAACCACATCTAGTCCATCGTCGGGTTTGACGTTAGATATATTCACTTTAATATGAAAAGGCAAAGCCTTAAAAGAGCGTAGCTTTTGTTGATCTCTGATATTTACTGATTCAGAATACAACTTTCAGAATGAGATAAGATAAACTTTATTTAAATTCGGCTAGTCGAGGAATAACAATAAAACACAAGCTCTTATGAGATTAAGACCGACATAACAATAGGGAGACCGGGGCAAGTTCGGCCCTTTTTGTTTTTATCTAAGTCCGTTCTAGGAAGTATGGCAGCACGTCCGTTTTTGAACATTATTTAACTTTTCCTGTCTGAAGATCGGATGGCCGAACGAGCCCCGCCATGGGGTAAGTTCGGATAGGCATTCGGGTAAGTTCGGCCAATTGGAATCAGCTTATTTATGACATCATAAAGCATGCAACGTCCGATTTTACCGCCAGTTTTACGACTTTTTATGTGTTTACACATGAGCCGACCTTGCCACGGTATTATTGGTTGAACCTGTTCGGGCCCAAATTGATATTTCAATAAATTCTTATCGTACAGTAATACGGTAGTAAGTGATTGGCTTGGCTTTTATGTATTATCATTTGAAGCTGTCAGTTTGTTACACGTTACACTGTAAAAAGTAGCAATTCCGTTTCAATGTTCATATTACATATTTGACGAATAGTCTAAGTAAATGTATAGAGATGTTAGTTTAAAAAAGTGAAATATAAATAAGCAAACATTGTAATACTTTGATGTAACTGAAAGTGTCTTAATATCGATATGTAGTCTCAATTACTGTTCCATCCTGAAACACCGGATTGAATATCAAATTTTGTAACTCACTAGGTAATAATGCCAAATAAAATTACAGTTTCTGTCTGTAACTAGTTATAAATCAGCACGCGTTGTGAAAAGGTGATACGTTGCTGAAAAGGGGCATTTAACTCGGGTTCGTTGTCTGGACAATTATTGTTGATTTTGACATATGAGTGGTGATGCATAAATAATGTAAAGACTATATCCAGACTTTAAAAAATGTTACTTATTTCGTTCATATTCTCAACATATGGAAATCAAAAGGTGATGACATTTTAAATGATCTCTTTTTGAAGATATCTCCCGGTAGAAATATCAACAGAACCGGGTTTATGACGAAAAAGATCTTCAGAAAATATCCGCATTTTTACTTTTTGTGCCTGTGGAAACTGAAATAAAAAAAAAGTCTTGAAGCACCGACAAAGAGATAAATGAAACGGAAATCAGTTCCAGAATTTTCCGGTTATTTTTCATCCTTCCGGAAATAACCGATGAAGGCCGATGGATTGTGACGTAGTTGTGACGTCATGGTATGATAATCTTTGAACGAAGTTTCATGCCTGTTAGTATCACATTGTATGTGATAGACTTTTTTCACCCAGAATGTATATTATTTTTTATCTAAATAAATAAGTAATAAAAGATGAAGATTGTTTTCACTATATGAAGATATTCATGTATGGATTGAAACACAGTTGTCTTTGCTTCAAGGATACACTTCTTGTTTCCCCACTGGACGTCTACTTCCGGACGAAAAAAAAAAAAAAAAGGCAACTGGAAGAAAGGGGAAGCAACTCTGTTTACGCACGCATGTGTTACCATTAAAGAGCTTCGCTCGGGCGCCCGAGAGCTACGCTCTTATTATTGAAAATGGACCAAAACACACAGCCATTTGAAGATAATGAAATTAAGACGCAAAATTGTGTTTTTACGTACCCGCTAGGTTTATGGACTTCAGCGTAATGTTAATCGTCAGCATATTCGCGATAGCCGTTGCCCCCCGGCTGCCGAGGCGGTTCTCGGAAATGTCCTGAAAGTATTAGCAAAGAATTGGTTCTAATATTTTGGTTTGTCAACCGGTATGATGTTCTCATTCCAAACGTCACCAGAACAACGTATTCCATGAACAGCAAAAGAAATCAGACTTACCAGATCCGTGATGTAACAGTTTTCCTTTAACATCTCGGATAAGTACTCCCCACCTTCCCCTTCTAGCCAGTTGTCCTGCAGGTCAAGTGTCAAAACCGACGTATTGTTCTAAAATGAACATCATTATTTTAAATATTAATATGAGATATGTTCTTACAATTAAATGATATTATTTAATAAACTAACATATCTCCCTTCTTCAGCTTAGTAAAACTCTGGCTGCGTATAAATTAGCGTATACGCAATGAAAAAAATGATCGGTGGAGAGATACCTGTTTCAAATGTGGCGCCATTCTCGCTTCAGCGTGATACCTGTTCGATGATAGCCGCTGTTTGGTTCTTTCAACAAATAGAAACATGGGACATTTTCGGGATCCATTATGTCTGATTATACATCAAAAAAGAATGGTGGCAAACTTTTCATTCTAATGGATGCAAAGCAAAAACATTTTTTGACGGTAAAGTAAACAACGGTGGCTTTCTTTTTCGACGTTTAACCGCGTCACTACCAGAGCAGTGTGTTAATGCGTGTACATAACGACTTATAAGTGAATAAATATGTTAAAAGTTCTACTAATATTACTTAAAGTAAAAATGTAAAAGCTATGAAAAGAAGAAAAATAGTGTTGTTCACTGCATATTTTCTAAATTAACCCATAAATCGATGTAGATTCACTGAAACAATATTGTCCTAGCAACCACGGCTACCTTAGTTACCATCGTAGCAACCCGATTCGAATGTGTTTTTTTACTTTGCATAGCATTTGAACATTACTTACGAAGTAAATATAAGGATTGACCTTCATTTTGACGGCGTATACGGGAATATGAACGCAGTTGACAACGGAAATGTTCGTTATGGAGCGCTACCAAGCACCATAGAATATGTTCGTTGCCAACTGCGTTCATACTACCGTATACGCCGTCAAAATGCATGTCAGTCCTAAAATGCATAGTACACGTATATATCAACATAATTTTAAATATCAGAAAGCGTACGATTTGACTTATTTGTTGAACATCTGTTTTCGTTTATGATAAACAACTGGACTGGATAATAACTTGACCAACTTGTGTCGTCAAAACGAATTTGACACGATTAAGATTAACGTTAATATATTATCCTGAAGAGGTGGGGTGGATGGCACAGAGGTGAAGGGGAATAGCGGGGATAAGAAAAGGATTCATCAATAAACATAATTCGATACATAACACACGTGTATATGACAAACGTTATCAGGGTTACATTCAGTTATGTTCGTGCAAAATTGAAATGTCGATAAGTCAATACTGTATAAGTACAAGTGTATCTCTTTTGTTTTTGTCACTAACATTTGGAAATAAGGCGTTATTTTTCACGTACAATTTTGTATCAAAAACAGTTTACCATAAGTGGGTGAGCTAGCGCCCTTGCACCCGAACTTCCCAGACCGTGGTGTCGCATGTTCAGTACCGGGTCCTGCATATGTCTCATGAAGTAGGAGACTGGAATAACACCCAACTTCTTACACACCGATAGATACAAAGCACGTCCCGTTAAGTCAAAATCTGACTTCTTCTCCTCTGTGATAAAAAAAAAACCGCAAAGGTCACCAGTGTTATACCGTGTTCCTATTCATCATACTCAGTACCATGCTACTTTTTAGTTTCAATGTTTAATCATTTACTTCTAATTTCTTGGCTCTTTGATTAAAGGCTACACGCAGTTTACCATGACACAACACTGTTCCTGCTTGCGTCACTCATGACTTTGTTGATTGTATACTGAATACGTATTATACGTTGCCATTGTTTTTTGTACTCTAGTTTGCGAGAATATGTGTCTTAAACTGCACCAATACTGTTACAACTATATCGCGATACTTTTTGTCAGTACTGTTAAATTACTTTTTGACATATTTGAATACCTTCCAGTTCCAGATCGGTGTCGGTATCAACATTTTTGGCAGATCCCTCACGTGAACGTCCAGTTGATACATCTGACGTCACAGACTCTGAGCTTCTGTAAAACATTATGTTTTCTTCGGTAAGAATGATTGTGCGGATATTTCTAAACATTTTCTTAAAGTTGGTAAGTATGGATTGAGAAGTTCTTTTTAAACAACCAATAAGATTTATTAGTAAATCTTATTGGTTGTGTAAAAAGAATTTTTCATAATGATTATGCGGGTAGGCTACCTAAAACGTAACCGTTGGAATAACTAACTCTACAAAAAGTAAGTACAGCACCAGTTACGAGTTTTAAACCGTTCGTTCGGTAGAATAGACCTACTTGACTTGAGGTTTTCTCTGATTTTCTGTACCAAAACGGATTATTCAAAAACTGATGCATAAATACATTATGCAGTACTGCCACAATACAATGAATTACTTATTTGATGTCACATCTTTCTTCACATCGTCATCGATATTATCATCGAGCCCTGTGATGTCAGTATCCCCAAGCTGAGTTTCTGACATGTTTCTTCTTCCTCAAACAACATGGCTCCAAAAGCAGGATATGACGTCATAATGTAACGTCGTGACGTCGCGGAAAATATCGCGGGATATGGAAGGATACATTTTGGCGACAGACATGATGTATGTAGTGTTGGATGGGGTGAAGTTGGTTGCACTAAGTACATCACACGTGATGTTGATTAAACTTATTAGAATCACACGTGTGTGATTCTAATGAGTTTAATCAATAAAGTTAAAACCAAATGACTCATGATCAGTAAAGCTGGCCCCTTATTAAAGTGAAAACATAGTTGAATGTGATGTCGGGATATTCATATTGCATCTGTTATAATCGCGCGAAGCACGGATCCACTTCGGGGTTGTTTTATAGGAATTCGTTTTATAAACGACAGAGACATTGTACTTCTCGACCATTATCCCTGTAGTAGCAAACAACTGACGATAGTCTGGCTCTATATATATATATATATATATATATATGAACGGTGATAAATAAACATCAATCCGCCTGAAGAAGCCCTAGGAGGCAGAAAGGCCTAGCGGACGATCTGAAAAATTTTGTTTTTATTCTATATATATGTATATATATATATTGAGCCACTTATCAAGGCGTTCATCTTTTATTCGGGAAATGGAAAAGTCTGTTCTTTCACGAACTTTCCTAATCTAATTCCGAGGTTCTGTTAATTAATTTATTTATTTTCACACTGATATTTCGAAGGACATGCTAAGCAAGATATGATGTATAAAGAATAGTTCTGTGGAAATTTATAAAAATAAATACTTCATAGCACGGACTTAGATAACAATCTAATTCCGTGTTCATAGTGATAATGATAATGACTTCGCGATACACCATACGAAACCCGCCTGAAGATCCTGCAGGGTCTACCAACACTACTTTACAGACGCGATCGAGCCGATGTGAGCCAACTATTTAAGATAATGCACGGTTATGAGGAGGTTAGCTTGGACAATATAAAAATATCAGAGAATTCAATTACTGTTGGACATTCACTCAAACTTGGAAAAGTGTTCTCTGGATCAAACAGCTGTCAAAATCGCTTTTCAAATAGGGTAGTAAATAAGTGGAACTCCTTATCAGAGGCAACAGTTACAGCGAGCTCTATGAACATATTTAAGAGTAACCGGAACACTGACTGGAAAGAGAGAGACAAGGACAACAAATTCAATGTGTGACTGAATTAAGAGATGTGACTCTACAGTGAACCTTTTTTTTTAAACATAACCATCTACCGCTAGCGCAGCGAAAAGAATTATGTAAAAGTTTTAAATTGGGCCAATACAAGCTTTAAGCTCATTTCCCGGCCACCCGGATCAAGGTAAATCAAGGTAAATCGATATTAAAATGAATTTTTTTTCACTGTCCCATCATTGTAGTGAGTTTTGGGCGAGTCTACNAGATAAGGATAATTAAATATATACAATAAATATATATAAATAAGTCCGATCCTGCCCCGTTTCTGTCTTTTCTAGTGAGACTGTACAAACCACATTTTTCGACATCGTTAAATATTTTGGTAAATCATAGCAAATCAATGTCGAGACTTCCATTTTGAACGGCAATCATCCTTAAAATATCAGAACCAAGCGCGTATCTGAGACTGATTTAAGCATTTAATTGACAGAGGCGCTAAATTTGTTTTTCTACAAAAAAGAAGGCCGAGAGAGACAGATATGTCTTCTAAAAGGCTACGAAGAGTGGGTCTTGGCAAAGGAGTTTTGGATTGTTTGTCAAAAAACAATATCTACACCTGCAAGGTTACTGTCATGAATGTTTCTTGAATTATTGAACTAGCTGACCGCAGTGTCGATTGAGTGGCCACAGGGACCAATGTAAACAAACCCTGTCCACTGAAGTACTTTTACGGTGGTGTCGCCTATCGCACACCCCTTCATATTATATGTATGACAATGTTACAATCTTGAACCGTCAACGTCATGGTATGTTAAGCCTGCATATATGTATGAAATACTGCAATTTTGCATATATCACTGGGGTTAGCAACGATGAATATTGATCGGCCTACATTTACATTTTGAATCAATGAATCCTGAACGTTTCGGTACCCTATAAGAATATATGTTACGGTACTTTTTATAAAGACTGTAACGCTTTTTTCTTCTTCCATCACAAGGATCAGAACTCCAAGGTTGGAGTGCAAATGACCCTGGGAGGTGGCACTTAAAAGAATATATTTTTTTGTAATTTTTAGGCATTGTATTAAAACTATGTACATAAAGAGGATGCAAGAAATAGTAGAGAGACTGGTGGTAACCTTCAAGTGAGGACTTGAAAGAAGGTAAATCCTCACTAAGGGCCAGTGACGTTGGTAATGAGTTCCAGGTGATAATAGTTCTTGGGGAGGTGGGGGGGGGGGGGGGGAGAATTTGTAGGCATCTTTTTTTTGTGTTTATTTTGTGTACCCCCCTTGTTCATCTGTCGCCAGCTGATGTCCAGTAAATATCCGATAAAGCTGAATAATCTGCTAAAAAAAAAATAATAAGCAACACGTGCACAGAGAGATAAAGATGGATAAGGCAGCTGAATTATTATCTCTGAAACTTTTGTCTTGAAGTTCTCCATGGTCAGGGCATTTCAAATTCTATCTAACAGATCTTTTTCAAGTGGATCACAACTATATGCAGATAAAAGGAGATCTGGTATGGTCTATTATGGTCTCAATCAAATGATAAAGATTATCATGATCTGGACATCTGCTTTTTGATGAAATAAGCTGATCATTTGTGTAAATGACAACTACATTGTTATGCAGTTTGACATCTGTTCATCACTGTAAGTGGTCTCCAGCCAAAGTTTAACTTTACCAGCATCTCTGTGACACTGAAGGTGTTATTTTACCTGTTGTTGACCCACCTACAGGTAGTTTCATGACCAGGATCACCACTTTCAGGTCCAGACACATGTCATGTAGGTCAATCATATATGTCAGTTAACAAAAAAGATAATTAATAAAGAAAAAAAAAATTGTTTATTCTTTTTTTTTTATGTGACAATATTTTCATAGTTTTCTTAAATTTAGGATGATGTAGGTGAAATTTTGTTTCAGTATCTAGTAATTGGCATTGGGAAAATTAAATGAAAAACAAATTAACCTGCATGATGCAGATTTATTTGCTTTTAATTTATTTTTCCTTAGAATGTATATTAGAGAAGATACAGACAAAATAAATCATGAGGACTTTTGCAACGCAGTGGCAATTTGCTTTTTAATTTTGTATTCCATATTTATCATTGTTCGCACCTGTTGTTTGATCAAATGTAAGGGTAACCAGACAGACATCCGTTAAGTAATTCATTTGAGTTGGCTTTTAAATTGGGTAATTATAATATATCTTAATGGAGTATGTTAATATTTGAAATATTTTCAGGATCTACTGTCAAAAACAAAGTTGGAACTTCTGAAATTCCTTGGCCTCAGTATCTACAAAGTGGATGAAGTGGTGGAGCTGTGCAGTAAAGCCTGTGCTCCTAAACCTAGGACAGTGAGTTTGTATGAAAACGTGAGAAAGATAAAAAAAAATTGTCAAGCAAGATTAATATTGTGTATACAAATAGAGCACTTTTAGGGAATTCCCTCTAGCTCAAAGCTAAAAGGCGACCATAATCCTATGTACAATTAAAATCTTCAACACTTATAACTTACTGATTGTTACAGAGTTTGGAGTTATGGAACAAGAGAAAGCAGGGTTGTCACTTTTTCCAGACCTCCCTCCCTGATCTGGACAAGGTTCTGCATGGAGGAATACCAATGGGCACCATCACAGAAGTAATGCAATGTGACTTGTTTTAGGGGAGATAACCCCTACTCTTACATGTTTTAGGGGAGATAACCCCATACTAGACCCTTACCACATGTCATAATATCTTATTTTTGATAAAGTTCAAATTTTAAATCACATGTTCCTTCTGTGAAAAAAAAACTAATACTGAACAATTTAATTGTCCTTCCAAATCTTTTTTCTGTGAGAGAAAAACCCATGTGCTACACTTTTATTTTGGCTCCCATTTTGGGCCCCTGTACAGTAAAACCAATAAAACTATATACATTATGTATTTAATATCATTTTATATATATATATCTTTAATTAAATGTTCCTCATACTCTGATAATTGTAATACTTTAAATAATTAAATGAAGGAAGTTTTTAAAAATCTGAAAATCAACACTTTGATGATTTTAAAAATTTGTATAAAAAGTTTTGATCAATATTATTGACAATTTATTACCACTTTGACTGCCCATATTACCACCATAAGTTTAAGAATTATACTTTTGTGTTTGATGTTTGTACAGATTTCTGGTCCAGCTGGCTGTGGTAAGACTCAGTTCTGTCTGATGTTGAGTGTACAGTGTACACTCCCTCTGGAGCTAGGGGGATTGGCTGGCAACGTCTTGTACATCGACACAGAATCAGCATTCAGTGCAGAAAGGTGATACATTTTTAATAAAAGAATGATTCATTATATGTAGCCAAATATTTTCAGTTCTTATATGTGTAGTTTCATCTGAGTGAATGGTAGTCTAAACTAGATAATGTGCAGGCCTGGAGAATACTGTACACTTTTATTTAAGAAAATACTCTCGCTTCTAGCAGATTGGCTCCATCCAAGTAATGAATGAATTACTCTGTCAGGGGTTTTCCTAAGAGCAAGTTAATTCTACCTTATTCCCAATGAAATTAGACATTTTCTACCTGGAAAACTTTTTTTCCATGTATTCCTTATAAATGCAGTATAAGAAGAAGAAATCTTAAAGTTCTATATTTTTTTTTAAAGAAATTGAAAGGAAAGTTAATATAAATATTTCATGATGCTTCGTTTCTTTATCTGTCATATTCCCCAATCAAGTAACTTTGTAATTTCTATATGGAAAAAACCTTGCGTGGTCTGATATGAAAAGAACTTTAGCAAGCATTGTTTGTCATGTTTTGGGCGTATTTTTAGTGGTAATTGTTTTAAATCCTGTAACACCTCATTGAGCTTAGCAAAAACTAATATGATGTATGTAATGTAGAATTTATTTAACAATTCCTAGAGTAATCATGAAAATGTGTTTTATTGAACTAGAAAGTAGTGCTAACCAATGAAAATATTCTGTTCATTTCCATTGTTCTGACACATTGTTCTGATTTCAACAGCACATACATTGTCTTATTACTAACCATTAAGTGAAGAAGTCCTTTCAATCAAGATTTTAGTTTGACTTTGATGAGCAGTCAGAATTATTTGTTAAATTCAAGGTACATTTAAGCAGTCATATCAATGACCAATCTGAAATATATATTAACGCCACATACATTAGTTAACTACATGAAATAAGGAAATAATGTTGATAAAATTTAATGGTTCCTTGTTAAATACCATATTGGGTATGAATTTTTTTTAGAAATGTTGTAGTATCATATTTCAATATTAAAGGCATCTACTTGAAATATTAAACATTTTATAAAAATACCAGTGTTTTCTCATCAATAAATTCACATTTTTTTTTTATCTAAGTAAATGTGTGAATTAACAAAATTATTTTCATAGAAAAAAGGGTGACATTTAAGCAACCTGCTTTTGTGTCGTTTGTGTTAGAAATGTGTGTAATATTTAAGAGGAAGTTATTCAAATAAGAAATTGGAAAATAGCTCTATTTTTTCTCATAAATCACTTTTGGGTCAAAAACAGCTTAATTGGACTTGGTTAAAGATTTTGGGGAAGTATTTTTGTGCAGTGTTGGATAGGCCACCACCATCAATAGGCTGTTGATTATTCCATGTTGGCTGGTTATATCTTCTTACATGTTAAGGTACAGCAAAACCTTGTTATATTGCCATCATTTGTTCAAAGAAATGTTGGCATTATAAAGGGTTTGGTAGTAAATTGAGGGAAACATATAAGGAATTTTTAAGAAAAACATAATTAAGGGTCCTGAAAATATGTAAGTGAGGTGGCAAATGAAATGACAGGCATTATATCGAGGTTTTACTGTACATTTATTTCTATTGATATTTGCTATCTTATGATATATATCACCAATAGGCGAGCTATGCTGTTCCCCAACAGCTCTGGTTTAATTGTGCAGGGTACCTTTACCCATGAACCTATCACTGTTGCATACAGTTAATGTTTTGGGAGTGTTTTAATGGTAGAGGTTTTGGAAGTGTTTTAATGGTAGAGGATTTTATAGGGACAATACATTTGAAAATGTGTAATGAATTATGACATCACTTGTACCAAAGCATGTGTACATGTAAACGTATTTTCCCTGAAATAAATTTAACAACTCTTCAAGTTACTTGTTTATTACTTTTTGTGTTAAGCACCTGATTATTGGTAAAGTGTAACATAATCTCTAGACTTACCTCTTTGTTGTTGTATTTTGTGACAGTGTTGTACATCGTGTACATGCTGTCATTGCATCTTGCTCACATCTATCTTAACGTGACGACATCTAACATCTATCTTAACGTGACGAAATCTAACATCTATCTTAACGTGACGACATCTAACATATATCTTAACGTGACGATATCTAACATCTATCTTAACTTAAGGTACAGCAAAACCTTGTTTAACATGACAAAATCTAACATCTATCTTAACGTGACGAAATCTAACATCTATCTTAACGTGACTACATCTAACATCTATCTTAACGTGACGACATCTAACATCTATCTTAACGTGATGATATCTAATATCTATCTTAACGTGACAAAATCTAACATCTAGCTTAATGTGACTACATCTAACATCTATCTTAACGTGACGATATCTAATATCTATCTTAACGTGACAAAATCTAACATCTATCTTAACGTGACGAAATCTAACATCTATCTTAAAGTGACGATACCTAACATCTATCTTAATGTGACGATATCTTACATATATCTTAGCGTGACGAAATCTAACATCTATCTTAAAGTGACTATACCTAACATCTATCTTAATGTGACGATATCTTACATATATCTTAGCGTGACGAAATCTAACATCTATCTTAAAGTGACGATACCTAACATCTATCTTAATGTGATGATACAATATCTAACATCTATCTTAAAGTGATGAAATCTAACATCTATCTTAAAGTGACGAAATCTAACATATATCTTACCGTGACGAAATCTAACATATATCTTAACGTGACTACTTCTAATATCTATCTTAACGTGACGAAATCTAACATCTATCTTACCGTGACTACATCTTATATCTATCTTAGCGTGACGATAACTAACATCTATCTTAACATGACGATATCTAACATCTATCTTAACTTGATGATACGATATCTAACATCTTTCTTAACGTGACGATATCTAACATATATCTTAACATGACGATACCTAACATCTATCTTAACGTGACGATACGTTATCTAACGTCTATCTAAACGTGACAATATCTAACATCTATCTTAACGTGACGATATCTAACATCTTTCTTAACGTGACGATATCTAACATCTATCTTAATGTGATGATATTTTACATCTTTCTTAACATGACAATATCTTACATCTATCTTAACGTGACGATATCTAACATATATCTTAACGTGACGTTATCTAACATCTATCTTAACGTGACGATATCTAACATCTAACTTAACGTGATGATACAATATCTAACATCTATCTTAACGTGACGATACGATATCTAACATCTATCTTAGCGTGATGATAACTAACATCTATCTTAACATGACGATATCTAACATCTATCTTAACTTGACGATATCTAATATCTATCTTAGCGTGACGATAACTAACATCTATCTTAACATGACGATATCTAACATCTATCTTAACTTGATGATACGATATCTAACATCTTTCTTAACGTGACGATATCTAACATCTATCTTAACGTGATGACATCTAACATTTTTCTTAACGTGACGACATCTAACATCTATCTTAACATGACGACTTCTAACATCTATCTTAACGTGACGTTATCTAACATCTATCTTAACGTGACGATATCTAACATCTAACTTAACTTGACGATATCTAATATCTATCTTAGCGTGACGATAACTAACATCTATCTTAACATGACGATATCTAACATCTATCTTAACTTGATGATACGATATCTAACATCTTTCTTAACGTGACGATATCTAACATCTATCTTAACGTGATGACATCTAACATTTTTCTTAACGTGACGACATCTAACATCTATCTTAACATGACGACTTCTAACATCTATCTTAACGTGACGTTATCTAACATCTATCTTAACGTGACGATATCTAACATCTAACTTAACTTGACGATATCTAATATCTATCTTAGCGTGACGATAACTAACATCTATCTTAACATGACGATATCTAACATCTATCTTAACTTGATGATACGATATCTAACATCTTTCTTAACGTGACGATATCTAACATCTATCTTAACGTGATGACATCTAACATCTTTCTTAACGTGACGACATCTAACATCTATCTTAACATGACGACTTCTAACATCTATCTTAACGTGATGTTTTCTAACATCTATCTTAACGTGACAATATCTAACATCTATCTTAACGTGACAAAATCTAACATCTATCTTAACGTGACGATATCTTACATCTATCTTAACATGACAATATCTAACATCTATCTTAACGTGACAATATCTTACATCTATCTTAACATGACAATATCTAACATATATCTTAACGCGACGTTTTCTAACATCTTTCTATTTCAGTCTCACATTCTTAATTTTCACAAGTTTTTGTTTGTCTTGACATTTTTTTAACATTCTTATATTTAGAAAAACAATTATTTTCTTTGTGAGTTTGAAACAAGATACATAGAATAATATTGTATACATTGTAGTTGAGAAGCAAACAAATACAAAAAAAAAAGAAAAAAAAACAGTTTGGCTATTTTCACATGTTGAAACCAGGATATTAGGTGTTATGTACCATTGTATTGTTTTAGAAGAAAATATAGGAAAGAAAAGAGTAATGAAAAGAGAGAGAGGGACAAGAAAGAAAAGGAAGGTTGGAGAGGTGTCGAAGGATTTGACAAGGGCTTATTGTTCAATATTGTGTAAATTTTTGTACATAGGCTACCTTTAACAGGAATTACATTGGTACTATATTATTATAATTAATTTACATTTCATTTATATGGCCTGCAGTAATCTTTCCCATTTTTTCCATTCCCTTTTAAAATTAGTGAGATAATTTTCACCATTACCTACAGCAATGTATTTTTGAGTATTGTAAATATCTTTAATTAAGTTTTTCAAAGCTAAAACTGATAGACCAGTTTGCAGACATCTAGCTTTATAAATATATAGTTTAATGATAAGAAGTACTAAATTATCAACATTGTTTTTTCTATCATAGAAACCAAAGATAAAAGATTCTTTATTAAAAGCAAATGGAATTAATAACACATCTAGCAATGATTCAAAATCTGTTAAAAACACTTGTACTTCTTTACATTCCCATAATGCATGAACTATAGTTTCTGTGTCAGTTTTACAATGAAAACAATATGGACTATTAACAAGACCTATTTTATAAAGATATGAATTAGTAGTTAAAATCTGTTGATTGATTCTAAATTGAAGCCACTGTAGTTTTGTGTTTTTACTAATTTTGAAGGGAATGGTATAGATTTTCTTCCATATCTCTGTGTTAAATTCAAATATTTCCTCCCACTTCTTTCTACCGGTAGATATTGTATTATTTTGGCATAGAACATGGTAAAAGTCTTTAGTTCCTTTTTTGTGTTTAAGAAAAATTTCCAAATTAATTGGGATATATGGATAATCTACATTCAAATTAGAAACATCCTCATGTGAAATTGATTTCTTTATGGAATTAATGACACCTTGATAAGTGAGAAAATTTATATGAATATCAAATTTCTCTGAAAACTCTTGATGGCTGTAAAACAATTTATTTCTTCTTTCTAACGTGACAATATCTTACATCTATCTTACCATGACGATATCTTACATCTATCTTAACATGACAATATCTAACATTTATCTTAACTTGACGACATCTCGCATCTATCTTAACGTGACGACATCTAACATCTATCGTCCTACTAATGAACACACACACTGTTATAAACAAAGAAACCCCAGTTAGAGAGTTCATATTCACTATTTGTCAAAATAAATCAATTACGACTTGGAAATAATGAATTGGCAAATCACATATTAAGGTAAACATTGGAAATTGGTATCAATTTTGGTACACTGACATTACACATCAAGAAATAGCTACTAACTGAATTTACCTTTTATGTTAAGTTTAAATTAGTAGTATGTGTATGTTACAAATTCAACAGCTATGCAGGATATTAATTTTTGTATTTCAACATATATGTACCCTTGACAAGATTGTCTTTTTGTACGTAACTAAATTGAAGGAGAGAAGAAATGGATTTAATGTTAATGAAAATATTAACCCTACCTCATACTTCGTAAGGTTTCTCCTTCCCTGAAATCCGCTTTCCATCTGGAGTAATAAGTACAGTGTATAGAGTTGTATGTACCATTGACATAAAAAAAAACAAGCAGAAAAAAATGTTTGTGAGAAAGTGAAAACAAAGTTCTCTCAATATAAATTTTGTACCAGATATAGAGTAACCTAATGGTATTTCCGTTGATTTCTAAAGGAAACAACATAAATAAGATATAAAGGTAGTGCCAATGTTCCATGTCTGTCTGACAAGTTACGGGTTGATGGCATTTCAATAATTTCTCTTTATTTAGAAAACCCATCATCTTTAGCAATACACAAATGTTTAATTGATGTCATGGGGTTTGTTCATTTATTTTTCATTCAATGTCACATTGTTTTTACAAATACTGAATTTTTGCCTATATATATTTTATGAGTTAGGCAGATACCACTGCGTTTAGTGTTAGAGTACAAATATTGATGTATTTTGCTGTGATATTTCTGTGACATGTTAATGGCAGCAGTAGAAGTCACACCCCTTGATCACAGCCATGTTGTTCACCTGATTGCTGTCCTTGCTGGAATTTCTTGCTCACAAAATAGCATGGTCAGGTTTTGTAAATATATAGCTTCCTTACAGTCTGTAAGTAACATGGATGGTTACCAAAAGTTTAACAAATACTCCAAAGTGTGCCCTCGCTCTAACTGTATCAGCTAACTGTCTTTTGTTTTTTCCGATGTGCTTTGTAATCTATGTGTTTTGGGGTCCAAAATATAATGTTTGTTAATTTACTAGTGAAAATAAAGTTTGTATTATTTTGCACTGAAGTAAAATAACACCTTTATTGAAATAAGTTTTCTCTGCTAAGTTTTACTGCTTAACAATATATAGAAAAAATGAGAGTTTTATAAATGAATTTGACATGTTTCCAGGCTCGTGGAGATTGCCCAGGCCAAACATCGTGATCTGTTTGTGGAAGACAAGCTGGTAGAACTGACCAGTCAGGTGTATGTAGACACACAGCAGACCTGTGCCAGCCTCATGGACAGGTAATTATCCTATAGTGTATTGTTATACATGGACAGGTAATGATCTCATAGTTTATTGGTATACATGGACAGGTAACTATCTTATAGTTTATTGTTATACATGGACAGGTAATGATCTTATNGGCTGACCCCCCAGGGGGCTGAGGGGCGGGGCCAAAAAGGGTTATTTGGCTATATTGCTTTAAAGCGACTTCTTCTCTGGAACTAAGTGATGGATATCAACCATATTAGACTGGAAGCATTCCTAGGTGGTGGGGATTCAAAATTGTACAAATGGTGTGGCTGACCCCCCAGGGGGCTGAGGGGCGGGGCCAAAAAGGGTTATTTAGCTATATTACTTTAAGCGACTTCTTCTCTGGAACTAAGTGATGGATATCAACCATATTTGAATGGAAGCATCCCTAGGTGGTGGGGATTCAAAATTGTACAAATGGTTGGGCTGACCCCGCAGGGGGCTGAGGGGCGGGGCCAAAAGGGGGCATTTTGGCTATATTGCTATAAACAACTTCTTCTGTAGAACTATGCACTGGATATCAATCATATTTAATTAGAAGCATTCATGGGAGGCATGGATTCAAAATTGTACAAATGGTGTGGCTGACCCCCTGTGGCGGCTGAGGGGCGGGGCCAAAAAAGGTTATTTAGCTATATTACTTTAAGCGACTTCTTCTCTGGAACTAAGAGATAGATATCAACCATATTTGACTGGAAGTATCCCTAGGTGGTGGGGATTTAAAATTGTACAAATGATGGGGCTGACCCCCCAGGGGGCTGAGGGCTGGGCCAAAAGGAGGCAATTTGGCTATGTTAATATAAACGACTTCTTCCGTAGAACTATACCATGGATATTGATCATATTTGGTCGGAAGCATTCATGGGAGGCAGGGATTCAAAATTGTACAAATGGTGGGGCTGACCCCCCGGGCTAAGGGGTGGGGTCATAAATTATTTTTACTTGGAAATGGTTGAGATCCCCACCATATAACCATATATACAATTGCTGAGTATAAAGAGAGGAATGCACATTTGCTTCCAGGATGGCCCTAGGGTCTGGCCCCACCCTTGGAGACTTAACCCCTGGGTCATAACTTTGAAATGGTTAGGATCCCCACCCCAAAACTATATATACAATTGTTGGGCATAAAGAGACGAATATTAGAATTGATCCTGGGGTCTGGTCACAGCTTGGAAACAGTTGAGATCCCCACCCCATAACCGTACATAAAATTGCTGGGCATAAAAAATCAAATACAGATATGCTACAAGGATTGGCCTTGGGGTCCGGCATATTTCCTTAGATCTCATTTGGAGAATATTTTGCCATGATTGCTGAGATATCCGGGTGAGCGATACAGGCCCTCTGGGCCTCTTGTAGTTTATTGGTACATATACATGGCTCATTCATATCGTCAAAGTGGAAATTTTTGCATTGTGGAAATGCTGGCATTTTGAGCATCAAGTAAATTAAGCTAAATATATCCACACAGTATATTAACAAATTACATATTATATGTATAGATATCAGAAATATTACCACCAAGAAAAAGCTTAAAGAATCATCAGTGATGGTCTGTTGATCAATTATAATATTGAAATCAATCAGCTGGCCCATTCTGATTCCTATTATCATTGGCCCATTCTGATTCCTATTATCAATTATAAATTCCACAATCAATATTATCGGTTATTGGTAAACTCAAGTGCCAAATGTATACAATTCATCACTATGCATTAAAACTCATGTATTTCTTTGATTTTTATTATACATTTAATGGTGATGTTGACAAAAAGTCAAAACTACATAGAAGTTGGTGTTAATTCATTCATTATAAAAGAAAGAATCTTGATGACTAGTCACACTCTGTCTATTGATAGAACCATAGTGTTGGGTCTCTTCATTTGGATATTCAGTCCTGTAAAATTAGATACACATTATACATATATTGCCAATCACAAACTATCTATCAGTAATGATATTTGAGACCAATTGCCCTTCACAAAGTGAGAATTTCCAATTTTAAAGTAATTATTTTATTAAATCATTCATTTAACTTAAAGGATTGCCAGAATCAAGACAGAAACCAACCTGAAAGTCTTTTTCCTCTATTAATGGGGGGGGGTTAAATAGTAAAATGGTTCTAAATCACGCTGACAGAGATGGTGTTGTATTGTAGGCTGGAGACCATTGACAGAGATGGTGTTGTATTGTTGTAGGCTGGAGACCAATGACAGAGATGGTGTTGTATTGTAGGCTGGAGACCATTGACAGAGATGGTGTGGTATTGTAGGCGGGAGACCATTGACAGAGATGGTGTTGTATTGTTGTAGGCTGGAGACCAATGACAGAGATAGTGTTGTATTGTAGGCTGGAGACCATTGAAAGGGATGGCGTGGTATTGTAGACTTGAGACCATTGACAGAGATGGTGTTGTAGTGTAGGCTGGAGACCATTGACAGAGATGGTGTAGTATTGTAGGCTTGAGACCATTGACAGAGATGGTGTGGTATTGTAGGCTAGAGACCATTGACAGAGATGGTGTTGTAGTGTAGGCTGGAGACCATTGACAGAGATGGTGTGGGATTGTAGGCTGGAGACCATTGACAGAGATCGTGTTGTATTGTAGGCTGGAGACCATTGACAGAGAAGGTGTGGTATTGTAGGCATGAGACCATTGACAGAGATGGTGTGGTATTGTAGGCTGGAGACCATTGACAGAGATGGTGTGGTATTGTAGGCTAGAGACCATTGACAGAGATGGTGTTGTATTGGAGGCTGGAGACCATTGACAGAGATGGTGTGGTATTGTAGGCTAGAGACCATTGACAGAGATGGTGTTGTATTGTAGGCTGGAGACCATTGAAAGAGATGGTGTGGTATTGTAGACTTGAGACCATTGACAGAGATGGTGTTGTATTGTAGGCTGGAGACCATTGAGGAGGATATTATAAGAAGAAGGTAAAGCTTATCATTGTGGACTCCATAGCTTCTCTGGTGAGGAAGGAATACAGTACGTCTCTCGGGCGTAACCTCACTGATCGCACCAACTTCCTGTCCAAACAAGCTGCACTGCTCAAGTACATCGCTGAGACCTTTTCCATACCGGTATGTTATTAAGTGCAGAACTATAAGTACGAGATAGTGTTTAAACCTATAGACAGGTGTCAATGTAATATTAATCATAATCAATGAGAGCTTTAACTTAGAACTGAATTAATTCATTTTCAATCCAAAACTTACATTTGAAAACAAAATATTGTAACCTTTTCCAAATCGTTAAAATTCGCTGCATTTAAACTCTGCAGCACTTGCTTTACTTTTACTTGAATTGTTACAGTTGTGTGATTGCACTTTGCACCAACATTACCATGCTGACAACAAATGGAACATTTTAGGGGGAAAAAAATCAAATTGTAAAAGACTGTAGTATAAGAATGCAGTATCTTCATTATTATCATAGTTTTCCATTCTAAATAGATAAAACAATTCAAATGATTGTATACAGACATGTCCTGTAAAATGTATGTGTATACTTACAGGTGGTTGTCACCCATCAGATCACCACCAGGTACAACAGAGTATAAATGTATGTGTATACTTACAGGTGGTTGTCACCCATCAGATCACCACCAGGTACGACAGAGTATAAATGTATGTGTATACTTACAGGTGGTTGTCACCAATCAGATCACCACCAGGTACGACAGAGTATAAATGTAT
>NW_018408885.1:536497-547609 GCF_002113885.1 Mizuhopecten yessoensis
AACCCAGGACAGACTTCAGGTAAGGTGTCCAACCCAGGACAGACTTCAGGTAAGGTGTCCAACCCAGGACAGACTTCAGGTAAAGTGTCCAACCAAGGACAGACTTCAGGTAAGGTGTCCAACCCAGGACAGACTTCAGGTAATGTGTCTAACCCAGGACAGACTTCAGGTAAGGTGTCCAACTCAGGACAGACTTCGGGTAAGGTGTCCAACCCAGGACAGACTTCAGGTAAGGTGCCCAACCCTGGACAGACTTCAGGTAAGGTGTCCAACCCAGGACAGACTTCAGGTAAGGTGTCCAGCTAAGGTGAAACAGCAGGTAAGGTGTCCAGCTAAGGTGAAACAGCAGGTAAGGTGTCCAAGGAACGGCCAGGTCTAAAGGTTTATAGATCCAGTAAACTGAAGATGTGAACCACAATACTTTTATATCAGTATTAACAATCAAATAATCTTGAAGACAAGGAAGGGGCCATGGACTCATCGTCATTTTAACAGTTCTTCTTCATTTCTTTTCCTGCCAAAAGTTCCTTTTTGAATGTTAAGAACTTTGTGTATAATTAAATTTTACTGGTAGTTAATATCAAGGCTGAGGTGCAACAAAATGGTCTTACCAAAGAATTCTGTTTTATTACAGATAAATGTCATGTTTTTAGCTTCGCTAGTGTGACATTGATGTGAATTCTGACAGAACATGCTCTTGTATATGTCATTCTGTGTTGGTCAGATATACAAGTGGATGTTTACTGAATGTTTTCTGTATTGTTCAGCCATTCAACTGGATGGTGACGGTGGGTATGTGACCGCAGCCCTGGGAAACACCTGGAGTCACAGTGTGAACACCAGACTAATTCTCCAATACCTCACAGACCTGGAAAGACAGGTGGGTGTGTCTGATCCTGTCTTGCTTTCTGTTTATGATATGAGCCTCTTCCCTATTTTAGAAAGCTGCCCTTCTCTGACTTTTATATTACCACCAGGGCTTATATATATTGAATTATAATTGATGAGAACTAATAAATGTCAGTTGTTTTGAGAAATGTTGACATTGTGCATGTACCATCTTACAACACTGTTAAAATAACAGCAGTTAATGATTTTGTATATTGATTTAATTACAGTTTTACACTTCTTGTCTTGTCCTAACTTTTAGGACTTTTATTTCTGAATTATCTCCCTTAGACCATTCAACGTAAATGTCCATCAAAAGAGGGGCATTTCATTTTACTGTATTGACCGTCCCTTCGTCTGTCTGCTTACAATAACTTGTAATTGTAAGTTAGTAGTCCCTAACTTTTCCTGTTAATCTTTTGAGTTTTGGTGTATGTAATGATTATCATAGAAAGATGTGTATTGTATAATGGGGTTCTGCATTAAATTTTATGACAGATATGGTCCTTTCTTTTCACCATCACATTTTTGGACATGATTTGAAATACAGGCAAAGGAAGGCAAATCCTGTAAAAAGAGTTAAAATCAGTTAACAAGAAACAGAATCACCCTGTATGATTCCTAACTTTATGAATTCAGCTTGTGAAGTAAAATACCTGTATGTTTTCTCATTTCAACACATTCAAAATATATTTTTAATTTTCCTAAATGATGAACAGCAAATTAAGCTTTTTCTTGTTACATTTCAATATTTTAATACATTTGGTGCAAATATACATCAGAAAAAATCTAAGTATGACACTTTTTGCTTTATTTTAAAAAAATATGACCCATTTGAGCGCAATTGTTGAAACCTTTAGATTCAAACATTAGAAACTTAAGATTAATGCTGCAACCTTATTATTACCATAAACAATTGTTTCTCTTCCAAATGACATGTTTTTCACCCACGTATATTGATATATGTGCTATGTGATGCTTTTGTTTTTTAAGGAATATTTTGTGATTATTCAGACTTACCAACAAAACTAAATGGTTCAAACCTCCTGCAAAATATCACAAATTACTGCCAGCTCAAGCTTGAAATATGTGTATGATATACCTTCATTCAGAGATTGTATACCGTGGAGTGTTTGTAATTATCCCCTCCCTTGTTTACAGGTGATGGTTGCCAAGTCGCCAATCGCCCCATTTACAGTATTTACGTACACAATACAGCAATCTGGTCTTGTCCAGAAGGGTAAGTTTTACGTCTGAATTACCTCCCTTACACCATTCAAAGATCATGCAACTGTTGGCCAAGTCTATTTGTAGATACATATCAACGGATAATACACGAGCAACTGCATGACCTGGTAGCATAAAAAATGTGTTTTTACATTAACAGTTCACACCTCTGATTAGGTAAATTTACCCCTGCCAAGTGAAGTCTAGCATCCCTGTTCATATCTTCAAAGTGGTGTTGGTTGTTGCTTTTGGACAGTGGTGGTCCCTATATACAGGTTCTGTTTTATTGAGGTTGGTGCTGCTCTCTCCACTAGGAGGGATTACGGTACAGGTTCGAGGCCTACGTGGGGCAGTCAACAGGTACTGGCCCTAGGTCAGTGGTTTCCTCTGGGTACTCTAGTTTTTCTCCACTATCAAAACCTGGCACATCCTTAAATGACCGTAGCTGTTAATAGGACATAAAGCTCAAACAAACCAAACTACTCGGAAGGACTTTTCTATAGGTAGATATAGTGTTTATTTGGAGATTACGTTCCACAGGTGGCTCTTGGTACTAGAGGGAACTGTGCCTGTGCTGTATACAGAGCCCTCTAGCCAGGTTTGTGTTACTGAGGTGATGCTGGTCTAGCTTATTAGTAGGAAGGACTTTTCTTTCCTGCATACTAGACCGAGATATCCGCATTTCCGGCGGTGCTGGAAAATTCTATCCGACCCACAGGTCTAGATTGCTTGCACACGCAGACTAGCGGGGGAATTATAGTGATCTTTCAGGGTCACACTATTGTTCGTGACGTCATTTTATGACGTTTTTGGGTCAGTCAGGGTCATTGACGTCACAAACAATTGCCATCCGGGCTCCATATGCAAATGAGAAATGTGCGGACAGTTTAAAACTTTACTAGAAAAACAGCTGTTTCTAAGAGTTTTAGGTAATAAGCAAGAAACAGAATCCATCCCTGATGTGAGGTAAGGATAAGGTTATTCAAACCTTGGGATAAAATATTGAACAAAAGACCCTTGGCAAAGCCTTGGGTCTCCTGCTCAATATTTTATCCCTTGGGTTTTGAATAACCTGATCCATACCTCACATCAGGGATAGATTCTATTAGAATGTCTATATCAGACCAGAGGGTCGTGTCAGTCACTGTCAGGGTACTGTTCTGTTTTATATAGACATAGTCTTTATAGACAGGTTTTTCTTATAGAGGGTGGTGCTGGTCACTATGCAGGAACAGATCCAGGGAAACAGAAGATCAAGGTGAAGTCTGCACTAGGGATGGATGCATTGACAAGAAGTACAGGACCAGACCAGGGATGATGACAACAGGTGGGTTAGCCCATTTCTCAACTAAATTAAATGTAAAAGAATGATTAAATATATTCATCAGCATTTACTCTGTCAAAAGCAGCAAAGTCATATATACATCATCAATTAAGGGCCCGTGTTCACAAAACCTTACCTATCTCGTGCTCAAAATAAGATTCTGTGCTCATGCCCTGTTTCTTGTACAGGTAATGAATTATATCTCATTTTGTAATGATCTGGAGGTATTTTGGAAAGACTTGAAGCTGAATACTCTTTTCAGTTTATAAACTTGGCTGTTTACCAGTGTTACCTGTTACATGGCTATTGAGTATTTCACCTGACACTGCTGTTGGAAAAAAGAGGTGCTCTTTTGAAGGTTCAACATGTTCTGTAAAAAACACAAATGAATCATATTACTAAATAGCCTCTTGGTACTGCTCTTGTTAGCTTTATTGGAAAATAATAGATGTGTAGATGTTTGAATCATTGGAGACATTCACTAAGACAGAAAAATTTGGAATTTAATTAAAAAAGGTGAAAACTGACTCATTGTAAAGTTATAAAGAGTGCCATTAACTTAAAGAGTCATTGAGACCAGGAGTCAACCTGAAAACTGATAGTTTTACTACAACATTTTACCTTTAACTGCATTCAAACATCAATTCTACCTATAACTATGAGAAGATAAAAGTATCTAAATTACCTCATTTTATCCATTTCAATGAATTCTCTATTAATTTTCATTTTATTTTATGATCCGTCATTAATCAATCATCGATCATTTGATGATAATGGATCATAGATTTTGAAGTGATTTCCACCACTAACCGTAACTTTGCTTCAGGAGTTGCCACTTTTCATTATATTCATTTCAATTGAAAATCACTTTTAAGAGAGATGTATACCATAAGGTTTCCTCCTGAAACCAGGAAGATGAACTACAACATGGATACCTATTACATGGTGATTCTTCTGGTATCTTTTCCTTACTTTTCTTATGACATAATGTTTGGTTATGTCTGGTATTTATTTCATAGAGGCAATAGTAAATATACTTCAGCTAGATGTGTATTAAAGACTTTAGCACTTTTTTTAAACTTTGTCCGAAGGAACGAAGGACCAAGATGAGCTTATGCCATACCGCAGCGTCTGTCGTCCGTCGTCCTGCGTCCGTCGTCCGTCGTCTGTCAACTTTACACTACTAGTCATGAACCACTGAGCGGATTTTAACAAAATTTGGTGGAGCATCCTTGGGTGAAGAAGAACCAATTTTGTATAAATGGTGGTTCTGGCCCCCCAGGGGCCTGAGAGGCGGGACCAAATAGGGGAAATAAAGCAAGTTATTCTTTAAAATCCTTCTCCTTCTGTAGGAATGAAAGGATTTGGTCCATATTTGGTCAGAAGCATCCTTGGGGGAAGGGAAACAAAGTTTGTATAAGTGGTGGGTCTGGCCCCCCGGGGGCTGAGGGATGGGGCCCAATGGGGGAAATAAAGCAAATTCTTTAAAATCCTTCTTCTTCTGTAGGAATGAAAGGATTTGTTCCATATTTGGTCAAAAGCATCCTTGGGGGAAGGGGAACAAAGTTTGTATAAATGGTGGGTCTGGCCCCCCGGGGGGCTTAGGGGCGGGGCCCAATAGGAGAAATATAGCAAATTATTCTTTAAAATCCTTTTCTTCTGTGGGAATGAAAGGATTTGGTCCATATTTGGTGTGGAGCATCATTGGGTAGTGGGGAACCAATTTTGTATAATTGGTGGGTCTGGCCCCCCTGGGACCTGAGGGGTGGGGCCATACATGTATAGGGGAAATAGACGTAAATCTTCAAAATCCTTCTTCTACCATAGGGATTAAGGGATTTTATTCTAATTTAGTCTGGAGCATCCTTGGGCCAAGGGGACTCAATTTTGTATTAGCAGTAGTTGTGGTCTCCGAGGGCGGGCAGAAGGGCGGGGCCCAATTGGAAAAATAGAGGTAAAACCTTTAAAATCCTTCTCCGACCATCGGGATTAAGGGATTTTATCCTTATTTAGTGTGGAGCATCCTTGGGTGACGGTGACTCAATTTTGTATAATTGGTGGGTATGACCCCCATAGGGGCATAGGGGTTGGGCTCTGTTTGAAGTTTGTTCTCTATATCTCAAGTACTTGATGGATCTTTCTGAAATTTCTTATGTACTAACAGCACCTACCATGGAGTGCTATATCTTTACTTCATACCAATTACTTTAATTATATTCAGGTGAGCGATACA
Organism: Mizuhopecten yessoensis; assembly: GCF_002113885.1. Classification (NCBI taxonomy): domain Eukaryota; kingdom Metazoa; phylum Mollusca; class Bivalvia; order Pectinida; family Pectinidae; genus Mizuhopecten; species Mizuhopecten yessoensis. The sequence continues at coordinate 542,170 of NW_018408885.1, forward strand.
GGCCCTCTGGGCCTCTTGTTCTGTATAACTAGTAATCTTTACTTGTAAACTGACATGTAGGGTGTGTGAACAAATTAAAAAGGTAATGATGGCTTAATGTTTTAAACTAATACTGAATGACAATTCCAGGAATATTTTAACTGAGTCATGCAGTAAGAATTCCCAGATAGACATCAACATGAGCAGACCGACTTTGGCTATTATTTACATGTGGTGGCGACTGGCGATAACATTGAATAATTAAACCCAAGTCTTGTTTTTTAACAACACTAACAGGACGTTTAGCTGGGTTTAACTTTAACTTCATCAGATAAATAATTATTACGATTTGTTACGTATTTCAATTCTAGATTTGTCTTTTGCTAGATAAGACTCCCATTTGAAAGAGATCGGTGTTTATGTTTGACAGGTTTTGGATATGTGGTAAATTAATGCTCACTCAGGCTTATATAAAAGTTAATATCCTGTTGTGGGAGATAATGAGAGGCCCGTTTTGAGGTGGACAGCGATAAGCCTACTCGGCATCTGGGATACTTGAAGAATTATGTAGGATTAATGAAATTCCTATGTCCAGTTTTCGTCTCCGAGCGTTCGGTATGGTGTTTATTGTGTGATTGTCTCGGAGTTGACACCACGCTGCACCGACTTATAAAGTGTTTGGATAGGACGTTGACATATAGCTTTTCTTCAAAAACAACATTCCCTTAGCCGGGTATCAGTCAGCTAACTTCAACTTTGAAAAGCAATTGATGACTGAGAAATTATTTTGAAATGTTTAATCGCCTAATCCATATAGATAAATTGTATCTACAGCCAGCCTTTGGCAAGGGAACACAATGACAAGTATTTTAGAAGTTTTAGTCCTTTAATCTGTGTTGATTTTGGGAGTGCCTGACACTGAATCACTGCTGCTTTAACGGGAAAAGGTTTTGAACAAGTTCGTATTCTAATCCAGGTCAATTTTAAATATTTACTTGAAAACGCTACAATCACAAAGGGAAGTTTTTATAGTTCTTATCATTTAAGACCTTGATACTGTACACAGTTGTCGGGATAAATTGAATGAATAGTGAAATATTTGACCTCTGACATGAAAATACTTTTATAGAATGATATCGATAAATTAACTATTGAAAAATGAACAGTGTCATTATATTTACAAAAGACTTCCTGGTGATGATGAATCGTATTTATTCAACAATAACACTGCATGCGAAGTAGTCACAGGATTTCTGTTTTTTATATTTACTTATAAAGGTAGCAGGAAATATTATGATTCTGATTAAGGTTAAGTAGATGTCTTGAAATTAGACTGAGGAATTGGTTGTTCATGCAGTTGTCTGAATGGTACAAAATGCCTGTATGAAGCTATATATACTACCCCAGTGTCACGAACACTGCCAGTCAGCCTCACGCTGAGGAGCTGCGTTGGCCAGGTGGTTAAGGCGTCTGACACTCTGCTACCACTAGCCCTCCACCACTGGGCCGAATTCTGCTACCACTAGCCCTCCACCACTGGGCCGCGGTATCCAAGCGGTTAAGGCTTCTGACATTCTGCTACCACTAGCCATCCACCACTTGGCCGCGGTGGCCAAGTGGTTAAGGCTTCTGACATTCTGCTACCACTAGCCCTCCGCCACTGGGCCGCGGTGGCCAAGTGGTTAAGGCGCCTGACATTCTGCTACCACTAGCCATCCACCACTGGGCCGCGGTGGCCAAGTGGTTAAGGCGTCGGACATTCTGCTACCACTAGCCATCCACCACTGGGCTGCGTTGGCCAAGTGGTTAAGGCGTCTGACATTCTGCTCCCACTAGCCATCCCCCACTGGGCCGCGGTGGCCAAGTGGTTAAGGCGGCTGACATTCTGCTACCACTAGCCATCCACCACTGGGCTGCGGTCGCCAAGTGGTTAAGGCGTCTGACATTCTGCTACCACTAGCCCTCCACCACTGGGCCGCATTCTGCTACCACTAGCCCTCCACCACTGGGTTGTGGGGTTGAGTGGTTAAGGTGTCTGACATTCTGCTACCACTAGCCCTCCACCACTGGGTTGTGGCTTAGAGGCTTACGTAGGGCGGTGGTTTTTCTCCGCGAACTCCGGCTTTCCTCTACCAGTACCACCAAAACCTGGCATGTCCTTAAATGACCATTGCTGTTAATAGAATATAAAACACAAACAAAACAAAAGCATCAAGCTGAGCTCATAGAGACTTAAGTTCAAACTTACTCTTAAAAATCTTGTTCAAGTTCTGACTGTTAAAGTAGCTGTTTTGTACATGCTGAAGAATACATGTTACCTTACAATGACATTTTCCTACAGGGCTCCACATTCAAAACTTACCCATAAGATTAGCTCAAAACACACTTGAAATGTACACTCAGTTTGTTCTCAATGATTAGGTGCTTACAAGGTTAAAGAAAAAAATAAGGGAGATAACTCCATCACAAATCACATGTATAACGTGAAAGGTAGCATAAATCGTAAGTCATGCCCTATACCTCATTTTGAATGTTGGACAGGCTAAAGTTTTAAGGGTAAGTAATATGATTGCTTCCCAGCTGCCACTCATTCTGTATGTGCTGGTATTTTATTTGGAGGTTTATTGGGGAGGGGGTCTCCTTAGAAGTGAGTGATAATGTGACAAATAAAGAGAATACAATGTTAGTAATATATCAAAAGTTGTGGAAGTTTTAAGTTTGGTGATGCTTTCAATGCTTGTATCACATTAAATCTGACATGTATACATTGCTTCCAAATTAAATAACATATAAACAGGAAAGTGTATAACATGACTTTGACGCCACTTCTGGTTTTATGTGCGAGATCCTGTGTTATCGTCTGATAACTCTCAGTAATAAGATTGAAATTTTGACAAATCGATAAAGAAATATACAGATAAAATGAAATGAATTAATTTCAGAAAATATTGTTGCCAGCTACATTTTAGAGTGATTCATTTCTAGGTACTGCCTTACAAGGCTCTAAATGAGATTTCTGTAGGTTCTGCCTTACAAGGCTCTAAATGAGATTTCTGTAGGTACTGCCTTACAAGGCTCTATATAAGATTTCTGTAGGTACTGCCTTACAAGGCTCTATATGAGGTTTCTGTAGGTACTGCGTTACAAGGCTCTATATCAAGGCTCTAAATGAGATTTCTGTAGGTACTGCCATACAAGGCTCTATATGAGATTTCTGTAGGTACTGCCTTACAAGGCTCTATATGAGATTTCTGTAGATACTGCCATACAAGGCTCTATATGAGATTTCTGTAGGTACTGCGTTACAAGGCTCTATATCAAGGCTCTATATGAGATTTCTGTAGGTACTGCCTTACAAGGCTCTATATGAGACTGTTTGCATGTGATCTGGATCTGTTTTGTTGGCCATATATTACCATTTTAACTTTGTACTCTCAGGGTTTCTTCACCTTTGAATTCGTTAAAATCTTGTTTAAGCAATGTTTTCCAAAGAAAACCTTAGATGTAATAATGAAAATACAGCAAGTAAAGGAAAATCGCCACACCCTGTTAAAAATAGGATAGAGCTTCTTTGTGACTATTGACACTAAGGTCAGAAAACAGTAACAATCACTCACATAGGTAAGCCAGCCCACCTGATAAACCAAACGCTCGCCCCTCCAAGTGAATCCCCGTGTTATGAGACAAAACACTTGAAATGTATCCTCACCACACTAGCGACTGTTTCAGGCGGCAGGAGGCAAGATAAACCAGACCGTTTCCTATCACTCGAGATATTATTGGGGCTAGTTTGGTCAGTTATCGTGTGTTTGTTTTATGAATCTAGCACATTATAGAGAAATTAATACTCCATTGTCTATCAAACATTAAAACTTCAAAAGGAAACTTTAATCCTATATGGATACAAATATTCCAATTTTAGATAAGTACCTGGTCGAGTAGCTAGATTGTGATCCATGATAGGGCAATTAAACATATTCATGTTACCAAAACTCTTCTCAAAAATGTTTGGAAAAGTAGGGCTTTTACAAACTAGCATGTACGAAGCTTGACAAGGAAACTATATATGTTGGTAAGCCATATAACTCTGATTTTAAACTAACTTCTAAAATATGTCTGAATATGGAAGATCTCATTTACTTGAATAAGGAACATATTGAATTCATTTAAACATATGGAAAACGCTTCTTGATCATAAAATCAATAGTTTTAAAGCAAATTCTGGTCTGAGCTCAGAGAAGTATTTATATAAAAAATAAAAAACAGGAGTTTCTTCGACTTCCCTAGCGCTTTCTCCTCTTTCATATATTTCATATATTTGTATATACTGTAACTAAGTTTTCATTACATTTTACCAGTAATGGTAATTGTGTGTAAAGTAGCACTAGTTATTATGAAAGTAACACTACAGTGTCACTACTGCACAGTATTTGTTCTTGTTTACAGAAAACACACCAATTAGAGAACATCATTAAGTGTGAAAATAACAACACTAAAAGCAAGGCACAATGCTGTCTGTCAGTTCAGTGACATATTTTATTGGAAATGTATTACATGCTATACCGGTATATAATAGTTCCTGTTTCATTATTTATATGTTCCTATCTGCTTCACCTGCGTATACTTATATCTCCACTGCAAGTCTATGTATACTACCAGAAGGAACTGCATTCATAAGGCTATGAATGCAAATAAGATCAGTTTAATAAAATTATGACACTTTAATTCTCTTCCTGTATCGTATAACACAAGTCTGTCATATGATGCAAACATTATGATGATGTTAGACTGTTCAAGGAATGTCATATGCGCTGATGCTACAAAAGCTTCACTATGGAAAATATATTAGGGAATAATTATATTTATGTCACCATGAATTTTAATTGTAACTATTCATATTTGAAAAATGTGGTTTTTTTAAATTTTAAATGAATCAGTCACAACCGTTATTGCATAAAGCCTTTCGTTCATCACCTGTAAGAATATCAAAGTACCAGAGTTTCAGAGTTTTCAATCATCTAGGAATTAAGCTTGTGTGATCTTCTGCATTAAAATAGTGAATTATTGCCAGTTCTTTGTATATAACAGGTAGGAATCATACTGATATATGTCAGGCAGTAGTACACAAAACAATCCTCTCGCTAGCACTGACCTCAGAACCATCCCAGGGGGAAAAAAGGTACATTTGAGGTACACTTTTTGGGGTACCTAAGGCATGCCTTAGGTACATTTTGGGTAAGGAAGAAAAAGAGGACAGAATAGGAGGGGTTAAAACCTGTTCAATATAGGTACATTTTAGGCACATTTTAGGCACAATTAAGGCATGCCTAAAATGTGCCTTTTTTATACCTCTGACTGAGGTATACCTAAAATGTGCCTAATTTGTACCTCTGACTGAGGTACGTATACCTTAAATGTGCCTAAATCATACCTCAGTCGGAGGTATACCTTAAATGTGCCT
>NW_018408885.1:550534-616209 GCF_002113885.1 Mizuhopecten yessoensis
AAACACCAGTCTCATTTTCATTGTACCTCGGGAGTAAACCAAACAGTTTTTTAAACAAAGGGCATAACTCTATAATTGGGAGAGGACCCCCGATTTATATACTGTATTGTTTAAAAGGTATCACTTAAATTGGTGAAGTAATATGGAAGGAGTAGTGAATTTATTTTCTAAACAAATGGAAAAATATTTCTATTAATATGGGAGTTGACTTTATATATAATTTACAAATCGTCAGTTAGAATGAAATGCTTATTAAGTATATTGGTGCAGTACTTTGAGAGGAATAGTGTATACATGTCAAACAAGGGGACATAACTCTATAATGAAGAGAGGGAACATCGCTTTGTTTATGTTATTGCCATCCCCTCTTTGTTACAAATGCAAGTATCAGTAAAGTATTTTGACTGCGTCTGATGATGTAAATATGTTTAGGAACAATGAGAGGCCTACACACCCTAAATCTAGGATAATGTAATTAGCCATAATGTTTAAAATGCAAAAAAAAAAAGATCAGGGCTCATAACATTGAAAGTGTTCAGCTGCAGACCCAGAATTTAGTTTGTGTGTGCTAAGAGAATATTGCTAAAATATGTACGACCTCAGAACCAATATAGCCTACCAGAAGGGTGCACCAAAACAAGCAGTGTGGATTCTTGAGACACCAAGACAAGTTTATGATATAACAAAGACAAATTGTGTCCTGTGGAGGCTTGGTGATGATTATGTTTAGTAGATATAGCCTGAACTCTATACAGGTAAACAGCTTATCTGGGAACAAGGACAACATATTCTTATGAAAATTAATCTTCAGTTCAGTGACAGGTTTTGTTAGTTTCTGGCTGATTTCCAAACTTGTAATCAGAAGGGCAGTGGGACAATCATTCAGTGGTCAACACAGCCAATATTTCTCACATCTAAACGTAATTTGCAGGCCAGGGTGTTATCACTGTAAAGTTAGAGATTAGTCCCCAATCTTATCTGTTTCCTTTCCACAATACTATCTGTATGGGTGAGCCAATACTTCACTAGCAGATTTGTTCATTTGAGTGGCAATCCAACCCAAATTTGGCAGAATATCTTTGTTGACTTAATTTTAAAATGTTTGAACTGAGAAATGGGAGAATAATATGCAGGAGTTATTTCCCTTTGACCACAAAATCTTACATGCCTGGTTACAGTGTTATTCATGAAGCATAGTTCCTCATATGAAAAAAAAGCTTTTTCGAAGATAAATCGGTTCTTTTCTCTATAATTAGCCATCATCTTGTTATATGCATACCATGTTTATCTCACTGTCATTCAAGTCATATACAATAATGTGTTATTTTAAAACCTGAAGATCAATTTTCCTGCATAGATTAGTTCTATTTTCACTAAGATTAATATCTGTATTTTTAATTGTCACTGGTAACAATAGGTGTGACCCTAAGACCGGCTCCTATCACTATCTCTCAGTGTTAGTTTTCTTTAATTTAAACAATTTTAATAGGAGTGTCACTATTATGTACATGACTGTTATTAATTGATCTTTAATGAATTGTCACAGCACTTTATAATATGAAATGAAACAGCAAATCATTGTGAAACATCTCTGAATGTGGTTTTGTATGGACAATAACTCACAAGGCCACTGTGGGGATTAGTGGAGGAGTGTTTTATTGCATAAACAGGGGTATAAACGACCTTTAGGAATTGTTTTTCATAAGTAAAGAATTACTTGTGTATGTATATACAATGACAAGCAAGATTTAAATCTTGGTCAATTAAGCCTTATTATGAATTCATACATTGTATGTGCAAATTAGTTTTCTGTCATTGCCAATATATGTGTATCTTATCTCTAAGACACTTACAATTGATAATATTTCACAAGGCAGTAAACTCATTTTTTACAACATACAACATATCATGTAATCTCAACTGTAGGTGCTACCTATATCTCTAGTGGAGGCCATGTGAAACAAATTCTACGTGTTTAACAGTGCCATTTAAATCTTTGGTGTTTGTTAGGTTAGGTCATGTAAATTTGATTGCAGTTAAAATGTCATGTAAATCCGGGGCAACTAAAATGTAGGCTTTACCCCAAAGTTGTGGCCATCAAAAATTTTCAAAATTTTGTTGCTTATTTATGATGAGGGTTAGAAATAAAATGGAAAAAGATCTATCATTCTTTTTTTCTTTTTTTTTTTTTAATTCTATTGATTTAATTGTTAATTTGTACACGTAGTGTGGGATTTGTACTTTGAGTGTAGTCCTACTTTTGGGAGTCGTAACAGATGGGTGTTAGTCCCCGCTGTGAGTCGTAACAGACGGGTGTTAGTCCCCGCTGTGGGTATTAACAATTGGGTGTTAGTCCGTGCTGTGAGTAGTAACAGATGGGGGTTTGTCCCCGCTGTGAGTCGTAACTGATGGGTGTTAGTCCCCTCTGTGAGTAGGAACAGATGGGTGTTAGTCCACGCTGTGAGTCGTAGCAGATGGGTGTTAGTCCCCGCTTTGAGTATTAACAATTGGGTGGTAGTCCCTGCTGTGAGTAGTAACAGATGGGTGTTAGGCCCCGCTGTGAGTAGTAACAGATGGGTGTTAGGCCCCGCTGTGAGTCGTAACAGATGGTTGTTAGTCCCCGCTGTGAGTATTAACAATTGGGTGGTAGTCCCTGCTGTGAGTAGTAACAGATGGGGGTTAGTCCCCTCTGTGAGTCGTAACAGATGGGGGTTAGTCCCCGCTGTGAGTATTAACAAATGGGTGTTAGTCCCCGCTTTGAGTATTAACAATTGGGTGGTAGTCCCTGCTGTGAGTAGTAACAGATGGGAGTTAGTCCCCGCTGTGAGTATTAACAATTGGGCCCGCTGTGAGTAGTAACAGATGTGTGTTAGTCCCCGCTGTGAGCCCTAACAGATGGGTGTTAGTCCACGCTGTGAGTAGTAACAGATGGGAGTTAGTACCCGCTGTGAGTCGTAACAGGTGGGTGTTAGTCCCCGCTGTGGGTATTAACAATTGGGTGTTAGTCCCTGCTGTGAGTAGTAACAGATGGGGGTTAGTTCCCGCTGTGAGTCGGAACAGATGGGTGTTAGTCCACGCTGTGAGTAGTAACAGATGGGTTTTTGCCCCCGCTGTGAGTCGTAACAGACGGGTGTTAGTCCCCGCTGTGAGTATGAACAATTGGGTGTTAGTCCGTGCTGTGAGTAGTAACAGATGGGGGTTAGTCCCCTCTGTGAGTCCTAACAGATGGGTGTTACTCCCCGCTGTGAGTCCTAACAGATTGGTAGTTGTTCCCGCTGTGAGTCGTAAAAGATGGGTGTTAGTCCCCGTTGTGAGTCGTAACAGATGGGTTTTAGTCCCCGCTGTGAGTCGGAACAGATGGGTGTTAGTCCACGCTGTGAGTAGTAACAGATGGGGGTTAGTTCCCGCTGTGAGTCGGAACGGATGGGTGTTAGTTCCCGCTCTGAGTCGTAACAGATGGGTTTTAGTCCCCGCTGTGAGTCGTAAAAGATGGGTGTTCGTTCCCGCTGTGAGTCGTAACAGTTGGGTGTTAGTTCCCGCTGTGAGTCCTAACAGATGGGTGTTAGTCCCCGCTGTGAGTCGTAACAGGAGGGTGTTAGTCCCCGCTGTGAGCAGGAGATAACATAGATCTAGTGTTATCAAAAGGATGAGAGAAGAGGTCAGAACGAACTCGGTAACAAACAGATTTGTTGTGAATGTCACTTTACCATCAGTAACCTGTGTGTGTTAATACGATGAGATTGTGATAAGTTATATCAAACGTACCAGTGAACTTCTACAGAATTAATCGCCAAACCCTACGTCTTATGACGGCAGGTAAACGTGTATATAAACAAATGACTAAATACCCGACACTGATGAAACCTCATTATCTGCCATTCCTTATATTCACCTCACTGATACGTAACGTCTTGGATCTTTAATCACACACAAGCAAACATAATAAGTGTCATCATTACGCCTCCTTTTTATCCATTAAGGCTCATTACAAATAACAAATGAGTGGCCAATTAAATTGTCAATTGAGACATTCATTTCAATGACTCTTTCTCCATAATTTCAGACAAGTTTGACGTAATTGGTCACACTATATGCCTGTTAAGAATTACGATACAATTATTCCAGCCTACGTAATATGGTATTTTTTACTTATATGAAATATATGTACTTGTTATGTTTTGTAAGGAGAAACCTGTTACCTATTATGATAATGACATGAGGTTAGAGGGGATGCCAGTCGGAATGATAATGTATGTGATCTCCGGGCTAGAGTACAAGGTGCCACATCGCCATGCCGAGGGTGACATCTCCGACCCCTGATGTCAATTTGTCACTAACCGTTTATCACGTTTAATGTAAAATTAAATGAAAATGTCAATTAGAGATCTGATCATCTTACTTATTTTGTATAATCTACTGTGTGGATTTAAAACAGTCGCCCTGTTAATGGTGTGTATGTGATAAGGAGCATGGCCGGCGCTGGTACAACTACATGTACTTACTGGGCCATCGGCTACCTGTCAGTACCGTAGTTAGTCTTCTAACATACCAATGGTATTAAGTACAAAAAATGTATCAAGTGATTTTCTCAGGTCGGAGATTTTTCTTCTGGTTTGTTATACATTGTCAATGATAATGCAAAGAAGCTGTGTGCAGTCCTACCCTGTTTTATGACAGACCCTAATTGTTCTTGGTGGGTATGAGGTTAAGGTTGAACTTGCATTACACAGAGTAATTGGACAAAAACATGTAGCTTCTTCTCCAGGTGATAGGTCCAACTCTTTGCTGAATTGCTTTTAAACTTAACATGTATAACACTTAAGGTCATTGCTGCTAAAACGAAGAAGCATGTTGCAGTCTTTGTGATGGCATACAAAACATGTGTTAATTTGTATAAAGTGAGGTAAAGATCACCGTACCCAAAAAATAGAAAAAGTAAAACAGTCATATCAATTCAGGTAAGAACGTTAAAGTTTTGAGACAGACAGCACAGTTGCTTTCTAACACATGTGGCTAAAATGATACTGTGACCCTTGTCCACAGTATTTTATCAATAATCCTCGCATGGTTTTTTCATACTAGCGATACATATAACAAGGATTTCAGTGGTCTAGTTTATCATGGTGAGGGATTGTAGTAGTAGTGTTTTTCACTCACACTGTTCAAGGAAAAGATAATTGTGATAAAAGTATAGCCGTGTTTCCTGTGGGGAGGACTTCACCATTTTGACCACTACATGTCGGGTGTGGGTAGACTTATAGCCGTTTTTCCTGTGGGGAGGAGTTCACCATTTTGACCGATACATGTCTGGTGTGGGTAGACTTATAGCCGTGTTTCCTGTGGGGAGGACTTCACCATTTTGACCGATACATGTCTGGTGTGGGTAGACTTATAACCGTGTTTTCTGTGGTGAGGACTTCACCATTTTGACCGATACATGTCTGGTGTGGGTATAGACTTATAAAACTTAATTGCTCTAACTAGTTCCCTTAGCAATGCAGCTAGTACTCTTCATTCACATGTTGTTAATGTAAACAAGAACGTGATCGGGCTTATATTCAGGCCAATGGGTCAAGGTCAGTGTTTTCGTAAAGAAAATTACCATAAAAATTCATTTTATGTTAAAGGTTTCTTTAAATAAAGCTGATAAAAAAGTGCATGTCAAACATCAAGGTAATTTACTATAAACATTACAACCATTAACATACAGGTCAGATGTCAAGGTCACTGTTACTAGATATGATAACCATTTTATTGATATTATATATTACCTGGTAGGTCCCTTGGCTCAATAGCAATCCTGCTCAGACAAAGTGAAATTCTGTTATATCTTACTTTAATTTCAGAGGTCAAAGGCTAAGATCACTCCTATTAATCTATATTGCTACATTCTGCATAAACTTGGCAGACATATGTGGTTTTACTAGTGGCGTATCTGTATGTGAGGTACAAACTTCAGGTATCCTGCAGGTGTATGTGTGTGTGTCTGGAGCCTATTTATAACAAATTTTCCACCTTTCACACAGCTTCTGGTCATGACTTTAATAAAAACTGATTTAGCTGATTAGTATCTTTTTACAGGTACATATGGAGAGTTAATCACCCAGAACTGGTCACAAATGTGAGTTTAATGAATATCTACCTGGCGTTAATTTCGCGCTCCTGTTGTAAGCCAGTAGCTCGTGTTTCTGTCCTGACATTTGACACTTAAATATTACTTTTAACAGATTTTGTAAATCTCCGTACCACGATTTGCCAACAAATTGACAGGCTATACAAGGAGAGATCCTCATTTCTTTTACCATAAATCTCATCATGTCAAATTTAAAAACTAAAAATGGACTGTCACAACCCTGAAATAGAAAACTTGTGTCATGAGAAAAATACATTAATATCAAATACCTCCACAGTAATTGATCAATGGATATTTTCTAGCTCGTTAAATACTGGTGACAAATATGAAATATGATTGTATTTATATACATTTACAATGTTATACAATTCACATCCTGTCTATCAATTCTTAGTTTGTCATTTTAATTAATTTCTTTTAAAAAATGTACGGAAATGTGCCCTTTTTTGACATAAGAATTTGATATATAAAATGTAAAAAATGACTTCCCTATTACAAAATAAAACCTTATTGATTGCTTTATATGCCATGTTCATGTATATATTCATTCCACATCAAATAAAAAACTCAATGGAACAGTTTTTATCAATTTTGAACTTTACAATCTATAAAAAAGAAATTGCCTGAATGTTTTATTTTCAGATTTAAGGTTTGATTCCTATGTTAGTAAGTCTTAAATATCACCATAGTTTAGTTTCTCGATCTTTGAGATTGTGAATTAATTTAGTATCAAGCTTATTTTTTACATTTTCTTTTACATTATTTTTTCAAATCACAGTCGTACTAGAAAACAGAGAAATTTAGATTATAATTAAAAGTAAAACTAGTCAAATGTTGTTATCATTTTATCTCATTACTGTTTAAGTTACATGCGCGTTTTAATACCCCCACCTTCTAATGTCGGGGTGGCGGGAATAGTGTTTCCCGGGTCCATCCCGTCCTGATGCAGTGTCATCACTCTTTTGACTTCATTTTTTTAAACCAAATTTTAATCGTGCTCTATTCAAATGTCAATTGTGAGAAAACTTTGAATGAGTTTGTATTTTGGAGTTACAGGTCAAGGCCAAGGTCACCATTACTCATAGAAGTTTGTAAAACATTGACTCTAGTTTGCATTGGAGGTTGGGGCATTCCTGTCTTACAGACATTTTCTTGCCTTATTAGTCTTAGGTTGAACATTTTGTTTAAATGTAGTTCTTGTCAAGTTTTTATGTGACTTATTTCAGTGGGTGTGGAATCGGATTGAATTTGTTCACAGTCTCCGAACTGACTGCAGCCATGTGGCAGCATTATCGTATAGCAGTAAAGCTGAATCAATGGGTGGCCGGGTGCTGCAGTGGATAGCACACTCTCCTTTCACCAAGGCAGCCGGCCGAGGTCCATTTCCTCCCAAATAATGACCCTCTGTGGGCTTCTGTCCGGGCCAACAGAGTTATTAATTTAAAGTTGAAAACTTCTTTAACAATTGTTGTAATAAGAAAAAACTTTATATTAAAAAATATCAGTTTTCTGATATAAATTACTTGTGTCTTTCTGACAGAGTTCAAATAAACAAATGTCTTCACTCTAGCTTATTCCCTACCACAGAAATTATTTTCAATTTAATGTTCACATTTTAAAGTTCATATATACACGTACATTTTGATTGACAATCAAATAAGCATACGTTGATGACTTTAATTTGTATAAAACCTTTTATAATCATAAAAAGCCGAAGCCACTCTTACGACAGAGAAACAATATGTTACACGATGTCTGTACCAGCCCAGCCTTGAGTTGGCTTTGAATGTGGAGAGTGGGACAATCAATTATTTTAATCAAAATCTTGTACCAATATTCCCCAGCACCTGATTTAATTCCAGATTAGATGTCCTTTCTGAAAATATATTGGATTGCACCTAAAGAAACTGTCTCTACTGATACACATGTTTTAGGTCGCTGTCCACCTGATACGAGATACGTCCCTATTTATTGAGGTATTCCACTATCTATGGATATCTAAATCTAACAATAGCATGGTAATTACTGCGTTTTCATAACCTGGATACAGACATTATCACTGGCGATTATTACAATACAAACATCGAACTGCTCATCACATTGGTAAGTGTTCGCTATGGTCCTGCCGGTGTAGATTAACAGACGTTATTGGAACTCGTAAACCACCAAATATGGTAGAGGATTTTGGTATGATCCCTGAACGGTGTCACATGTACAATAGCCACACCTGAGATTGAGTGCGTTTCGTACCTGTACGCTACCAGGTGATGAGAGGTAGGTGGGACGTCCGGGCTTACCTGGGTAAATATTATCGTAGGAAGTCCCCACTCTCCGTGTCTACTTCAATGTGCCAATCTTATCTCCGAGGATACAAAATGAAGTTTCAATAAATACTGATCTCCGATATGTTTGTGTATGCATTCTGTAATACGTTTTCCCGTCTCTCTGCAACCTCCACTTCAAACTTGAACCTTATCATTCAGAATTCAAAATAAAACTTTAATCATTTTTTTTCTAAAATTGAGATTTCCATTTGATTTCAGTTTTCCTTGGAAAACAAACATGTTTTGTTAATAGCAGTGTTCATCAATCACAAATGTCTACAACAAATTGTTTTAATGAAAACAAATCGTCGGTGATTTCAGGATTAGTGTATGCATTCTATCACACCTTTGAGTGTGTTTAGCTTTCTTCAATCAAGAGATGCCATGCTCTCTGCTTCAAATGCGTCTTTTGTAGCATATTTTATCTACTAATGATTTTGTAATTTTTATTGTGTATTGTGTTCTTTTGGGTCAAAGGTAAAGGTCTGAATCAAACAAAGATAAAGGTCTGAATCAAACAAAGATAAAGGTCTGAATCAAACAAAGATAAAGGTCTGAATCAAACAAAGGTAAAGGTCTGAATCAAACAAAAAACCAATGTCAACTGTTCTGTGGTAACTTTAAGAAAACCAACATCTGACTTGATAAACTGAAAAGCACATTCAGAAACCGTACTGAAATGGTTGACACCAAGTCCTTCCTATACATGAAGACCCGGTATATAAATATAGACGTAGTATGTAGAAAACATAGTTAGTTAAAATATCATTGAAGAATTTTCATTTACCATATTTTCAGAAGTAACAAAGTTTATATCTGTACGTAATGTGGTGAACGTGCACAGGTGACTTTTGTAAATCGGACAAATGAAATGTGAATTGTGTTTATTAACAAAATATAAGGGATGTGAATGCATTAACAGTGTGACAATATATGTGACTATATATAAACTTAATATTATCATATAATGTGATAAAAAAAAGAGCCTATATCTGAGCACAAAAACAAAAAACAAATACAAAAAGTTTATATCTGAAAGCTGAAAGGAAACATTTTGAAGTGAATATTTGTTTTGACGAGAAACAGTACTCTTTGTAGGATTGAGCAGCTAGAACATCGGCCATTATTAGTTTACAGCTGATGATGAACATGAAGCCTTTGATACAGGCTACCAATCTACCGAGATTAGTGATACTAGCAACATTACAAACAATGTTTACTGACACATTTTACATAATGATAGATTGCTATGGGTATGAAGAACAGGTCTATAATATTAATCTTGTAAACACTGAAGGCCATTAAAGCATTAAGGTGATACAGAAACAGTGATATGGTTTGGGCACTGATGAATCAAACAAATATTAAAAACCTATACTAAATCTGACGCACGCCTCATTCTTCATTACAAAATCCTCAAAATGTCATTATAATTAATTGTTTAATAAACAAAGGGTCACACACAGGTCACATGTACCTGTTGACATATACCAGTGTTGTATATAGGTATAACATGTACTTTTCAAATTCCAACCGTACATGATAAATCCCCAAACAGATATCTAGAAATGACACAACAGTTAGTAGACACAGAATAAAAGTGATGTCAGGGTGTTGAAAGTCTCTTAGAGCAAAATATTACTGATAAACAAACAACTCACTTTGATCTTCGTTGGGCTTTTTGCATGCAAATTTGGTCACTTGATAAGAGTAATCAATGATGTATTGTAGTCGGGGAATATATCCCTGGGTCCACACGGTGCTCGAGTGTTCACAATTTATGTACTCCAGAGTTTCACTTTGAAGCTGTTTTTCTTTCTACGGAGGTTTATGTTTTCTCCTGAAGGTGATAACAGAATTTATAGAGCTGTAACCTCAAAGTGAAGGGCTTTGGACCTGTAATCCAGACTAAGAACTCCACACTTTATGTTCTGTGAAATATACACCAACCATGTCTATCTAAGTTACCTCAAAACTGTCTTGTGTGAACAAATATATTAAAATATTTTATTTCATTTTAATGTTTTAGAAAAAAGCATGTTTGTTGTGATGGGTTAGCTTTAGGTAACTGTGTCTTCGTCAGTACATGTAACATGTACGTCACAGTATCATCTGTATACCTCTACAGCCAATCTAGTACTGACGTAGGTTTCACTACATGTCTGCTGACGTATCCGTATGTTTCTCTGCAGTTCCCTATAAGCTATATAGATTGAGACTTATATTAATACTATATGTGACATGTTTTGCAAGGCCTATACTGACGCTATGTTTCTCCACAGTTTCTCTATTACATTAGTGGAGGTGTACCTCTGTGGCAACTCTGCGAGGCCTTTTACGTTTTGTAAGCTATAAACTTCTCCAGGTTACTCATGCCTTAACTGACATGGTGGTGATTTATAAACCTACCAGTATTATATGTATAACGGGCCAGTATTATATGTAAAACGGGCCAGTATTATATGTATAACGGGCCAGTATTATACGTATAACGGGCCAGTATTATATGTATAATGGGCCAGTATTATATGTATAACGGGCCAGTTTTATATGTATAACGGGCCAGTTTTATATGTATAACGGGCCAGTATTATACGTATAACGGGCCAGTTTTATATGTATAACGGGCCACAGGGCCTGTGTTCAGCTTTATGACAGATTTCATATTATAGATATCATGTGATAAGTAATAACAGAACTGACACTGTGGAGCTATTCTCCGATATCATTGTTTAAGCCCAGAAATCATTTCAGACACTTTAACTTCACAATCTCTAGAATGAGTTAAGAAATTTTTTTCAAATTAGGTTCAAGCAGAAATTATTTGATTTATCAGTTTGACAAGTGCAGCATTCTTTTCAATTTTTCAGGAAGTGTTGAAGTGAAGACTTGTTGAAAGGATGAACCACCCAGTTGAGTTCAGTTGGTGCTGACCTTGACAAGTTGACCTTCACCTTTTGACCTTGGTGGTTGTTATCAGATCCTCATAGCGTATCTATCATGCACTGAGGCACACTAGTGAAACACATACCAACACACTGGATGTTCATAGTCCAAGCGTCCACACAAAGGCCAACCGAGGAACAGACAGTTCCGAGTTCTTACGGATCAGTAGCCTTGTATTGGCTCCTCTGTTCAAACCCAGTGAACATGAAAAAAAAATCAACAAAGAAGAAAAGGGATAAACGGTAGATAACCAGTGTGTAAATCAATGCATGTATGTCAAACAAAAGTCGGAGAAGCCATTAATAGCCTTTGTCAATTCTAAATCTCGTCATTTTGATTAAAGTGATAAGTAAGAATTAGCTGTTGCTTTTATAGGTGCAGGATGAGACAATACCGACTGGCACTTAATGTTTTGTTCCTTTAAAGCTTTAATTTTATGATAACAAAATCCTGAATCATTAGACGGCCACCCTAGCATGAGAAAGATCAGACCACACCGCGCTGTTTTATTGTGTATCTCGGTCTTGGTAGACCTTCTTTGTATTTGATTCAGACTTTCAGGATTGTTTCTCTTTTGTTTTTTGCTGTTATCAGGCAAAGAGAAATTTAAAGTGTAACTGGTTTCACACACGACTTGTCAAATACCGTGTTGAAAATCTAGATAATGTTAAGTATGTCCAACCTTTTTTTGTACTTTTTTATCAGATGGTTCTGATTTTGAAGAAAGCGTGTCATGTGGTGTTTTTACCACTTTTATTGAGATAGAAAAAGACCATTTGTTTCACACCCAACCATAACGTTCTGTTAGGTAACACGGGGATTTCTTTAGCTGTCAAAGATAAACGATGACTATTTTGTAGTGTTTCTACAGAAAGCTTAATAATTAAAGACCTTTCTGTGAAAAGTGTTTTATCTGTTTATGAGTTTCTGAATTCAATGCAGAGTGGTAAAAAGTTAATGTAAGTTTACCTGTAAGCTTGTTGGAATACAATCTTTTTAAAATGTTACTTTTGTGTTTTTAAGTTGTATTTTTTATGAGTTGTCAATAAAAATCTAGGTTCTTCTTTTTCCACTTTAAAACTTATCGTAATTAGATAATCAAACTCTAGATAGTATCATACCAGAAATAGTAGGAATTGATATATCGAGATGTGTATATTTTTATTTTCACACCTGAACCAAGTTAAGATCTTGTTTTGTATAATCTCAGTCCTTGTTTGAAACGTTTCACTGTTTATCTGTTTGTCTATATGATATTACATGTAACATAATTTACCACAAGGAGATACATATTTATCTGATGTATTCAGATTAAACAAGAGAAAAGACTATATGTCAGGGAAGAGCTGAACTTGAAAATCAAAATGTCAGATGATATTATAAATGAAGGCTTGAATTCCAGAAATTATTTAGTCATCTGGAAATCTCCGCTTCCTGAGCTGGACACAGAACGTTCCGTGATTCATGTTTAATCAGTGCACAGGAGGTATCCTTGATATTGGGCCATTAGTTTTATTACTGAAAATAATCTGCTTCATCGTCGCATAAATTGTCAATACATGGAGGCTCTGACCATTGTACGGCGTGTTGGCACGATACCTTTTACGGTCGTGTCATCTGACCGCGATAGGCTGTTTATTTATCCGTCCCAAATGTTACCGTAATGGGTAATGTGATGTGCATGAGGATTTGCATGTGTTACAGGCTATCAGAAGTATTAAGTAAACACAAATGTGCCATGCCATTCACCTGGAGAAGGCGATGAATTGTCATTCTCTGCCCCCTGTCATTGCAAAATAAAGACACGGACAAGCGCCACTGTGCGGTCATTGTGCCGCTTTGCATTCAGACATTGGCGTGGGGTATTATGGCCACAGTTCAAGGCAAGGGCAATCACAGGAGGATGAATCTCAAATCAATTCCCATATTTAAAGCTTCTATATGGAGGTAGATTTTCTTTCTTGTTTGAAGGACGCTATCCATTGTGCACTGTCGCTGTAGGAATCGATGGTCGTGTTAGCTTGACCAAGTAAATCAATGGGCGCGACCAAGGACGATAGCTAAAATAGATACTAAACAATATCAACTTGTTATTGTCCATTCCATATCACTGATACTCGACAATGGAGAACCGAACCACATGGGAGATTGACATTTCTCCAAATCACCAGGCAAAACTCCCAATCTCATTATTAGAGAATATTTCATTGGATTTGTTGTTGATTGATATTCTGCCTTGATAAGTGTCTTGGTGTCTTATTCAGTCATTTATAATGATATGAAATGGTGACAGATTGCAGGGGTTTTATTTTTAATTATATTCAATTCCAAAGTTAATTTGATCTTTCTATATGTTATACTCAACAGAGACCAAACTGGCTTTAATGCGGAGTTGATGAGTTAACATGGTGAATATTTAGTTTCATTAAAATATAGGAATTTATAACTCCTTTTTATATTTGTTGGAACTGTCTTAAATTAAATTCATTTGCAAATAAAAAGAAATTGGATTATTGAGATATTTAATGTTTTGAATAGATATAACAAAGATCACCAGTAATAAATATCCTTTGATAATATTGTTGAGTGCCTGCCAATTCGAGTTACCTTGCTTTGATTTTTTCAGAATATGTTTGTTTTAGAGTCAATGAGAAATGACACTGTTTTACTACCTATTTTTTATTGTCTCAATTAGAGGAATAATTTTATGTTAGTTTGTAAAGCAGTAATAATCAAAGGCAATGTGTTAGTAGCTCTCACTAATCAGAGTCTATCACTCAGCAGGATTACTCACTGGTTATCCCTTAGTTAGTCATTAACTCAACAAATTCATGACATTTATTTCAACTTTTCTCGTTTTAAGATGTGTCATGTATGAGTAAAGAAAAAAGGAAGTGTTCCTTTCAAGTACTGTGTTGATTGTTAGTAAAGTCATTGAACTGGAAATGTTTAGTTTTGATTGAAGAAATTAAAACCCAGGTATGTGTAAATATGGTATGATTATTGATTGGAGTGGTATACTGGCCAATGTGAAGGGCGTCATTAGGCTACAATGGACAGGTACCAGGTGGAGCCGGCCACTGTATGGTCAGCTAGAGGTTAACTTGCTTTTTAAAGTGCAATAGAAATGCCATGGTCAATTTTTCACATTGAAAAAACTACAGTGAGTGACACAGCAAACAAAAGTACCGTTATTATCAAGATCTAGTGGAGTTCCTTGGTCGATTTTTCTCTGTAAAAGTAAAAACATATCTGTCTATAAGTTGTTTTCTATAATAACGACAGCCATCTGTATTTATGATGTGAATTGATGGGATTAACGGTAAACAGAGTGAACTATACAAAATCACCTTTGTCCCCTGCCCTACCTAGCCACTTGTGCATACTGGCCAGGGGTCAGTCCCGGGTTAATGATAGTCTACAATGTCCAATAATTATTGTAATGACCCCCTTAACAGTAATTGTATAAGTTGTTTATTAGCATTTTTTTTAAATCATGTTCCTGTTTAAACGTGTCGACCTATGGATTTGGGGAGGGATAAACCATGTGTCTGTATTAATTGATTACTGGGAATGGAACGGAAACTAAGGAATGGGCGCACAGATGACTGATTATTATTTATTTTATAAAATGGTTCAATGTCTGTGCAACTGCCAAGAGGGGAATGCCATATATAACACATTCCATTTGTACAATCATATTTTATAGGACAACCGAGCAGTTTTTACTAGGTAATAAAAAGAAAAGAAAAAAGAAAGGTTACAATACTTTAATGTACATTATGTTTCTTTCAATATTTTTGTATTTATTTTTTTATTTCACGAATGAAATGTTTATTTAATATCACACAACCAGCAATGGCTCAGTTCCTACATATGTAAAGAACACTTGACATTTCCGCCTATGTTAATTCTCCACAGAATCACAAGATGGTCATCAATGATTTTCCATCAATGAGTTTTACAAGTTTTAGTGGGTTGCTGCGTCCGCCATCAAGGGTTCAGAAATTACCATCTATACATATAAAATCTTAATTTGATAAAGTACAAATATCTTAAGTGTGAACTTCAGTATACAAGTGATAACGTCAGAAAAAAACAGTAACAAGTTAAAACTGAGGACGTCATAACAGTACAAAAAATTAATGTGAACCATTGCTGTTTATTTGGGTCAAGCATAAAATAGCAATTAAAATTAGGTTTAAAAACGGAATTATATTAGTGGATATATCCAAATGTCATGTATTTATTGATAGATATATCTACACATGTATGTATTTACACATATCTATACAAATATGTTTACCAGAAACAAAATATTAGCCATTCCTTAATTATATTAACCATATCACTCCGTTACTGGGTACTATATGATGATGCTAATGTTATGAAGGTCCATTCAACAATGCTAACTCGGGTATGACGGTATGAGACTCATAAAGGGCTGTTGATTGGTGATAGGGATCAGAAGGGGTTCCGGTAACGGTGTATACACGGGGTCAGTGGATCCTAAGGGAGCGATTGGTTTATTGATTAATCATTGTTACCTGCTTTCAAGTTGACACATCAAAGAGTGCCGACACGAACGTAGAACAATAACTCGGGTGAAATATCATCTTGGTTGATGTTGCCACACGCCGTTTGACCATCTAATAAAAACTGCACGTCACCCTGGACGTAAATAGAATCATATTTCATTGGCTAATGTGTCCTTTACCTTAATTAAGGATATTGTTTACGGGTAATTGTAAAATGTATACCTGTATGTGTGGCCAGTTCGATCTGTTATCGCTGATCGATTGATTTTAAACAATAATAGGAAACAGATAGACCTGAAAACCACAGGTAATTTATTTCGTAGTTGATCAAAGACAAAAAGCTGTTTAAATCTAGCCCTAGAAACACCGTCCTTTTTGGCAGATCAGTGTAAAAACAATAGTGTTTTAGTGTTGGAGGCGAAACGCTGGCCTTTGTTCTTGGCTGTTTGTGAAGAGGAAACAAGAGAACCATTGGATATGTTTGATGTTCCACAGAGATATTCTCGATAATGTTTCGTTTTTCTTGGCGAAGAATGCTTATTTAGCAGGCGTGACTTTTGGCCATAATGTGCTTCCGATTTAGCAACAAGCGCCAAGGTTCAATGGTAGCGGAAAGAGATTGGCTGTGAACAAGACTAACACGAATTCGTTATACAACATTTAATCTTACAACACAGCAACTTTATTTTTCAAAAAGAAAAAAAAGAAAAATAGGTGAAAGTTTTATTTTAACTAGTGGGTGGAACAGGAAGTGTAATTGCGCAGAATTTTCTCAATATTACATAAAAACAACAACATTAAAAACTGTGTTAACACCTAAAAATATAACTGACGATCTGTTCTTGACAGGATAGAAGGAAAACATTAACTGCAAATATATTTTGGTAGTACTGTTTATATCCAGTGGACTGGGTTCCAATCTAAGTGCTTATATCCACCTTATTTCTTTTGAAATCTCTCAGCATATATGTATGTGTGTTATTGGGTCCATTTCGTATTTTTCTATTATGTTTCGATTGCAGATTTATGGCTAAACGTCAAGGGCAATGATACATTATTCATGAGTAGAGGGAACTGTTATCAAGAATATTGAATTGCCTCCCTTTGGGCGTTGAGGACGTGCTGGAAGTGATGCACGTTCAAGCTTACCAGAATCCTTGTGTGTATGCTGTACTATCCTTTGATGTTAATTTTAGCAGAAACATGAAGCTCTGCTCAATTTAACGAAACTTGAGAGAATGCCGGAAGAAGATATTTATTTGTTGCTCTATGAAATGCCCTGATATGCTAGTAACGTCTGACACATCCGAAAGTCACGCTTGACTTGGGAGTATCGGAAAAGGTTATCGCAACAAAAGAGTGGCGGGCGGTTCTGTTTATTCTATGATCCGGTGATACAGAGTCTGACAGACGTGGAGATTTGCCATCCATAAACCGCAAGACGGGTTAATTACACAACTACCTGTTCGCATTTTACATCTGAATGGAATGCGACGAGGAAAGCACTATTTCAAATCGCTCTTCTGGTCTTTGCATGTGCGGTAATCGCAGGTTTATGTAGACTGTTGTTAAATAACTAACGTCCGCCATAATGGACTTTTTCTGCTACAACAATCGAAAAAAAACTTTATTTTTAGAAGCTAAAGTGGTCTGATTAAAGAGGTTCCATTAGCTAGATTTCCCCATCTGATTAAAAGTAGAAACGGCAGTCCTTACTAAGTAGTTTTTAATCTCGCAACACTAACGATTCTATTAACTGTAAAATTCGATTGATGTGGGCGAAATGTGATATTTTATGATTAAAGCTTAATTGTAGATTTAACTTATTCATCCATGGTGTTTATTGGCGCATGGTACCTATGAACTTGTCAATAGTGTTACAAAAAAATATGAATGTGTGATTTGTAAATGAAAATAACCAGAACGAAAACGAATAAATGCTATCCGAATATTGTCAACAATTGTCACGATGCATATATCCTATTCGAATGTGTTAATGAACAAATATTGCTGTCGATGACAAACTGTTACCCGAATGTTTGTCAAAGGTTGTCAATGACCAAATGTTTTACAAAAGGTTGTCAATGAACAAATCTTTTACAAAAGGTTGGCAATGAACAAATGTTTTACTAAAGGTTGTCAATGACCAAATGTTTTACAAACGGTTGTCAATGAACAAAGGTTTTACGAGTGTTTGTCAAAGGTTGCCAATGAACAAATGTTCAACGATTGTTTGTCAAAGTTTGTCAATGAACAAAGGTTTTACGAGTGTTTGTCAAAGGTTGTCAATCACCAAATGTTTTACAAAAGATTGTCACTGAACAAATGTTTTAAGATTGTTTGTCAAAGGTTGTCAATAACAAATGTTTTACAAATGTTTGTCAAAGGTTGTCAATGAACAAATGTTTCACGAATGTTTGTCAAAGGATATCTTTGAAGAATTGTTGCCTGCATGGATGTGAAAAGGTGTCAATGAATAAACGCTACCCGAAAATTTGTCTAATGTATCATTGAACAAATGTTACCAGAACGTATGTCAACAATTGTCTCGATAAAATATCTTACCCGAATGTTTGTCAACAATTGTCTGGATAAAATATCTTACCCGAATGTTTGTCAACAATTGTCTCGATACACAGATCTTACCCGAATTTTTGTCAACAATTGTCAAAAAAGCACATTTTATCCGAATGTTTGTCAATAGCTGTCATGAACAAATATCTCCCGAAAATTTGTCAAAGGTTGTCAATGGAAAAACGCTATCCAAAAGGCTGTATTGTACTGCAGAATTGGTTGATCCGAAATGTAGGTCGGCGAATAAAAATCCACCGAAGCTTTAGTACTGAACGCCCAGCTAACTATCAGAATATGAAAAGATTTATTTCGATTTAATAGTCGAAATTATTTGGAAATCAAAATAGAAAACACTCGCTCCAGTTCGCAACACAGGTTAAACGTTTTTGTAACTCGATGATGCGTTTCTATATATATTAAAAGGAGTCTTAAATTGTTTTAAACAAGAATGTTTCAGGTCAACTTCCAAGCCTAACACCGTTGTAGCAATACTTGTCAGCTATGGCTGTAATCTCAAGAGCGTTACGTCACTCAGGTGTCCAACTGATTCATTTGGAAAATAAACAGGTGCCCGATAGGAATTCTGCTTCAGTTTGACCCAGCCTACCTATACATAGCGGACAGGTGTCATTTCTCAAAATTCCTTTGATATGACTCCAGCAGGCAACCAAACGTCATCGTAGATTAATATATATGAAGGTACACATTCTTTAAGTGCAATCCTGAACAGAGCAGTTTAAGTCGTTTGAGGTTGATAGGAAAAACAGGAATGAACAACTCGGATATGTTTATCTTCCTCTGTAGATAACATTTGTTCCTATGCTCCATTACCTAGTCAGCGAGCTCGAATGTTAAGCTATGATAAATACGTCTGACGCAAATACTTCGCTCTAGGACATTTATTTTGAGACAAGGAAAAAAGGTAATGTCACCATAGGTGATTCACGGGGCACTAGAAACAATATTGGCGTATGTCTATGAATTTATTTAGAATATGATGCACCCATTAACTCACCGGAATATGTCGATGAGGTTGTTTATATATAATATCCTGTATGTTTTTAATTACCCCTAAAATCCCCCCTATACATAACGCCTACATTTACACGTTATCAACACTGCATAGGTTCCCCAATGGACGTCGCCTACGAATTCCTGTAGTATATGTGATTGTACTCGTTCCAGGTCATCTACACGTTCCCCTCCCGACATCTTCCCGGGGTATCGATGACATAATCCTTGTGATTGACGCCAGGGCCGGCAGGGATGCACGTGACTTCATTGGAAGGTCAACTCAGACAGGCTCGATGTTTACCCTTTGTTGACCCCTCGTCACCGTATTGTGGCTCAGAATTAATTTAAACCAGAAACGTTTTGCCAATTTTCCATCCTATCCGCATACTTTTGTGTATCTAATAATTGGCGTTCGGGCAGGTGCGCGTGTTTGTGGTGGCCGTTTGGTGGTTACCGAGTATCTTCATCGTCTTATCGCATGTGGGTTGATGTAATTTACACCACATCTGGTTTAGTGTTTTATTGTTGTATCTCAAACCACTTTTTCAGAAAAACAAAAGAAGGCAACAAATTCATTAGCTTGCCATATATACAAACCTTTCGTGTCCGCCTTATTTGCAGATGATTTCAGAAGTTCACAACATTCCGGGATTAACTATTTTGCCCAAACATTCTTCCTACATCTCCATACATTCGTACGGATGTAGAGCATTTCGGTAGCGTTACAGTTACGATAAAAAGTTATACATCTTTGCAAACTTTCCGGTGAAAGTGTGCCAGATTGCGCAAGGAAGTTGGTGTTTTCCTAAAGTGCATACAACGATGGAAATTAAATAATGCTTATTTGCAATCGACCGGTATTCTGGTTTATGCATGCTATGTGTTTTTGTCAGTATTCTAATGCTCCTGGCTACTTTCCTGTCTGGTGTAGATTGAGGTTGTGGTTATTTCTGCAACACGATTGTATGACACATGGAATAACAATACAGAACTTTTGCCAAATGTTTGATATGTAATCTACGATTCATTGACTGCAGAAACAACAACACGTAAACATTTGAATATTTCCGGATCTACTGCAGGCTTCCTTCTGTCTGATCCGTGTTTCGGCCAACATTCACAACTATACCAATGTTATCAAATGAAAACATACATCAGGACTTCTGCAAATATAAATATAAATGAAAGATATTTGTTAAATTTGTTTATGCCAAAATACGCCTTTTTTGCGGGTTTTAACGTCCTCACAAAAGTCAGGGTCATATGCCTTTCAATTCGTGAAAAAATATGAAATCAAACAGCGGTTTTCAGCTCAGACTAATAAAACTCATGTGGCACGGTGTCTTACGCACACAAACCCATTAGGACGTTATATAGACATTCTACCGATATCTGACCGTAATGACCGGAGACAATCAGCCCAGAGTATTAATTAAACAGACAAATGGACCAGAAACAATCTTTTGATCCAAACGTCCAAGTGGCGACCGAAGGCCAGACTCGTTACCCACGTTAGATTGGATCTCGATATAATATGTTTTAGTAAATCTATGGCGAGTGGGTTCAAGGCGCGGTCATACGTAGTTAACATAAATGTTTAAACATAATGGGTTCTTTTTTACTGGACGTTATGAAAGGTTAGCGAGACAAGGTGTTGTTTGACCATATCTAGCGGTCGACCTGCTCAGACGTGTCCAAGGTCATCATGCATGTGTGCAAAAGCGAGGGCGGTCCTGTCGGCTTCGTTCGTTTGTTGTGATACTGCTCATTTATCTTTTTCTCGCGTATTGAGTCAGTTTGGGGTCAAATGCATGAGTTAACACATTCTGCAAGACATTGCTATCATTAATTTCATTGCTTGTTGTTTTTATGGCATTGTTGATATCCTCAGATATAGAAAACAATATGAATTAAATATGAGTCTGTGTGAACTTGGTCATATGATGATCAGTTGGACATGTTTATGAGATAAAGAACAAACAAAATATGTCAGCTTTGAGAACATTCAGTGACAACTTTGATGAGATGACAGACTTAGACTTTTGAATCGGGTTCACGTTTAATTCGATTCCGTTATAAAACCGATGCAGCTTTTGACTTTGGCTTTTTTCCTAAATCTTAAGGAAATGATAATGCAATATGTGGCTTCAAAACAGCAGACGGAATCAGAACCAATTGCAAGGTACTGTACATGTTCAGATCTGAAAGCAAATCAGTCTTTGTTAAGAGAAAAACGCGTTTATATAATTAGTAGAGTACATTTGCGTGTATAAAAAGCTAACAAATCTTCGTTATAATGTAAGATAAAAACGTATTCATTACAGTGCATCTTCAGAAAAGAAAGCTAACAAGTCTTCGTTCAGATAAAAACGAGTTCAGTAGTGTACATCTTCAGATAAGAAAGCGAGCAAGTCTTTGTTAAAATAAAAACGAGTTCAGTAGTGTACTTCTTCAGACAAGCTAATAAGTCTTCGTTCAGATAAGAATGTGTTCATTAGAGTACATCTTTAGATCTGAAAGGCTAACAAATCTTCGTTAAGATAAAATGTATTTATAACATTACATCTTCAGATCTGAAAAGCTAAATCTTGGTAACATATAACGTCAAGTCCAGTGGACCTTCCATTGGGTTTTTTAAGTTTTTACAGCCATTGAAATCCATCCCGGTCTTTTGAGCGGCCACTCGAAAACACTTAATTTTCGTTTTATGACAATGTGCAGCTCCCTTTCTAATGGCTACCTGCGGACGAATTGCTCATTCGTCAATAATCGAGATCGGTCAATGATCAGCCATCATTGTGTATGGACATAAATGGTTTTATTTTATTCCGACCTTGTTAAATACTGCCGGAATTGAATGGACAATAAAACAAACCTATTGTGTTCACTTCTAAAAGACAAAACGTAACTCGGTATGGTGTGGCGTGTACTCCTAGAGGACAGGGCTATCTGTATCGACCTAACCAATTATAGCTTGTTTTACGATACCGGAGAGACTCGTTTCCGTGTAAGGTACAGTTTTTATAACGAGCGAGCCACTCGTTCATTATTAATACATGTTCTGATTGCCAAATGTACCGGTAACATGTTATGGCGTTTGTTTACGTAGTCCGATACTTGTTTTATTGAAGGGTTGATTATCCTTAGTTATTATCCTCCTCCTTAAATACAATCACAAGCTTTCACCAAGGTCCAGCGAGCAAAGCCGACGTCGACAGCGGTCATTTGACGGGATGTGAAGGGCTTACGGAATTGATATGCTCTGAAAAAGAGCGCGCAACAATTTAGCTTTTATTGAAAATAATGATTTTATTAACAAACATCGTGCTATTTCTTTAGCTACCGTTATATGACACAATCTGTCATCTCATGACCTTTGCTGCCATCTTCTGACCTTTGCTTCAATCACTTACAATGTAACATAAGCGCTTGTTATATGGACCGAAGCCGTTGCAAAAACATTAGTTTACATAATTGTGAACAATGAAGCATTGGTCATCAATTCTTTTGTAGTCTTTGAAAAATTAATCATGGAAAATTGACTTTATCAAAACCCTAACGGAATATATAATTATGTGCAGACTTCGAAAACTAAGAATATACTACATACATGCACGGCGATTTAACAGATAATTGCTATAAAGCTGCCACTCTAAGAACGGAACGCATCTAAACCGTGTGACTCGTGTCACAGAGATAGCAGAAAAAATGACTAAATAAACATCGCCGTAATATATTTGGACTTCCCGAACGGGTCATTACAGAGAAGGTGACTCAAGGAACGGAGGACCTAACTATTCTTGTTACTCAAACATAAATACCATGAAGACTGCTACTATAGAAAGGAGATTCAATAAACATAATGCCTTGAACAGGGGAACATAAAATTGCAATAAAATTAATGTTAACGCAAACCTTAACCTGAAAAAATGAAAAGTTTTGGTGAAAACAATGTACTAGTAAGATACAAAAAATCATTCCAGCCTCACTACTAATGTTTGGTGTAAACAATGTACAGTAAGATACAAAAAAATCATTCCAGCCTCACTACTAATGTTTGGTGTAAACAATGTACAGTAAGATACAAAAAAATCATTCCAGCCTCACTACTAGTGTTTGGTGTAAACAATGTACTAGTAAGATACAAAAAATCATTCCAGCCTCACTACTAGTGTTTGGTGTAAACAATGTACTAGTAAGATACAAAAAATCATTCCAGCCTCACTACTAATGTTTGGTGTAAACAATGTACAGTAAGATACAAAACATCATTCCAGCCTCACTGCTAGTGTTTGAGATATCTGCTTTGGACCTTCAATCTATTATTCAATTAGAAAGCAATAACAAGCTGTAACCCTGACAATTAATTAGTACTTTAAAAAGCGTAGGCTGATAACAAATCGAGTATATGGCAATGAAATGTACTTACATGTATCAGGGGTTTTTCAAATATCTTTATGTGCTTTTCAATGATATTTGGTATGTAGTCATTGCATACACGTGTAACTTCGCTGACCTTTGTAAATGTCATTTGTTTTCGTTTTGTTTACTGTAGTAGGTACATAATGAAAGGGCATTTCTGATTTTGCGGTGTTACCGAAATAAGTTTTCGTCACAAATGGTCGAGACCAGTGTAAAAATCCGGCACGTTCTGCACAATTATTGTCAGTTTTTTTGTGTCACCGAATATGTTAACAATGTTAATTTCTTTGTCTCGTATCTAGTACATACATAAGGTACGGCTATTTTTAGTACGATCCATAGAGCAGAATAGACACTACATCATATCATCCCTATTACTAAATAAGTGTACTCTCGGTCGCTGCTTGCCGACGTGTGCAATTAATGTTATTTATCTTTAAATACGATTGTTTACTTTTTTAAGGGAGAAAGTTGATACGATTTTCCAGATACGTAGAGCACGCACGTACCACGAGATATCACGAGTTCAATAGGATGTACATTTCTATGTGGGCTATTTTCCAATTTTGCCCTGGACTGATTAAGTTCGGATAAAGTGGAATACAGACACATCTGTTGATATTTCCCTGTGTATACATTTTAAACTTTCACACCTGCAATGAAAATTTTGCCAACTTTGAACAAAAACTGCATTGATTGTAGATTTATTTATATGGCACGACTTGTAATCACGTCAAAATAACTGTATTTTGAAAACATTTAGTACGGCGGATTGAACAACGGGAGAAAACCAGACTGATTTCTCGTGTTATCAAGTGCGCCGCGGGGTTTGGAAATTAGATTTAATTTAAGAAGTGAATGTTGTTACGACGTCTTGAGCAAAAAAAACTTCTTGATGAAATATTTAATATAAGCAACAGTTATTACATAAGCTCACTGTGAACGGTCCATTGTATCGTTTCTATCTCGTGACGAATGTAGCATACGTTTTTATTTTGAAAATAGTTTTAAAATATCAAATTTACCTTGATTTGTACACGATTTGGTCTGAAATCTATACATGCCGAGAACCATGAACACCCATAGTTTGTTTCTGTCGTATTACAGTAACAGCGGTACACACGTTTAATTTGGGATCAGTTTTATAGTACAAAAAGCTTACAACATAAATAACCAATACCCCATAACTGTCAAATCACCGTCCATGTTGATAGTGCACGCATGGCGAGCGTGCAATATGCACCACCTGATCCCGAACTGAAATTTCTGCCATTATTGAAAATATGTCGGTGAGTTGAATAACCACATGTACATGTATATTAACTCGCGACAACTTTTGATTGACGTGGGACTGTGGCTGTCAAACATGTACGGAAAGGTGCGCGACCGAGTGACAGTAGCACGTACATCGCACTGCAATAGACAAAAAATAAATCAGAGAATCCCATTTTGTCATCTCAGCATTTCTCTTTACAGCTTTTGGAAGAGAGCTTGTATTATACACAAACCATCATTAATAGAAACAATGAAACACGAGCGCTAAGTAAAACAGCAACTGTTGGCATGTATATATGTGTAAAGTTCGCTGATTATGTGTGACCTCTTGTTTTACGCTTATATGTGTCTGAGTGATTAATCAAATCTTGAAACTTTTGCCACCATTATTAGAATAAACTTAAATGACCGCACTGAGTGCTCTCTAGTTCGGGAGCTTATTATTTATCTAAAGCAAACAGAATGTACATCAAAATAAATTGTTTTAGTGAAAAGTATGCACAGTAATTGATATTCTGACGTCATCTCCGTGAGATATATTACATAATTGATCGGTGCATCAGGAACGTAAGTGCCAATTTTTATCAAAATTCCGATTAAGTTTGTCAATAACTATAAAATAGAAGGAATGGGGGGGGGGGGGGGGATTCGAAATTCTCAACCCTCGGATAATCTTTCTACGCCCCCGTATCTATCTGATTTAACTAGTAGTAGTAATCGAAAATGTGTCAAAATATTAAACAAGAACGTAGAACATATACACCCAATTGATGCAGTTTGTTTCTTAAAATTGTAAATGTAATTTATGATGTTTTGAAGAGAAAGGTGCATGATTGCTGGGTCTCTTTTATGAAGAAGAAAAAACCCAGCTGTAAATTACTTTCCAGTTGCTCGATACATTTCAAACAATGTGCCTTTGTGCATTTGATGGAGTGTTCGTACTTATGACGTCAAATGTAAGCCAATAGGAGGTTTTTTTATCAGTGGGTCATTTTCCTTATCTACGTTTTGTTATGTCCACCCTGTAAAACAGGTAATCTAGACAGAGCGGTACACAACACTCGCGAACTCGACCACTGTAACTATCGTCTCGCAATCTCAGAAATCAAGGGTGGGGAGAGGGTTTCGTAATACAATAACAAAAATATTAGCGAGACACCCGTTTCGTACCACAGAGCGTGCATGTGCACGGTTTGCGGGAGGACATTGGGACGTGTGTTTACCGCCCAACAGCTTCTGTTTTCTTAACTGCATCTTTTACAGAATCCTTTTCCGTGACTTTTAATCCATTCCGTTCTTTTCTTCTGAACGTTGAAGCCAAACCCGAAAATATATAAAAAAAAAAAATAACTGTAAAAGGCAGATGAGACAATATGGTACACAAAGGTTATCTACTCAGGTAACAATGCAATAAGTGGCTAACTTACCGCCACCAACATTCTTGGAAATCGCATTGCAATAAAATGTAGCTTTGCATTTAGGGCGATTAAAAGCGAGCAAATGTATTCCTTTTAGGAATTTTATTAAAAAGAAAATATTTTTAGAAGAAATCAGACAGAGGGAATGAAGCAATAGTGTCACTAGAATGCTATGTGCCCTGTAGGCGCCCCGGCTATCTACTCCACCATCTGTACCCGGAAATTAAATGGGTCGTAAGGAAAGTGTGAGTGGCGATGTTATCTGGTCAGTTAATTAGAGCGGTCACATGGAAGGCTTTGTTACGGCCATTGTTTGACCGTGTTCTAATTTACCTGACGTGAAATACCTGCACCCGGTCACCAGTCACGCCCGTGGGTTACGGGTGGCTTCAGTGGTCAGTTATTATTGGGATACGCAGATTATGGTATGGATGATGAACAGCACGTGCCGGAAGTATTGGTGACACTTCCGGTCTATTCTGGTGGCGTTAGTTATATAGTGACACAAGTATATTCCGATCTTAATCAGTTGCAAGCCTTTGAATACAGTAGACATTCACTCAAGATCACGAATTGATATACCCTTACGCCGATAACTATGAAAGCAACATTTAAAATCATTTACTTATGAAGTGAATGATCGGAGTAATTACATAAACTACGGTATTTATTGACCTAGCAGCAACAACAAAAGCCATGGCTTTGCCAGAATAAAATACACAAAACTAAAATATTAGAATAATTGTCACATGTGAAACAGATTGGTATCCATTTTATCACATAATAAAGTATTGAAGCAATAAACACGTGCCTTTTATTTTACAAGAAATGCCTGTGTGCTAATAAGATGGCGACTGCGTCCGTCAGTCCACTTTTCCATTTTGTTCTTCTACAGTAACGATAATGCCTAGAATCATGATAGCCTTGTAGTATGGTGTGGTGATCATGAGGGGCTGTCGAATTGTTCACCTACTTTCAAAATCCTAAAATAATGGCATGTTCTCTATAGCTTGTGTGGTGACTTCTAATAAATCACATTGACCCACACTCAGATCAAAAGTTGGAATATGTCAAAATTGTCAACCAAATCTATCGTATGAACCATGTGACCTGGGGGAGTGCCATGATAGTTGGTCTGTCGATCGCTGGGATACGGCGCGATAGAGTTTGTTTAAAAAATAACCTTGAGCGATATTCGAGGTCTCGTCAGTCAGTTGTGTCTGAAACTTCAAACGATTTCTTTTCTTGCTTTATAGAAGTTGAGCGATACAGGCCCTTTGGCTCTCTTGCTATGTAAAAACCACATTGGTAATTAGTAGACATTGTAACGCTCTCTTTCTAAATAAAGGAATAAGCAAGGTTATCAGTCGAAAATATACTAATTCCTTATTTCTATATTGGAGAGGTCCGTTCGTATACATCACTCATTCCATGAATCATACTTTTGAATTTTAAGGATCAGACCAGTGTAAGTTTTGTTAAGTTGAAGTCGGATTCCTTTCTGATGTTCATGGTGCTCTTATTATGGTTTCACTATTTTCACTGTATAGGTTGTTTATACATGTAACATGTGACATAGATCATTGACGACATTTTAACAGATCGGCCTTAAATTAATAACTTTACAATTAGTCTCTGTTCGTCCCCACTCATATTTTCCATCTAACGATGGTCGATGCGATAACGAAGCCAATTCCATGTCGCCATTGTCTGCTGTGACCACTACCGACCATAAGTGCCGCTACAAGAGTGTTGTGGTTTTCGTCTCAAAGCGTTTGTCCGACTTTCAATAGAACACCCACCAGTCTCCAATGTCCAAGATGACCACTATGAATGTGTGTAACTCCCTAACACTCACGAGCTCCGTCCACGACACGTGATTGTGAGGCAGATCAAGGACGCCCCTCGCACCCGGTACTGAATTATCTCAAGGACGGCCATAAAAACGCCAGGTTTGTTATGGCAGGGTCATTTTATTCATCTAAATCTGAAATGAAAATAATTGAATTCTGGAAAATAAAATTCACATCCAATTAATTTTATCAATATGTTATAATGAATGGTCGTTATGGTCAGTATCTCCTACGCCCAGTTGGACAGCACGTTTCCCCACACGGACAGGGGTTCCTTTGTAGCCTAGTCCGGCATTACAAAGCATTAGAGAAGGCAGGTGTTTTACAACTATGTATCAGTGCACGAATAACGGAGCTGTTGCTCTCCTGTTTCATATCACCAATGTGTTTGTGTCATATGGTTTTCCCAGTGACGTATATATTTTATATATTTGCGTGTCTGGTCTTCTTACCATCTGCACAAATTAAGATTAACACTTTCGTTTTGATTTATAAACTGAAATCTTACTAAATAAACTTCTTAGCAATCTTTTAAAGTGCATATCGAATGTAGGCACTCTCACTCGTAGTTCACCGCCGTGATCATTATAAACACAGACGGGGTATATTACAGTATAATGAACAGTTTAGCTATACATATCATCACTTGCATTTCCTTGCATTTCACGCTGGTTACTATTTTACCATTAACTATTAAATATACCCTTATTATAAATTCAATTGCAAGCTGCACTTTTCTACTGGTTAATCTATTATCCACAGATTGACAATAGCATCAAACATCAAAGTAATCATATTTTTAACGTCTCATTTTTTCTGAATAATTTATATTCTAAAGTTTGAGGTCCGGTATAATATATACAGAGTTGTATATGTTCCTAAGTACTTACGCCGGTACCAGTTACATGACGATTGAATCTCTATACTTATCAATAGTGTGATGACAAAACCTATCATTTCAGCTGTGCTGAGTTGATATGACATTATTGGCATTCCTTTGCTTCTGTTTTAAACATCATGATGTATTTAGTAATTATACCACCCTGGCAGTGTAAAGTTGGACATGAATGTTGTATGTTCGTCCAAAAATATCAATATCGTCCCTGTCTGATTGACAGTAATGTATTTTTAGAAGAGGAAATCGGCAAGATCAGCTTATCTATCAATCACACGGCCTACAAAGGCGTGACCCGTGATGTTATGATGAGCTAAATCTACTACTGCCTTTTGTTGCGGGTGATGAATGCCAGCGCCCTATTGTGCTAGTGTTTATGTATCAATCATTATATAGGTTATCATACCGAAGTCATCTTGAGACATCGCACCTTCCTGAAAGGATCACATGACCCGCAGAAGCCCGGGTCAGGTAGATTTGGAAACTGTCATGTGCGTTCGAACTATCGGAGATGAAATCTTGGCCATGTGTATGACAGTATCATCGTTATATCCATTGACGTCCAGACGGTTTGTTGTCATTGCTCGTGGCTGGGAGTTGGTCAAGGTAGAGCCGTCTCGGACACGCACCGTACACATGTTTATAAAATACGATTCCAAAACGTATGTGAAAATACCACACAAAACATCTCGTTAGCAGATAAGTTTCCTGCTCGAGGTCACGGAAAGGGCATATTAAGATCTAATACTGAGCCAGTTATTAGGCCCACTTACCTCCCTAATCTTACAATGTTCGTCAACAATATTCACTTTTTTAAAGGTAAATTTTGACATGATTGCTGATTTTGATTTAAATATTCTGTCATTTTTTGACAAGGTTTGTTTTGACTGTATTTTTGTTTTTGTGACATATTGTTTACTGTTTTCACTGTCAAATATGATTGCGTTTATATATTGGATTTAGAAAGTCATAAACGTCAGCGAGTACACATTTACGTCAGCTATTGTCAAGTCATAAACATGATACGTGGTGTGGTGCGTGACCGCAAAAGCATCAGTTCAAACTCATTAACCGACTTACCAACAGATTGATAACTTTCACTTTCACTTTTATAGATTATTACCTGCCAATTTAATTTCCATACCAGACTATCGATTGACGTCGCAAAAGAATAAACCAAGGGCCTAAACAAATTGATATTTTCTTTTCGGAGCATTATTAGTCATTTGAGAAGTAAAACGGCGTCTTAGTGCGAACGACTGATACAATGTTGAGATCTTATAGAATCGGTGTCATCTGCTAAGCAATAATTGCAATAACAACCGTCTCTTGTGTTTTCAATGACGAACCAGTCGCATTGCGATGATGCTCAAGGCATTGGAGACTAAAGCAAACCTGATCTGCCATTGCCCATATCAATGCTTTGGTTCTTCTCTCGATCATCTACATAGTTGAGGTAAACTATGGTGTTTATACTGTGTACACTTGGATAGTATGTTCCCGAGAAAGAATCTCCAGCAAAATCAGAAATCCTGCGAATGACTTTCTCGCGTCCAAACGAAAATCAAAGAGGTTGGAGCAGCTCCCTGAGGCGCTCACCTCTTCAGAGGTTCGTCATGATCAGTGGATGAGTGGTAAAATACCCATGAACATTAACAATGAACATTAACAATAAATCAGCTGATTATGATAATGAAAATATGTAATTTCACCGCTTAAAAGGTTCTGCAGGATTATATAATAGCACATACATACGCGTCTGTCCTTCAAGGGGCAAATATCGTCTATGTAATGTGCACTTCATATAAAAATGTGACCTAGTTTTCCTTTACCTCAATTTAAACCATAGGGCGTCGACTAAATACATGTTTATTTAATAAACATAAATGTATATACTATAACAGTAGTAAAAATTATCGGGAAAAAAGTCAAATTAACTCGTCTTAAGTACTTAATCTCTTGTTGTGGATCTTCAGGCTGTTCATTCAAAGGGACTTATGACGTTAAATAAAATCTGGTAATACTTCCACATGATAACAATTGGACAACTATTCTCACACGAACTGTATATAATAGTGTCGTTGACATTTAGTTATTATTATATTATACTTATCAACAAATAAACTAGATTACCACTGAACAATCAGAATGTGTGAAGTTTCTCACTTACGTGTTAAAACCAATAAATGACACAATAAGATTTTTTTTTCATAAGACAAGTTTTGTTGGGATATTGCTTGACATGTAGGCCGAGTCACGTCCCTGTAGGGGCCACTTGTTTCCAGATCTAATTGTAGTGTGATATTCTGACGTGCTTGGTTGTTGTATAGGTAGTTTGATAAAAGCCGACAACTGGCACTTGTCAGGGTATATTCTAATAATTTCCATTACATCAATTCCGGAATTAATTTAGAATTACTCCGAAGCAAAACCATACGACACATTCAACTGATTAGAAATCTGTGTTCCTGTGATACTGATAAGTTAGTGTTTATATTCTGATAAGGAACATTTAATAAATAAATCACTTTCAATCCTGTGTCGGACTCTTGTAAACACCAGCAGCAGTATCAAGCCCGCCCGGGTCTCGGGTCTGTGTCAGTCGGTGGCATTTTGATTAGAGGTTGATTAGAGCCCATCTCGGTGTGCCAGTCGAACGCATCACAACAAGCTTCTAAAGAGCGTCATGCAACTAAGCGTAAAAGTGACCAGGACGTTACCGGTGAACCGTGAACATCGAATTACGCTCGTGACGATAGACTGTGTGCACTTCAAACATCTTTAGTAGCATCAATATAAAAATGTAGGAAATAGAGGGCCTGCACAGTATCGAAGTTCATATAACACTTTATCGTATTAAACAT
The DNA here is from genome assembly GCF_002113885.1 of Mizuhopecten yessoensis. Lineage (NCBI taxonomy): Eukaryota > Metazoa > Mollusca > Bivalvia > Pectinida > Pectinidae > Mizuhopecten > Mizuhopecten yessoensis. Next base: position 582,791 of record NW_018408885.1, read on the forward strand.
ATGTAATTCATGTATACATAAAATCGGTAACTAGTTTTGGCAATACTAACAATGATCATGATGTCCGTAGTTGAAACGTGTGATTAGAAGAAACATCACATTTAATGCCTAAGTCAATACATTGTACTCCTTTAAGAGACACTGGTACAGCCCCAATGCCACACATTGGGTTTACAATATTTAGAACCATACAATGTAGCACTATATGCCATGTAATCTGGCATCAGTGACATGTACATATTTACATTGAATGACCTGTACAAATAATACATTTTTTCTGCTTGGGCCTGCAATGTGGTACTACGTATGAAACATACTATGTGTCATCTAAAAATATACAAAGTCGTACTATAGACATACATGTACAATGTAATACGAATACCATACAATATGGTACCATTGGTGTTGAAATACGAACATGCAATGTGTGAATATAGACATATAATGTGTTACTATAGACATATATACATGTACAATGTGTTACTATAGACATACATACATGTACAATGGGTTACTATAGACATACAGACATGTACAATGTGTTACTATAGATTTACATACATGTACAATGTTTTACTATAGACATACATACATGTGCCATGTGTTACTATAGACATACATACATCTACAATGTGGTACTATAGACATACATACATGTGCCATGTGTTACTATAGACATACCTACATGTACAATGTGTTACTATAGATTTACATACATGTACAATGTGGTACTATAGACATACATACATGTGCCATGTGTTACTATAGACATACCTACATGTACAATGTGTTACTATAGACACAGATACATGTACAATGTGTTACTATACACACAAATAGATGTATAATGTGTTAATATAGACATACATACATGTACAATCTGTCACTATAGACATACATACATGTACTATGTGTTACTATAGACATACATAAATGTACAATGTGTTACTGTAGACATACATACATGTACAATGTATTACTATAGACATACACACATCTACAATGTGTTACTATAGACGTACACACATGTACAATGTGTTACTATAGTCATACATACATGTACAATGTGTCACTATCGACATATATACATGTACAATGTGTCACTATCGACATATATACATGTACAATGTGTCACTATAGACATATATACATGTACAATGTGTTTCTATAGACATACATACATGTACATTGTGTCACTATAGACATACATACATGTACAAGGTGTTACTATAGACATACATACATGTACAATGTGTTACTATAGATTTACATACATGTACAATGTGTTACTATAGACATACATACATCTACAATGTGTTACTATAGACATATATACATGTACAATGTGTTACTATAGACATGTATACATGTACAATGTGTTACTATAGACATAAATACATGTACAATGTGTTACTATAGACACACATACATGTACAATGAGTTACTATAGACATACATGTACAATGTGTTACTATAGTCATACATACATGTACAATGTGTCACTATAGACATATATACATGTACAATGTGTCACTATAGACATACATACATGTACAATGTATTACGATAGACATACATACATCTTAAATGTGTTACTAGAGACATACATACATGTACAATGTGTTACTATAGACATACATACATCTTAAATGTGTTACTATAGACATACATACATGTACAATGTGTTACTATAGACATACATACATGTACAATGTATGTATGTCTATAGTAACAAGTTGTACATGTACGTGTGTCTATAGTAACACATTGTACATGTATGCATGTCTATAGTAACACATTGTACATGTATGTATGCCTATAGTAACACATTGTACATGTATATATGTCTATAGTGACACATTGTATATGTATGTATGTCTATAGTAACACATTGTACATGTATGTGTTACTATAGACACACATACATGTACAACGTGTTACTATAGACATATATACATGTACAATGAGTTACTATAGACACACATACATGTACAATGTGGTACTATAGACATACATACATGTACAATGTGTCACTATAGACATATATACATGTAAAATGTGTCACTATAGACATATATACATGTACAATGTGTTACTATCGACATACATACATGTACAATGTGTTACTATAGATTTACATACATGTACAATGTGTTACTATAGACACACATACATGTACAACGTGTTACTATAGACATATATACATGTACAATGTGTAACTATAGACATATATACATGTACAATGGGTTACTATAGACATATATACATGTACAATGTGTTACTATAGACACACATACATGTACAATGTGTTACTATAGACATACATACATGTACAATGTGTTACTATAGACACACATACATGTACAACTTGTTACTATAGACATACATACATGTACAATGTGTTTCTACACAAAACGTACAACCACATAATGAGGTATCTGTCTCATGAACGTGCAATATGATGCTGTATATTCGAATTGGTCACATTTCTTAAACTTTATTCGTGATATGGCCTGGCTCGAGTAGATAATACCACATTTTTTCAAGTAATGAATATATGTCTATCATAGGTCTATGTAATTCGATATAGATGCATCATCATTTTCGATTCAAAGTACAATGGGCAAATGCTTCCTGAGTGGCGTTGAAATTCAGCGTGGCATTTACAGTAATATTTGATATTTTACCAGACCATGAAGCTCAAAACACCTTGATTGTGCAGCATGCATCGGATATAGCCTACAATGAAAATTGTAGCTCATATTTATTTCCTTTTATTTTTATAATTGAGCATGAAATAATTATACGTATGCCCTCATCATACAAACCTGCTACGTGAATGCCCACCAGCCTGTATGGCAACAGTCAACGTGTACATCGACAAACTACCTTTGTCGAGCTAATTTTGATACAAACGACATGGCTGCATCTGTGACATGTATTTTAGGAGTCAATTACTGTTTATCAGGTCCGCGTGTGTATTGTGGCCATATTGCCCGCTTTCTCCTTGTTCGCGGACTCAAAACACTCATACTTGTCAGCTTAACGTACAGACACATTACTTCTTCAATCCATGCAATATTTCTTTATAATCAATGTCTGCAAAATTTTGACGCATAAATAATTAAATATGATCATTGTTTTATTTATAGTATAATAAAATAAAATACATTTTTTTTTTATAAAATTGGAAGTTAGATACTTTCCAGTGAAAAGAATAATCATGTGTGAAGCTATCCATGCTCCCAACTATTAAGGTTCGGTGCATTCGATACCGAGTGCTCCAAACTCTCGCACCATCTTGACCTGCACTTTATTCAGCATAAAATCGGAGATAATTGCAGGTTAAGGCTGTGCCGGTATCTCAGAAACGCCAATTAGACCGACATGTTGTTTTCCTCACGTGATTTACATGGCTGTATTGTTGTAGTAGGGCCCACGTGAAAGCATGCCGCGCGTGTAGGGGGACTAGATTACGGTCGAGATTAATCATAATTAATGGACAGAGGCTGATTGACTTACTACGAAAATCTGTTCGTTTTAATTAGCTCTTCCTTAACAAAATATCCAGATACACATGTGTGTAATACATCAACATTGAATTATTCTATTAATTTCATACTGAGGTAAACAGCGCGTAACTAACATATCGGATTCGAACCACTAATCTCAATTAATGGACCTTTCGCCATTTGCAAGTTCTGACCGTATCTGGTATTACGTACAACCATGTATCTAATATATACTCATTACGCGTTACGTAATTAAACACCTATTAGGGGACAGATTTCATCAGCATTTCGAATTCATTTCACCATCATATCAGTTTCACCTCCCATGCGGAGACGATAGTTGAGGGTAGTACTGACATTCCGGGAGATATGACGCCGGTTAGGGATCCATATCTAGTGTTAACTCCATAGCTTTGACTGTAAACATGGGTTTCTCAGTAGATCTAGCTGCCCCGAACCTTCCAATTAGTGAATTTATGTTGAATTAATGGCCAGGTTTCGTGACAAACTATGAACATCCGTTCACGGTGACTGGGTTTCTACGTCTAACGAGGCAGCGCAACAACGACAGCGATGATTTTGACGATAACAGATTCGACGATAAAAGTGCCCAAAGAAATGAATGCATGTCAGTCGTATATATGTACGTATGTGTATTGTTAGGAAACATCAACTATGCTGAGTTATTTATGAAAGCGACAGGTGTTTTGTTGGCAGTTTTGGGAACGCACAGTTTCTCTTTGCTGACGGACAAGGTCAGCGTGACCGCTACTGGGCGTGATAATAAAATAAAATACATACGTGTACGTGTACGTGTACGTGTACGTGTACGTCCGACACATGTCCTAACTAAAAACAACTATGTAACAGAAGAATGTCTTTCTTCCGCACGAATTAATTACTCACATTTACTTTGATGTTTAATATTCATATAAATGCTCCAACGGAATGAAAGCATGTCAATATAAATCAGTCACAAATGATCATAATGTGCTTACTGTAAGATACGATCGTACAGGTACAGATGTATCTCGGTAGCGTCAATCTGGGACTACTTTCACGAACTCCCGATCTGAAGGTCTCCCAGGGTCAAAATACAAATTCGAACAATCAAACGTATTATATTCCAGCTACTGTTGACAATATCTTGTAATATCGCATCTGTCATCCCCAAACCAAATTAAACACCATTATCATAAACAGACTGTTTGAAAATTCATTGGCCTAGTTATGAATATACAAATGAAAGAGAGAGGAAATGCTTAAATGAATACAAATAGGGGGGAAAACATGTATTTAGTAAACTGCTCGTCAAATAATATTTTGATTGTTTCCTGGTATGAAACGGTTTAATTTTAATTTCAATTTTATTACTGTTGACCTGACGACCCATCAGCCAAGAAAGCATGCTACAGCTGACTACACCACAGCTAATGAGATCAGATTGTATACTTAGTACAGACGTTCATTATTTAATATGGTTTGGGCACCGCGGACAACCAAGTGATTTGGGAAAACCCTACTTGCAAGGCACTCGCGCCCAGAATACCAATTGATGAGTAAAATGACGCTATTTTGGGGAAAATTTTAAATAAAATCATCGTATAATATCTATGTTGTTTATTCAATGCATACTTACTTCATTACCATGAAATGTGAATTTACCAAGCAAATAAAAAAATCTTTTTTGGACAGCAATTGTATGTGAGTTAAATGTTCATGTTTACACGGGAAGTAAAATGTTTTACAAAAAAGGTCGATGAAAAAGAGGAAATACTGACTGTGATGGCAATTGAGTTTTTTTTTTTTTTTTTACCTCTTGACCGAAATAGTTATAGTTTTAGAGTTACTTCCCCTCTACCGAGAAGAATTGTGTCTAAATACCCATACGATCGGGTCAATAGCATAAAATGCGATGCAGTTTTTATTAGTGGACATGGTTTTCAATAGTCTGAAATTACATGTATTTGTATGTATTATTGTAGCTGACCAGCCGACTTATATCGCCGTTTGCAACGTTCTCCATTGAATACATAGCATACAAAACACTACTTCAAATTCTGCAAGCTGTATTTGCCCGGTACAGTATTGAGTTTTTGACGTCCGATACTATATAGACCGTTGTCAGTATTACGTTTGCTACTCGTGCATACGACAAAGCCGGGACTGCACGCCGTGTTGCAGCTAACATCATAATTATGTTCTCTCTAACCCTGTAGTGGTCTTGTGAAGTGTGATTTGATAAGTGTATCTTTATAAAGTGGATATTCATGATCGGAATCCGAACCTAGGATTTATAGTGTATCAAATTTGTCATCAAATTACAATCATGAATAACCGGCGGTATGAGTATGAATGCTACTGGATGAGAAATGAGCAAATAAGGTTTCTAAATTGACGGACGTTACAAAGAGGGGCTATAACCAAACCCTGTAAAGGGTCGACTGACAATGGCGGCGGATAATGGACAGCAGATTCTGATATCTTATCAACTTCCAATGAAAGGGACGCTGGGTGTTATTAAACCTATATTCGAGCCCCAGTTTGGGGATTATCTTCTGATCTGATACCTGTATTCACGCTTTTTTCTGTAATGTAAATATGTAGTCTTCTCCTACCCTCAATAGTCCCTACTTAAGACTCGTTTCGTGTTGTGGACACGTGTGTATTAAGAAACACCAGAACTTATTGGAAACGAAGAGATTATACTTCCAATATCCAACTAACCCTTTTTTAAGTTGTCACTACTCTCGGATTTAGACAAGGAGATCCTTTACGTCCCTTCTGATCTCTGTGGCTTCTCAATTAACTTTTTGGTAATAGTAAAATATCGCTCTTTTATACAACTTACAGCATTACACCTGCTTTAAGGAGGTTTTTTCCTCTTGATTTACATATTCATTTTCAAACCCTTTTATACTGATCCAGACGAAAGATTCAGAATTCACAGCAACTGATGAGCGAACTCCATGTATGTACATGTACATATACATTATGAATTTACAGCGGATAACGAACTATCAAATATGTGTATCAACTGTTAATTAACTTGTGTGTTATCAAGTGTTCATTATTAACTTTTGTGTTATCACGTGTTTATTAAGTCACCTAAACGAAATTTGAGAACTTATTGTTTTTACCCATTTCTTCTTCTTCTTCTTAAAATTCTTAAATTCTTAAAACTCACCGTGTTTTGATAGTTGGTAGGCATGCGTAGATGTTCAATACACCTTTTGTTTGGCAACTGAGCATCCAAGATGGCCGCCGCGTCCTCTAAGTGGTCGAAATATAGATTTTGGCCGATTTTGCTCAAATTTGGTATAAATGTATGCATTTACTAACATTATAGTGACCTCAACTAACATCATATACAACTGCATGGTTTAACCATCTTGTTGGAGGGACTTTATGAAATATACATTTTATATAGTGCCCTGTCAAGCTAGAGAAAGCCACTCAGAAGTAGTCATATTCAATACGTTTTTGAAAAAATCTCTGACGCTGCCTTATCAGGCTTTAACTACTTATACTATGCAGCAGGGCTGATTTAATCTCCATGTGTGCAAGGGATGTCTATTTGTTTCTTTCACAATACCTCTGCCAACTACCTGATCACACGAAGTCTCGGATTCTTCCCCCTAATCAAAGTGTTGACATACATGTCTCGTGATATGGTAGTCTATTTCTGACACGTGATATGGTAGTCTATTTCTGACACGTGGTCACTAATAGCATATTCGATACGTCACAGGTTAACGCAGTTCAAATCTTTTCCCCTAAAACAAGTGCAACATATTCACTTTCAAATTCAACGCATTTTCACGCATAGAACTGTAACGAAGCCTGCCAAACTGCACGTTTGAGGTGTAAATTTCGTCGTTTAAGGCCTGATTACCGGGAGCTACGAAGTACATACGTAAGATATACATGTATGTGTTTACGACTGTCAAACCATTCGTTGTAAATTTCTTTCGGTTAATCATCACGCATCCTATTAGATGTCCTGTTTTCAGAGTCGTATTTCACGACTGTAGTCTTTTGTTAAGTTTTGTTTTACTACGTAACAGTGTGATAGAGAGTGAAATTGTAATGGTATACCGCCAGTATAAGGAAACAGGCGCAGGTACATAAGGGTTTAATGACTTTGTTACTGAATTGCGGTATCTGTTTACTGAAATATCGAAGGTGAACTGCTGTATACACCACCCGTGTTGCAAACCACACGTAAACAAAGTTATGATTGGCCAAAAACTTTTGTGACGAAACAATTTTAATACGACTTTTTAATTTCCTGTATATTTCGACAGTGAATTGATTCTAATTTTCTTGGACAAAAAATAAATGCTTCTGTTCAGTTTTGTGTGTATGACATTCCCATAGACCTTAACGGGTTGATCTGAAATTCACACTGCGTGATACATTTCATAAGTGATTTTCTTTTGTGAAATAACAAGCATTGGCTGGGTTTTTTTCAGTCGCGTCAGACCCCTGGAAACACTTCCTTTTTCAGATATAGATACAGTATGTGGAAGGACAATAACAGATTATTTGATATTGGTTATCCATTAACACAGCACGGTATGGAATCTCCTAATGAGATAAATTGTGCAAACGTACCCATATTCGTAACATGCGTCATATACTAAAGTTAGCCGTGTAAACATGTATGTAAAAAATGTATTTCATAAATTGTCATTCCTTTATTCTGTATCTGTCTGTTATTTGTACGTCTTTGTTTTACCAGATTATACGATATATCTATGTCTCGTCTGTAAAATCTATTAATATCATTTACTGCTATAAATATCTATTAACAATTCACAAATGAATTTAAATTTAGCAACTTATTGGCAAAAATATATAATTAAAAACATAGGCCAACAATAGACGAGCCTTGTTGCCCTGTTATTACGGCGCGTGAGGGCGTCGTGACCTTAGGTCGACAATAAACTGTGCTATGTTCTAGTAAACATGTTTATGGATTACGAACATTGGGCTAAAATGAATCGCTTGTTCGTCTCCACCGGCTGTCCGGGATCAAAGACAGTCGAAATCAGCAGATAGCACGCTACGTTTGGCTGTGTGGTCGATACTTCAGACGTGTTCAAGGCATGCTCTTTTGATGACAATATATGATTGAAGCAAATGTTTGCATTTGTATAATTTTGGTACGGTTCCGACCTTTTCGAATTGAATAAAATGTACAACGGTCTTTGCAAATTATAGTGTGACGTTGAATGCCTATGAATAGCCCAATAGCTATATTCTGTTTGTATACCTGGGATGGAATGAGGACAAAAAATGCGGGTGTGTTTGTGTATATAGCCCTACTCTTACTTCGATCCCCTCTCTGGATTGTCTGTGGTAAACATCATACAGACATAGCTTTATTGTTATCATATCTTTCCGTTCCTGACTCGGAATAAACAAACTGCACGTGACTCAATTTGATTGTGACAGGTTTTAGTAAGAAAAGAAATACATATTTTGTACCTGTCCATAAATTATGCTTTTAACATGACATTTGAAACTTTAGGATAGTACATTAATATATGGAAGCTTTCAATTGTCGAACTTTTCAGTAGCTCTCTCCAAAACCTTCTAACATGGCCCTTTGCCTCTCTCTCCTAAACCTTCTAACATGGCCCTTTGCCTCTCTCACCGAAATATTTCATTTCAAAGAATAGCATGCAACCCCCTCATTCGTTCTATTCAAACATCTCTTAGTTATTGATCCCCTCTATTCCCTTCAAAAATATTGTGTCATTGAGAGCTCTTTCTGAACGAACAGCAATCGTTGAGTATTTCCCGTTTTTTGAACATTTTTTTCATATGTATTTGTGACGCCATTTACTTATACATGTACAGTGTACTTACTGGGTCATTTCTTTCTCTGTGTTTCTAGGAACAACGATTAACGCACGCTCCTCTTCTTTTAGATCAACACTTGTCACACCCTAACCATTATGGTCGTTTCTGTACCCTTTCTAACTTCAATAACATTTGCCGTACCCTGATCATTGAAACAAGAATTGTCGCTCTCCTTCTCTGTTTCCCATTAACTAACAGTTGCCTTGATTTCATCTCTTTGTTCGGCCCTAGGTGGAAGGACAGGTCTTATCAAATTAAGAAATAAGTCCTTAGAGTTATCAGCATATAGACACAAAGTTGGCAATGCGAGGTCCTGGCGTCAGATCTATAGCGGATTGTTGTTACATAAACAGGGTTACACGGGTGGAAAGCATCACGAAAGCATCAACGCGTTACTGGACAAACACAATGACGAGACAGTCCACACGGACACCTACTCCGCGGGTACTAATCATCTCGTAGATCACTGCCCGATACGTGCTTTCTGCTTTCGTTAAACGTTGGGCACGTATTGACATTTTGAAAGCTAGTCTTAGAGTATAAATCACGCATGAGCGTCATTACAAACCCAACCTCTCTGTTTTGTTTCTGATTGATTTCAAGCGTTGACATGCCGTGATATGTTACAGTGACCGTCTGATGGCCGCCATGTCACGCACACCCTGGTTTGGAAGCAGGCCGGGTACGGTACCGGCCTTGTAATTTTATAACTCTTTCGTGTGCTCTAACTTACGCGCCATCTGATAAAACTTCTGATAAAGTTTCACTATAACATACAAAGTATATACTCCGGAGACAGGTCACAAAATGATACGTGCATGAACGTCAAAAATACTGATGTTCGTGTGTTTTTGCAGCAGATATGATAACATTTATGAACCTGTTCCATAGCTTGACGAGAATTGTTTATTGTAATGACGTCGGAGTGTAAGTTATAAGCCCAGCACACGTTTATTTTTATTTTTTTATTTTTTTATTTCATCTGTCCTTCTTCGCAACAGCTAGTGTCAGATGTGGAGAATTCCATCTGCCGACCTGAACTGTCAAAACCTGGACATAGAGCACGAGACACGACCAGGTTACATTAATCTGAACATGGGCCAAAGGCAATGCCGTTAGATACATCACCGAGAAGGATGAGAGGACGAGAGGAAAGAGGAGACAGATATCTACGCGTGTAGTGAAGGGAACAGAGATCAGGGTTTACTTGCTGTGTCGTTGATCAGGAAACACAGCAGAAACGTCCGAATCCTTAGGAGTCCCACATGGTCGCTTCCTACAATGATATCTGATGTCACCAGATCTGCGGAGGTACATTTCTCGTGAGAAGAGTAGATCACGAAATGCATAGATATCGTGTGTATCCACTTTCAGGCACACATATGCATGTCGATATTAACAGCTCATTTGGGGTTTAATTAAGTGTGTTAGTATTCGCTGAAAAAATATTGATAGAAATTAATATGTTATAGTGGGTACGTCTGTATAATCCGAAATATGACGTTCTGGTTTGGATACAATGTATCGAATCATTATCAAAGACACGTCAATAAATGTGACACACGGTGGTAGCTATTCATTATTTATATGTCCTTAGAAGGCCAGATATCGAGAAAAATTACACCGTCATAGTGAGAAACCGAAAATAGATCATACAAATACGATTTATTTCAGCCAAAAACAGATTTAACATCTTATTATGTCAAGGACATATCAAATAAGAAAACGGAAGTGAATACATCGGTTGTTCACAGTTTAATGAAGCAAAGATTTAAATTGATTATGACGGATTGCGGGACACCCGTGGACAATACCGGTATGTGTGGACAGTGGTTTAGTGTTACTGAGACAGCGTCCGTCTGATGTCACACCTGTGGCGGGAGAAAGGTGACCGTTGAACCCAATGACGGCGGTCACTGGGCCGAAGCTGACATATCACATAGCACGTGCCAATTGGATTGACTACGTGTTTTCTCACTTAAAGAACGCTTGTATGGCTCTCTTTGAACGTGTCCATCTGATATTGTCTGCAATAATCTACCAGTCTATCCTGGACTGGAAAAAGACCATCAGATCCATGATTTTGTATCAATTGGCTGTTTCAATTGTAACTCCGTCTTAAATGTAGTGCATTAGGGGTTTTTTTCCAAAAAGAAATTTGAATGAACTATTTAGTTATCTTTAATAGATATCTATGTATAAGGAAAGGATCAAACCAATGAAGCTCTATACATTTATGGGTTGTCTGAGCGGGAATTCGACAACCTAATTTGGCACAGAAATTCCATGTCATTTACAAGAAGTACTTAAAAGAGACATGGCGAGAGCAAACTTAACATATGACTATTCATTTATTAAAGAATAGTGAATACCGAATCATAATCAAAACAGTTATTCAAACTCAAAATTGATGAATCTAGGGCAAATTAATAGTATTGGAAAGATTTACAGAGAGATCCCTGACACGGTACAGGGATAAAAAGAGCACTTGTTCTGGAAGGGTGAGTGTCTACTGTCGACCCGCAACTTTTAAACAAAGGTCAAATCTATGCAATGCCATGTTCTCAAAGACCCGGGGCAGTGACAACGAAATCAAAAGACACAGAAAATGGAAAGAAAAAGTCAATGTTTCCCAATGAAATCGTGATTGCAACTACAAAACTTGCCCGACGTCTTTATCGACATGCATCTCTGGAAACCTTATCGGTCAGCAATTGGCACAAATTACGGAAATAATGATATTAGGTGCAAGCCTGCCGTGAACATCAACAGCAACATATAAACATCGTAGTTGATTGATTAAGAGATGTTACTGTACATGTGAAGAAAGGAGACTTTCACGGTTAGAACATCGAAACCATCACGTGCATCATATTGCTTATTAGAGAGTCGTCCCTGATGGTCATGTTGTAAGTGAAGGTAGAGGTAAGCGGATGTAGAAATGGCTGTAAACCGCCATTGACAATAAATTTCTTATTATTTATTTGAAGGTGATACATCGTCAATATACCTGTAAATGAAATAGGAGGACTTGGGAAGGTCGCTGTTACCTGTTCTGATCCGATTGACCAATTGGAATGCCTACCGTTTGCTAAACCATCTTGTTTTCAAACTTACAAAAATAGTATCCACTGGGAATTCAGTCATTCTCACGATTTCATCCTCGGCACATTTATATCTCTTCTTGGTCTTACTCGTGTTTTTGCATGAAATATGCTCAAACTCATTCTCATCCCTATGTAAAAGGAAGCTCCCATAATAGAACGAACACGTTGTTTGAGTTTAATAAGAGGTCTGGTAGTGTACAGTGTGTAAACTATTGCGCAACTTCTCTGAGGAAGGATGTGTGCTTTTTACGGCATATTGTCTATTGATTTAATTTCAAGTGAACCACGGTTAATCACACTTACTTTTTGGGTTACGCACTGATTTGACATTGATTGTATAGAATGTTACGCTTTTTGTGTGTTCAAAACTTTATCAGAAATATAGATTAAGTTATGTTGTTCATTATAACTACTCTGTTTGCTTTTAAGCGAACACTTATGCCTTAATTGTCATACTTTCCAACATATACTGTTGCTTTCTGTATATAAGGTTAAATCTCCAATGATCACCTTCACACCTGACCGTTTAGACAGCGCAGCTCCGTGAAATTAGGTACGGTAACCTAGTTCTTTTGATAGGGTTAGTGATTGGATTTTATCATGTGGGTTAATGATATTCCGCAATGAAAGTGTCTATATGGACTAGGTCAGACCATTTACACAATCTACAAGTTAACCATTACTATCTAATAGCTGTAAGGACTAGGCTTTATGTAGAATTACTAATAGAAAACAGTGTGAGAGTTGAATGTCCGCTTAATATTCACCATTCGTGTCTAATTTGAGCTCTTAAACGTTTTTAATTCATGTTGGATTTCTAAAATTGAACTATTCATTACTGTTTATTGTTACTCGTATCGAAATTGCTCAATATAGAATCCATAATAGATCCTTACAGATGAAACGTTAACCTCATTTCCTATACATTAGCCACTGTGACCATCACGGTCCACTGCATCCGCACATACGATTTCTGGACCCCAACGGAGCGTCCAATACTGAGCTTTCATTCACCGAGTTTATTTCTCTTCCAGATGAATGGTGAAAATGAAACGGATTATGGCGCCTCCTGTTGGGGAAACCCGGACCTTGACAGTGAAACTGACATGATTTAAAATCAACAGCGAGCATTTATATAACTGGCCTTAAAGGCCGTGTGTACACGCGAAGAAATCACCTGACCTCTAGCACATATTTAAAACAAAATCAATCATTTAGAAAATCGATTATTGATTTGAAATACGATAAATTTCTCTCTCCACCTTAACATGCAACACTGCTACACAGCAGTGATAAATAATAGTATTCTTCTGACGTTTCTGGTTACAATATCCAAAATGGTCACAAACCGGAAAACAATCATTTCATTTTCAAAGATTGGCATCTTAAATACATATCTTTTTTTGCTCCGTGTGGTTGTTAAAAAACAAGAAATGAATCTTAGTAAATGGCTTAGTTTAGAAAAGTGCCCCGTGTAATAGAGCACAATCAGTAACTGATACGTCAGCGATTGACTTTATAAAGTAGTGAGACATGCACCATTCAATTATATCTAATCAATACATGACGAAAAATAATTCCACATAACATAATGAAATGGTTGCATTATTACGAAATGGAAAATCATAATAAACTCAATTATAGAAATGACACCATTATCTTCTGATTAGACGGATTTAAAACCATTAAAATGAAAATTATTCGTGGGAAATTTATCTGATTCAGTTTTGAGTTTTGTTTCCAGTGCATTGTTCGATTTGATCTAGCTTTCTAACACATTCTTATGCATAAATAAGGTTTCTTAAACCACTTAAACTTTTTTAACTTGAATTCGATAATTAAATGGGGTTTTAAAGTCCCGCATGCTCATGGCTTCGGACTAATATCTTTTCTGTAAAGTCAATATTTGTCAAATTAACTACTTGAAAGAAATCTGTTCTTTTCTTACCAAACTACTAGCGATCATTGAAGGGTTGTAATTTGCTCCCCAAACCTGTGACTAATACCGCTTTACAGATCATGCGGTCGTTCGGGTACAATGCTACAATTAAAACCGCAATTAAGATAGCTATACCCTTGATAGGGCAATTAACGTGTCGCACCTGCTGGACTGTTGACAATTTACCTGTAATAACGTGTATACAAATAAAGCTACGTGAACAAGTATTTAGGTAAGTCAATCATGGTCTCGACGATCTTATTCCAAATCGGTATACACTAGCTTAGGTATCAGAGGGGTTCGCCAGGCCAAAGAGCCTACATGTAGTTATACAATCTAAAAATGTTCAATGAGTGGTCTTTTTTGAAAGGGTCGGGTCCTTTAATCTTTTGATGAGTCCAGTGGGTCTATCTAAATCTGGTAACTTGGCTGTCGTCCATAGTTTACGACTATCGTTGCACTTACAACGATTTATGATCGTTTTGTCATCTTACCGGGTACCTACAGGCATAATACGAAAACAGAACACTGCAATGGAGGAATTGTCACCTGGTTTTTGACACAAGTCATTAAGGGTCCTACGTCATGCACCGAACATGGGTTTTGTGTAGTAGCAGTGCTGGCGGTTTATCATTTATCTGCCCTTACTTCAAACAGGTTCTCTTCTTTGGTGTCGCGATGTCAAAGGGCCATGCTAATGTGGCATTTAAAAACAGCTTGTTTATTGTTTTAACAGATTTGTTTTCGCCATGATAATGCGTGTTGATGTGGCGATACGGCACGTGTTTCTCACGAGTACCGCGGGTACTGGGCGCACGTGAAGGGGACTCAGTTGTCTCACCCCGTGGGGTAAATATACACACAATGATGTGCTACCTTCAATACATAGCAATTGTCCACAGATAGACTTCAAACAGACGTAGCTAAACAGAAATCCATGGTTTGTGTGGATGCCAGAACATTCCAGATATCACAATGTCGATTGTATGCCGTGAAGAGGTCTTTGCAAATGATAATCATTATCTGCTCGTGTCATATTAAAAGTGTCGGATACAACATTTACCTTTTCGTATAAACAATTTACCGGTACCATATTTATATATATATGCCACTGTTGACTGCAGGCAATCCAAACATATCATTTAAACTAGCGTAACGTTTTTTGTTGTCCTAAATTTGGAAGCCGCTTCGTTTTGATGTGACAAGTCATGCTTAAAATATATCCTTAGAACGGCCAATTGATGACACCACAAGTCGTTCAGTTTCATGTTACCATTGCAACTAATATTGTTTTAATGATTAACGATATAATAATCACATGACCACGTGTTAATGTCCTAATTTCTTATATTTCCTGACGATTTTAATAGTACTTATATATGAAACAAACATGTAAAATTTCCAAAAGAGATATGTGATACGAAACATTTGGAAGTATTAACGTACAATAGCGAAAGACCGCCGAAACCTTATCGAAAGGTCTTCGCTATTTCACACTTGTACATCATATCTTACAACGGAATAGATACCAACCGAATTACAATGTTACCAATTATGGAATAAGCTCACTTCAAACATCTGTGTCTATGACATGTGTTACGCTATGTACGAATGATCTACACGTCTGTCCACGTGCACCTGTTGGTCCCTGATTACGCTGGTGTTCGATACCTATTGCTTGTCCTATGATATGACTGACACTAATATGACACACGATTGTCTTTCTATACTCGACCTACCATTTCTACTACTTATGTTTACGTTACATTTCAGTTTGGACGTTAATATAACTGATAAGGATCTGGATATATCTAACATTAACAGGCTCGGTGCAGAGGGAAATGGGAATACAATTATGCCTGAATGCGCCGGGACATATCGGTGTACAAACAGCGTTTTCCCAGACATCCTATCTACTACCTGCAGAAAAGAACAATAGGTATTGCATTATTTACGGACAGCTAGCGTGTGGCCTCGGCGACATCCATTGTCCCTGTTAGGTGTAATAAACTTTCTGTTATGTTGTTTTGCAATGACACCAGAATGGGACACACCTCTAAATATGCAATTTAAAATGTCTGTTTTGTTGGAGAAAAAAATAAATGTTTTGTAAGTAATTTTCGATGAGCATTTCTCAAGTTTTGTTTTAATTTGAATGCAAAAGGACAAACAATGTTGGGGTGTAGTTCCTACACGTAGGTTTGACAATTTTTCTGTATTGTCTACAAACTCCATCATTTCCTGTGACAGACATCGGAATTCAATCAATACAATTCTTCTGTAATTTTTTATATTTTGGTTGACAGATTTGTCTGATATGGTTGCATGTCTGAACAATACGAGCGTGCATGTACGCGTCATAGTTATAAGATAATGAAAAATCATCAGGGCGCACCTGGGTTAGTCGGTGTTACTAAGGCGTGTTCGTATCGATACAGTGCTGGTGGTGTACGTCCGTTCGTATGGCGAGTTTGTTCTGGTTAACCTTTAGTATTCTATGACTTTAGCCCTCAGAGTGGATCGTATTAACACAAAAAACGTCAAGCTATTGTCTCGGGACCCTAGACTGTGGTAGGTCTATCACAAATCACGATCTCCTTGTCTTTTTAATGATCTTTGTTAGTCGACTTGGAAGACTTGCCAGCAATAGAACATGGATTTAACAGTTTCAGTAAAAGCCTTTTGACTGTTTTACATATCGGTATGGTAAAGCCCACAGCGGAGTTCCTTAATGGGTCAAAGGACTTCATTGGTATCTCGTCCCATAGATAACACACACCCAGATTGTTCCTTTCGGAAGGGCGATTAGTTAATGGCGCATTATCAGGAAAATCACGTCACAGTTAATTGAACAGATCACCGTAAATATATCCAACAACTTAAAAATACATATGATGACGAAATATCGTACGTTCTGCGCCCACGTGCGGGAAATAACGACATCTCTGATTGGCGAGTTGTCTTTCCAAGAGGTGGCACCACGGGGCGTGGCGTGAGGTTTGGCTAAATTCAAAGGTTTGTAAATAATCTCACACCCCCATTAGATATACGATTTGAGTCTCTTCCAAATATGACCGTCCTAGTACATCGTAACGATTACCGAACCTGTTCGGCTGAAGGCGTATCATGTGATACCTGATAATAGCCTTTGAGAAGTATTGAGATGTAGACTATGTGCATACGAGACGTTTCGTGGTACGGGGCTATGTATAAATACATGCAGTGTGGGCTACCGCTGTTTTCGTGTAGGGTGTAGCGTGAAATGGTCCCTCCACCCCCTTTAAAAAAAAGCAATGACGTAGACGACCTTTGTTTCTGTAAAACTAATTATAAACATATTTTGGTGACTTCTTTGTTTCCTTATTACTTGGCAGTGATTTGCACATCTTTTATACCGTGGATCATATTTTTAAATTGTACTGACTGACTTGGGTTTTTAAATGACTAGTTTGTTTTGTTGATACCATACTCAAGTACAAATGTATACTGTTTAGCGGAAGACACTTTTGGAATATTTTCAATGCTTTTTAGCTTCATTTAAAATAGCTAGGGATAAAACTAGATAATCTGTATATAAATCACAATTCAAATTGTTTTTAGTAAACGCCGGAACGCTAGAATTTGATACTTCATCATTATGGTAAGATACAGTTTGAGACTACTCAATATGCTGCAGTCATGACGTAAAATTTTGAAATCCAAAGAATAGTATTGATGTCTTAGATCTCGAAACATTGCCAAATAAAGACAAAGGAAATATTATAATATGTTGCTGCATCTTATTTTACTTCGTGTATTGCTTTAAGCCAATGAAAGTTACAAACAAGGTCACATAATACGTACATTTCCTTTGGGGTACCCCAATGTGGTAGATTCTTACGACAATAACGTTGCTTAGTACGGTTTGCAAGATGTAATACCGGACCGATGTCCACACATATAACGACATTTATATTATTGGCCTTAGAAGACTGATAACAAAACCGCTCTCCTTGAGGGGACAAATAAAACGATTTGTACCACAGCATTCGTCAAGCCAAACGTTGGATGTGTAATGCGCTAATATCGCCTGTAATATGTTCCGTTACGAACGATACCATAATGTGTGTTCACGTGTATTTTATAATCGATTGGTTCCCAACAATAGTCTCAGCAGTTCGGCAGGAGGTAAAACTATCAATTGAGATCCATGTCACGAAAGTTTAATTTTGAATTAAAACGTGAAATATAAAATTAAATGTTTTTTATCATATATAAATTTCTGATTCTCATTTAGCAACAGGTGTTAAAGATGGTGTACTTGAATATATAATCCGCATCAATTTATCTATTTTGAAAGATGTTTGTTCATGCGCAAACTTATTGAAACTTATTCAAATATGCGAAAATTATTATGCCATGAAATATAGAAAATCTCTCAGCAATTCATAAGACATTAACATTTTGCATTTGGTAGAATGTATATTTTCAACATTGCATTGAATTTATTCAAATGTTTACTCGTAGGGAGAAATCCTTGGCTATGACAAGAAGTCACGTTCGTATTGTAATACTCTGGCCTTTGAAGTTGCCGACCCATTGTACAGCCTTAAGATATGTTCGGGTCGTATGTCATGTTAACGTGGTTGTGCCTTCTAACCTTATCTATTGTGAGATTCTATAATAAAGGCAGCCTGTTATCATATCTGCTTTTATGGAAATATGTGTTTCAATATTTGATAATGAAAATGTCACAATTATTTCTACGTTTATTTTAATAGCAGTTCCGCTGTGCACAGGTGCGTGCGTTTAACCGCTGACATCCACGTATTCGGGGGGCCAGCGTAGATCCATACCATTGTCAACCTAAGGCCGGCTCTCTTCCTTTTTAAACCCTTGGCTTTACTTCGTATCAATACCGCTGATTGTTAATGATTGATCGTCAACGACAGCTTCATATCAAAGGACGTGATCACTGAGGAGTATCCCTACCGTAATCAACAGCTACATATATATACACCTGTGCTTCCTAAGTTTGCTGTAGTGCTTTGTGTATTGGTACAATGCCATGACTCAAACACGGCCGAATTCGAGTGATTGGGTATCGATTTGGTATCGATCAGTCCTCTGTACTTGATGGCGTTAGCGATAGACTCACCGACTTGTCTAAATAATAAGAACATAAATCATGAAATATTTGATTTACCTCCCCTAGACTAGAAAGCATTCGAAATGTTCCTCGGTATCAAGAACAAGGTAGCCGTGCATGCTTCTAATGGAAGAAATTACTGCCACAGACTTAGTCACAGGGACCTCACGCATTGGCTGTTATAGCAAAAGTATTATTAATATATGCATTAGTGTATCAAATTGTCTGGGTCCTGTGCACAGGGTGACTTGTGTTGTTTTGTTGTTTGTCCATATAAGTGGCTAAACAGCTTACAAACTGATTCCATAGCGAGCTGAAATAATTGTAAATCTCTCCCGTTGTTATCTATTCCCATAGAAAAGCTTCCTTAACTCCGCTGAGGGCATATTATCTTTCAACATTAAAATTATCAAAGTAGCGGCCATTGTTGATACGTACCCACATACTTGTCATAGATCTACATCATCACTATGTGGTCATACAGTGGTCGAAACGATGTTAGAGTCGTAGAAAAGGGGTAGAAAGGGAACAGGCAACGATCCATAAGGCAAGCCAACTAAACTGACATAGATACCAGGTACTAGAATATTAGTATTAGGCCTGTTTCCAATATGATATCTAAGCAGAGAGTGCATCAGTTGCAGTAGAAACCAGTACCGGGTCATCAGATCATCCTTGCTTTGTATGATTGCATGTAAAGGGAAAGGCCGAGAGAGAGGAAGGTTGAACAGTCAAAGCGTGTCGTGTTTCCCTTAGAAATCACCATGTACTTCTAAACAGCACTGATACATCAAAACACCAATCAATCGGACAATTCCACCCATAAGTAGACCAACACCAATAGGTCTGTTAGTATTTATACACCAACACACCAATACCTTAAGCGTCATTACAGATCCGACATTTCGCATTTGAAACTGAATCATTTCAAATATGTTGTCAGTATCTACACCAGCTCTATCGGAGACGTTCTCCATTTTACAGACAGGGTACATGTGTAATTTGATAGCATGTGTGTTTGCATTGAAAACCACAGAGATCAGCAAGGGGTAGAAAGAAATTGTGTAAAAAGTATTTTCGTAATTCTTTACGGCTAATTTACTGCTCACCCTTTCAATAACCTTCTCCATGTCGTCAGCAAACACGTACTATGGGAGTCTAGTTTCACACACCATAATTTGACAATAGTGTTAGCCGTGACCTTGACCTCGGTTCCCTAAGTATACTCTTCTCTGTCGTCCTCCAGTGTCTCGTGTAGGTAAGAAACTAGTGGCTTGATAATACAACCTGTCTTATACATTGTCTTGCTGTGATTTACGATAAGATCGAGTATACTTGTTAAATTTGTGAGCTCTTCGCATTTTGGTGACGCCATTTTGTCAGTTAGTGTCTACTGTACGAAAAGACATGCTATTTACGAAATGGATACACATTCCTAATAATCTGTCTTCATAATAACTCTATCTTTTTCACAAACTCGCTCTTGTGTCAGGTATCTGTAGCACCAGGTTCACCCTTAGGTCAATAGTAGGAACTTGACATTTCAAAATGAAATTTAAACGCGGTATATCCCACAATACATAATTTAACTCGAGTTCATCTACAGGTGTGGAGTTACCTATCACTATTTGATTACAAACCGAGACATGTAATCGTCAGCTCGTACGGAACAGATAGCTCCTATTTTGGACATGTCCAAAACAATTAGTGTGTTAGCCCTCCAAAATCGGCCGTGACAAATTAATTTCACAGCAGGGCGGCATACCCGTCCCGGGGATTCTAATATTCAAGGACTCTTGCGCTTTGTGGACACTGTTCTTATCTGTTTTCTTCAAAAAGATTCACATACCTTGAAATTAGTTTTTGTAGTAGTACCGTTTAGCCCGGGGAAGCTCTTGAATTTTGCCGATACCGTTCCACCTCTCCCATAAACCATTCCGAATTTAGCAGGTGGTAATTTGTTGGAGATATTAATGTATTTCCAGGAAGACAATTGAAAGCTCGGTCATGTGATTTAATTGTATTTGGAAAGCCACAAACCGGTCTTATTTATGTCATTTCACAAGTCAAAGAGTTGTTAAAGAGTTATAATTTTTGGACAAACCCATGTGCCATTGAGTAGAGAAAGTAGTCCCACTAGTAATACGTAAATGTTACATGTACAATATTACGACATTGTGCACAAATAGACGGGCAACAGGAGAAGTAGCAACAATAGACAAGAGAAACGGTCTTAGGAGAAGTAGCAACAATAGACAAGAGAAACGGTCTAAGGAGAAGTAGCAACAATAGACAAGAGAAACGGTCTAAGGAGAGGTAGCAACAATAGACAAGAGAAGCGGTCTTAGGAGAAGTAGCAACAATAGACAAGAGAAACGATCTTAGGAAAAGTAGCAACAATAGACAAGAGAAACGATCTTAGGAGAAGTAGCAACAATAGACAAGAGAAACGGTCTTAGGAGAAGTAGCAACAATAGACAAGAGAAACGGTCTAAGGAGAAGTAGCAACAATAGACATGAAAAAACGGTCTTAGGAGAAGTAGCAACAATAGACAAGCAAAACGGTCTTAGGAGAAGTAGCAACAATAGACAAGAAAAAACGGTCTTAGGAGAAGTAGCAACAATAGACAAGAAAAACGGTCTTAGGAGAAGTAGCAACTATATATTAGTAAAGACGGTAGAAAGATTAGCAACAGCAATAAACAGGAAAAAAGAAAAGACGACTGATGGAGAAATGATAATAACAGACAAGAAAAGACGGCCGAGGGACGAGTGCTAACAATATGCAAAGAAAGACGTCGGAGGTAGAATTGACAGCGAGAAGTGTCGACGGTAAAGGTGACAGCGAGAAGTGTCGACGGTAGAGGTGACAGCGAGAAGTGTCGACGGTAGAGGTGACAGCGAGAAGTGTCGACGGTAGATGTGACAACGAGAAGTGTCGACGGTAGAGGTGACAGCGAGAAGTGTCGGCGGTAGACATAAGGAAGATGGCAAGGGAGTAGCTGTCGACGGTAGACATAGGGAAGATGGCAAGGGAGTAGGTGTCGACGGTAGACATAGGGAAGGTGGCAAGGGAGTAGCTGTCGACGGTAGACATAGGGGAGATGGCAAGGGAGTAGCTGTCGACGGAAGACATAGGGAAGATGGCAAGGGAGTAGCTGTCGATGGTAGACATAGGGAAGATGGCAAGGGAGTAGGTGTCGACGGTAGACATAGGGAAGGTGGCAAGGGAGTAGCTGTCGACGGTAGACATAGGGAAGTGACAGCGAGAAGTGTCGGCGGTAGACATAAGGAAGATGGCAAGGGAGTAGCTGTCGACTGTAGACATAGGGAAGATGACAAGGGAGTAGCTGTGGACGGTAGACATAGGGGAGATGGCAAGGGAGGAGCTGTCGACGGTAGACATAGGGAAGATGGCAATGGATTAGCTGTCGACAGTAGACATAGGGAAGATGACAAGGGAGTAGGAGTCGACGGTAGACATAGGGAAGATGACAAGGGAGGAGCTGTCGACAGTAGACATAGGGAAGATGGCAAGGGAGTAGCTATCGACGGTAGACATAGGGAAGATGGCAAGGGAGTAGCGGTCGACGGTAGACATAGGGAAGATAACAGGGGAGTAGCTAACGACGGTAGACATAGGGATGATGGCAGGGGAGTAGCTGTCGACGGTAGACATAGGGAAGATGGTAAGGGATGGCTGTCGACAGTAGACATAGGGAAGAGGACAAGGGAGTAGGTGTCGACGGTAGACATAGGGAAGATGGCAAGGGTTGGCTGTCGTCGTTAGACATAGGGAAGATGGCAAGGGATGGCTGTCGACGTTAGACATAGGGCGGTAGACATAAGGAAGATGGCAAGGGAGTAGCTGTCGACGGTAGGCGTAGGGAAGATGGCAAGGGAGTAGCTGTCGACGGTAGGCGTAGGGAAGATGGCAAGGGAGTAGCTGTCGACGGCAGACATAGGGAAGATAACAGGGGAGTAGCTAACGACGGGAGACATAGGGATGATGGCAAGGGAGTAGCTGTCGACGGTAGAGATAGGGAAGATGGCAAGGGAGTAGCTGTCGACGATAGACATTAGGGAAGATGGCAATGGAGTAGCTGTCGACGGTAGACATAGGGAAGATGGTAAGGGATGGCTGTCGACAGTAGACATAGGGAAGAGGACAAGGGAGTAGGTGTCGACGGTAGACATAGGGAAGAGGACAAGGGAGTAGCTGTCGACAGTAGACATAGGAAATATGACAAGGGAGTAGCTGTCGACGGTAGACATAGGGAAGTGACAGCGAGAAGTGTCGGCGGTAGACATAAGGAAGATGGCAAGGGAGTAGCTGTCGACGGCAGACATAGGGAAGATAACAGGGGAGTAGCTAACGACGGTAGACATAGGGAAGATGGCAAGGGAGTAGGTGTCGACGGTAGACATAGGGAAGATGGCAAGGGATGATGGCAAGGGAGTAGCTGTCGACGGTAGAGATAGGGAAGATGGCAAGGGAGTAGCTGTCGACGGTAGACATAGGGAAGATAACAGGGGAGTAGCTAACGACGGTAGACATAGGGATGATGGCAAGGGAGTAGCTGTCGACGGTAGACATAGGGAAGATGGCAAGGGAGTAGCTGTCGACGGTAGTGGCAAGGGAGTAGCTGTCGACGGTAGACATAGGGAAGATGACAAGGGAGTAGCTGTCGACGGTAGACATAGGAAAGATGGCAAGGGAATAGCTGTTGACGGTAGACATAGGGAATATGACAATGGAGTAGGTGTCGACGGTAGACATAGGGAAGATGACAAGGGAGTAGCTGTCGACAGTAGACATAGGGAAGATGACAAGGGAGTAGGTGTCGACGGTAGACATAGGGAAGATGACAAGTGAGTAGCTGTCGACGGTAGACATAGGGAAGATGGTAAGGGATGGCTGTCGACAGTAGACATAGGGAAGATGGCAAGGGAGTAGCTTTCGACGGTAGACATAGGGAAGATGGCAAGGGTTGTCTGTCGACGTTAGACATAGGGAAGATGGCAAGGGAGTAGCTGGCGACGGTAGACATAGGAAAGATGGCAAGGGAGTAGCTGTCGACGGTAGGCATAGGGAAGATGGCAATGGAGTAGCTGTCGACGGTAGACATAGAGAAGATGGCAAGGGAGTAGCTGTCGACGGTAGGCGTAGGGAAGATGGCAAGGGAGTAGCTGTCGACGGGAGACATAGGGAAGATGGCAAGGGAGTAGCTGGCGACGGTAGACATAGGAAAGATGGCAAGGGAGTAGCTGTCGACGGTAGGCGTAGGGAAGATGGCAAGGGAGTAGCTGTCGACGGAAGACATAGGGAAGATGGCAAGGGAGTAGCTGGCGACGGTAGACATAGGAAAGATGGCAAGGGAGTAGCTGTCGACGGTAGGCATAGGGAAGATGGCAATGGAGTAGCTGGCGACGGGAGACATAGGGAAGATGGCAAGGGAGTAGCTGGCGACGGTAGACATAGGAAAGATGGCAAGGGAGTAGCTGTCGACGGTAGGCATAGGGAAGATGGTAAGGGAGTAGCTGTCGACGGTAGACATAGGGAAGAGGGCAAGGGAGTAGCTGTCGACGGTAGACATAGGGAAAATGACAAGGGAGTAGCTGTCGACGGTAGACATAGCGAAGATAACAAGGGAGCAGCTGTCGACGGTAGACATAGGGAAAATGGCAAGGCAGTAGCTGTCGACGGTAGACATAGGAAAGATGGCAAGGGAGTAGCTGTCGACGGTAGGCGTAGGGAAGATGGCAAGGGAGTAGCTGTTGACGGTAGACATAGGGAATATGACAATGGAGTAGGTGTCGACGGCAGACATAGGGAAGATGACAAGGGAGTAGCTGGCGTCGGTAGACATAGGGAAAATGGCAAGGCAGTAGCTGTCGACGGTAGACATAGGGAAGATGCCAAGGGAGTAGGTGTCGACGGTAGACATAGGGAAGATGACAAGTGAGTAGCTGTCGACGGTAGACATAGGGAAGATAACAGGGGAGTAGCTAACGACGGTAGACATAGGGATGATGGCAAGGGAGTAGCTGTCGACGGTAGACATAGGAAAGATGGCAAGAGAGTAGCTGTCGACGGTAGACATAGGGAAGAGGGCAAGGGAGTAGCTGTCGACGGTAGACATAAGGAAGATGACAAGGGAGTAGCTGTCGACGGTAGACAGAGGGAAGATGACAAGGGAGTAGCTGTCGACGGCAGACATAGGGAAGATGGCAAGGGAGTAGCTGGCGACGGTAGACATAGGAAAGATGGCAAGGGAGTAGCTGTCGACGGTAGACACAGGGAAGATGGCAAGGGTTGGCTGTCGACGTTAGACATAGGGAAGATGGCAAGGGATGGCTGTCGACGTTAGACATAGGGAAGATGACAAGGGAGTAGCTGGCGTCGGTAGACATAGGGAAAATGGCAAGGCAGTAGCTATCGACGGTAGACATAGGGAAAGGGAGTAGCTGTCGACGGTAGACATAGGGAAGATGGTAAGGGAGTAGCTGTCGCAATATACACAGAAAGACGCTCGATGGGTGGTGACTGCAAGAAAGGAGGACAAGTAAAGAATGACAGCACTGATAGGAAAAGACAACGAGTGGAACGTACAACATTCCATGCATAATACAAAATGAGGATGCATGCAGTAAGATATATATGACCGTGCACTACAGAATCTTAGGATAACGAAATAACCTACAACACCACTAGTAACTGTTATATATCACGATCAAGTCGGAGGAATGTAATGTATACGTGTGAACTGTCAAAACAAGTTCAATCAATATGGAGCATATTTCAATACATTTGTATATCAAAGACTGTGTACGACGCCAGACATCCTGAGGTAGACGTGAAGTTCTGGAGATCTCCGACACAGCGTCAATAGTGTTGGGTGACGCTAGATTATAGAAATTAGCCTCACAGTATCAGGAACACATTGACGCATTTCTGAAATCTCATATCCCTTATCTTTTCAATATTACTCCTTTATCGTCAATTGTTTGAAGGAAGTGGGATAGAAGGTATAATGAAATTACAAAAATACTCTAAAGCGAGATGCAAACACCGCGAGAATTGGTAACCTTTTCAGTGATAGTTTATCTGTAATTTGTACCTCTTTAAATTGAAATGCGACAGGCGCAGCTATCACGTTTCTTTTAATTGTGTTGACGAGAAAAATAATCTGTCACCTTAAATACCGATATCGTAACGCGATCAATCATATCTGTGTTTTATACGGTTTTAGTGAAAATATTTCATTCTTTCTTCCAGTTTTGAATAAAGAACGATGATCGATTGGTGAAAAAGAGTCTAGGTGGCTGCCTTCCTGTGTTTGTATCAATGGAGTATTGTAATTGTGTTATTTACAACTAGTTCCATTACTAGTGAGGACTAGATATCGACGAAATGTGTCATTCTTAATAAAATGTTTAATGATTAATACGCTTCATGATTTGAATTTTTTATTAGAACTTTGACGCAATTTGTATTTTCATTGAAAAGGAACAGAAGACACCCATCCGATAGCACAAGATTTAGACAAACGTGAAGGTCGTTTGTATTCATCCCGCATTGAACGAGCATTGGACACGCTATAAAAGAAATTACTGTTTCGAATATTTTTATAACAAACACTTAATCGCTCAATCATATTTGGCCACGTTTGAACAAAAAAAGGTAAATCATTCCTTGGAACATCCTAACGATGTTTGTTCCGAATGATAAAAGATACATTAGATGAGACAGTAGTCCGGACTAATGTGCCCCGATGACATCCGGGTGACACGGTTCATGTCATTTCTGCGTTTTCCATTGACTTCGATATTGAATATTCTAGTATCTGTTTGTTCTACTATTCGTTGGAACTATAAAGTATTTGGGACCCGCCGGTCGTGATATCAGTATGTAGTTTGCGAGTCTGTGGTAGGTGTTTGGTGGCAGGTTACTACTGTTTGTTCGATATAAACTTTATTTTACAACAATTGTTGGGAAAGAATTATCAATAGATAAATATAAGTCTATGGTAGCCAAATGAAGGTGAACACGGGGTCTTAACGTGAAGGAAACCGGAATACCTGGAAAAAACCCACTGACCAGGTGACTTATCTTTTCATATCCGATCGGGGAATCGAAACCCGGTCGGTTTTTGAAAGGCACGTGCGCTGTCCACTGCGCAACCCGATTGCTCAGTTGCAGTCCTATATTAGACATCTAATAGTAGTTATGGAAACCCACTTGAAAATTAGCCTTCATGTCTGGAAGCGGAACCGGAAGTCATCGTTTTGGACTCCACAGCCGTTGTGGGCGGTAATAGACGGGAAATTGCTATGACAAAGGTTCCCCGTCCGGTGTCGGTGGTTAGTGCCGGGTTGTCGGGGGTCAATTGTTATTGCTAGATTGTCATGGGTCAGTGTTTAGTGTTCGGTTGTCGGGGGTCAGTGGTTAATGCTAGGTTGTCGTGGATCAATGGTTAGTGCCAGGTTGTGGTGGATCAATGGTTAGTGCTCGGTTGTCGGGGGTCAGTGGTTAGTGCTAGGTTGTCGTGGATCAATGGTTAGTGCCAGGTTGCCGGGGGTCAGTGGTTAGTGCTCGGTTGTCGGGGGTCAGTGGTTAGTGCTAGGTTGTCGTAGATCAATGGTTAGTGCCAGGTTGTCGGGGGTCAGTGGTTAGTGCTCGGTTGTCGGGGGTCAGTGGTTAGTGCTGGGTTGTCTCGAATGAGAGGTTAGTGCTCGGTTGTCGGGGGTCAGTGGTTAGTGCTCGGTTGTCGGGGGTCAGTGGTTAGTGCTTGGTTGTTGGGGGTCAGTGGTTAGTGCTTGGTTGTCCGGGGTCAGTGGTTAGTGCTTGGATGTCGGGGGTCAGTGGTAAGTGCCGATTTGCCGGGGTTCAGTGGTAAGTGCCGGGTTGTCGGGGTCAGTGGTAAGTGCCGGGTTGTCGGGGGTCAGTGGTTAGTTCTGGGTTGTCCTGCGTGGTTGCTATATACGGCGGTACGATAATGTGTTTCTAGAATTCTCTGCCCTCCCCATTATCAACACTACTTTGCAGACATATCAGTTGAGAGGATTTAACATCGCCGGTTTTTCTTCTTTTTCTTTTCTTTTGGAAAAGTTATTTTGCAAAACTCTTCAGGCAGTCACGTTTTTTTGGGTGGAGAAGAATATCCAACGGCGGACGCCATGTAATTTACGGGTTATATCTTTATGCATTGCTCTTTCATCTGTAAAATAAGTAGACCGATTTCATTAATATAATAAATCAAATGACGTTTTTTCTTCCTGTTTTTAAGAAAAAATTTTGAAATAATAACATAAACCGACAGAAACGTGATATGGCCAAACACTGTTAACAGATATAGTAATCGCTATGAAACTTTTGACATTTGACCTTCGATTTTGTAAATTTTCCATGTTTTTTAAAAGGATAAGATATTAGGTAATTAAAACCGGGTTTTGTTTGATGTTACAATGAAGTATCGATTTCAGAGAATCCCATTAAAATTCATTAAGTTTCATAAAATAGCACTGTAGAGGTGGTAGGTTTGCCCCGGCGTGCGATGTTTGTCTCTGAGGCGGCGAGGGACAGCGTATTTGATACCTGATACGGTATTCCGTGCGCTACAGATCACTTAGTGTGAAGTACATACCCACCTGTACTTTTATATCCAATGTACAGTGTACTTGAACCTTTTTTCAGTTTAATGACAGAGGTATATAATTACATTAATATCATTTTGTGAAATCTAAATTTAGCAACATCTAGCTTATTTAAATCTAAACTTTGCCGTTCTGTGGTCAGAGTGTACATGCATATTGAAACCAAACCCTTGAATTTTCCATTTAAACTGATTTGTGAAATTGTTATATCCGTATCTGAAAAGGATTTATATTAAGTAATAAAAAGTTGTGCTTTATATCATTTTTATTTGAAATTGATTTAAACTAAATCAAGTCGAGACAAATCGTGACAGCTTTATGTGCCATATCATATTTTTGGAAAATAAAACTTCGTGAATACAGTATTTGAAATGGATTTAAAGAAAAACAAGGCTTCAAGATTAATATTACATCAAAGCTAGCAAAAAATCCTCATCAAACGACGGATGGGTTCTTAAAGAAGACTATTTACAGAATTAAAAATGTCGTTGAATAGCGAAACCTAAAAACAACGTATTTACTTTCGTACTCATTGCCATCTGATCGAAACTAAAGAAGGAAGTAAATCAAACAACAGACTTGATTTCACAGGTGCATTCTAATATTTGATCAGAGCTTCTAGGCTTCAATGCAAATATACCTGTATGTACTCTGTAAAAATGATTATCTTTTTATACAAATTGAATTTTGATTGAATGATTGGCGTGTTTGACCACGTCAAGGCCTGTATTACTCGTGAGTCGTGTCTTTGTTAAAAGATATATCACACATATCCGTGAGTTACAATACGGGGATACACAAACACCTGATTGTTCGGGAAGGCCATGCGAACATCGATGTTTTACAAAATACAAAAAGAAAAACAATTAATAATCGTACATGCCCGATAACGGAATTTCTTCTGGATTAAAGTTGACCGAATTATGGAATTCCTTCGGTATTGCTAAAATGTTTCCTAAAATACCTAACACATTTTCACATGTCTGTTTGAAGTGCGAATCTGTACGCCAGAGAACCGTGTTTATTTGTCATTCATATCAATGATTAACATGGGCTTTGCATTGATTGCGTCTATACACTGTGTCAAAATAGGGGGCGACATCATGCATTGTTTTCACTGTGGCAAATTAGAGGGCACCTGCATGGGGTCTCAGAGACCCCGGCGTTTAAAAAACGACTTTTATTACTTAGTCTATATGTAGTATTTATAAATAACACTATACGTGTAAATTAAAATTAATAAACTTAATCGACAATATCTTCGTGTACGTCGATAAAAGATGGAACACGAATCATTATGAATATTCATGACCTTGCCATTTCCGGTGGAGGTGGATTTCTGCAGCTGTGCATGCAGGGCGTTGTGACAGTCGTCAGTGTGGTTCGCATATGTCCGTTCACGTTGGGCAGCTACAGTGCGAACAAATTGGCAGAAATGGAATAAGAGGTCAGTACGGTATATATTATAAACTATACAGTTGTTTTCTTTTTGAACATAAAGAAGCTGCCAGACAAGATAATATGGCGCACTTGCACCTTGGATTGCATGAAACATCACCTATATCTAAAGCTCCTTCATCCTAAACAGAGACCTCTAATGCATGAACATACATCAACAGTAGAGACCCCACATACACATACCCTTAGTAGAGACTTCCAATACCCTCACACACAGTAGATACCTCAAATACCCCACCCTCTGTAGAGACCTCCAATACCCTTACACACAGTAGATATCTTCAATACCCTCGCACACAGTAGAGACCTCCGATACCCTCACACACAGTAGATATCTCCAATACCCTCACACACAGTAGAGACCTCCGATACCCTCACACACAGTAGATACCTCAAATACCCCATACACAGTAGAGACCTCCGATACACTCACACACAGTAGAGACCTCCGATACACTCACACACAGTAGAGATTTCAAATACCCACCCTATGTAGAAACTTCCAATACCCTCACACACAGTAGAGATTTAAAATACCCCACCCTATGTAGAGACCTCCATTACCCTCACACACAATAGAGACCTTCGATACCCTCACACATGGTAGATATCTCCTTTACCCTCACACACAGTAGATATCTTCAATACCCTCATACACAGTAGAGACATTCATTACTAATACACACATTTGAGATCTCCAATACCCTCCTCCTCAGTGGAGACCCCCAATACCCCCACAAACAGCAGAGACCTCCAATACCCTCACACACAAAAAAATAGATATCTCCATTACCTTCACACACAGTAGATATCTCCATTACCCTCACATACAGTTGAGATCTCCAATACCCTCACACACAGTAGAGACCTCCAATATACTCACACACAATAGAGATCTCCAATACCCTCGCAAAAAATAGAGATCTCCAATACCCTCACACACAGTAGAGACCTCCAATACCCTCACACACAGTAGAGACCTCCAATACCCACACATACAGTAGAGACCTTAAATACCCCACCCTCTGTAGAGACTTCCAATACCCACACACACAGTAGATACCTCAAATACCCCACCCTCTGTAGAGACCTCCAAAGCCCTCACACACAGTAGACATCTCCAATACCCCCACCCTCTGTAGAGACTTCCAAAACCCTCACACACAGTAGAGATTTCAAATACCCCATCCTCTGTAGAGACCTCCAATACCCTCACACACAGAAGAGACCTCCATTTCCCTCACACATAGTATAGATCCCTTATACCATCACACACAATAGAGACCTCCAATACCCTCACACACGGAAGATATCTCCATTACCCTCACACACAGAAGATATCTCCATTACCCTCACACACAGTAGAGATCTCCAATACCCTCACACACAGTAGAGACATCCGTTACTATTACACACAGTAGAGATCTCCAATACCCCAACAAACAGTAGAGACCCGCAATACCCCCACAAACAGTAGAGACCCCCAATACCCCCCGCACAATAGATACCCCCAATACCCCCACAAACAGCACCTCTGATATAATCAATACCCTCCTCAGTAAAGAACTAGCCCCTCTGATACAATCAATACCCTCCTCAGTAAAGAACTAGCCCCTCTGATACAATCAATACCCTCCTCAGTAAAGAACTAGCCCCTCTGATACAATCAATACCCTCCTCAGTAAAGAACCACCTCTGATACAATCAATACCCTCATCAGTAAAGAACTAGCATCTCTGATACAATCGATTCCCTCCTCAGTAAAGAACTAGCATCTCTGATACAATCAATACCCTCCTCAGTAAAGAACTAGCACCTCTGATACAATCAATACCCTCCTCAGTAAAGAACTAGCACCTCTGATACAATCAATACCCTCCTCAGTAAAGAACTAGCACTTCTGATACAATCAATACCCTCCTCAGTAAAGAACTAGCATCTCTGTAACAATCAATACCCTCCTCAGTAAAGAACTAGTACCTCTGATACAATCAATACCCTCCTCAGTAAAGAACTAGCACCTCTGATACAATCAATACCCTCCTCAGTAAAGAACTAGCACCTCTGATACAATCAATACCCAGCTCCTCAGTAAAAAACTACAATACATGGCTTTATACATCTTAAAGCTGACACAGCAAGATAAAGTTTATTCCACCCTCAATATCCACCACCCAACAGTTGATCAGTTTAGTGTGTTTTCCCTTTTGAAAAGGAATATAAAATGCACACATTGTCCTTGGACCTATTAGGATCTAGGTATACTCATCTACACTACATACATAGCTACATACATCCGCAGAATAACATTAGTCTAGAACGGGTAAGAATTGAGCTTTAGTTTCCTGTGAGTAGTGGACTAGGGTACTATTAATCCTTTTTTCTGAATTAGGCCTAATACTAACATTTCAAGTAAAGAACCATGAACTAATTCGCAAACAATTATGTTTTTACTTTGGTAAAAGGAAATAGATCCTGCTCATACACCCTATCAGGTGTTGTGTACTGTTGGAGTACAGTATTGTTGGTATGTACCAGTTGGAGTACAGTATTGTTGTAATGTACCAGTTGGAGTACAATGTACCAGTTGGATTACCGTATTGTTGTAATGTACCAGTTGGAGTATAGTATTGATGTAATGCACCAGTTGGAGTACAGTATTGATGTAATGTACCAGTTGGAGTACAGTATTGTTGTAATGTACCAGTTGGAGTACAGTATTGATGTAATGTACCAGTTGGAGTACA